>NC_081405.1:674403676-675003676 GCF_030272615.1 Cryptomeria japonica | reverse complement strand
CTGCACCCAGGGCTGGAAGATTATTCTATCCATTTTTAACATTAAAAATGTCTCATCCTTTATGTACACCCATTTAGCCCAATATTGTACATCATTATACAAACTAATATATAATTTTATTCAATATTGTGTAATAATTTTGGTCGATATATTGTGTAAATTATTATCACAATTACTATCATCAATCTTTTTTATTCTATCAAATATATTAGTATATCATTTTTACAGATATTCATGTCCTTTTCCTATTTCTTTACATCTTGCTCAAATTTTATATCTTTCATTATTGCTATAAATAGCCAAGAGTTGTATATGTAATATTTTTCTATATCAATATTTTTAAAAAAAATTGAGGGTAAACGTTTTTTGATCTTAGCTATGAACTAGTGAGGCCACAAATGGGAGACCTCATCTCCAACATGAACACTCATCAATAACACCCCGTTAAGGATTTGAATCTTGGTCTGAAGAACTGCAATGCCATGATTTAACCATCACACTATGCCATTACAGACTTTTCCCTATATCAATATGTTTATATACATCTACATATATATTGTTATGCTTGTGTTTACTCTTTATCTTTATCCTCTATTTTACTTTGTTATATCATCATGACATTTACACGCTTCTTGTTGTATGTCTCTCCCTTCTTCCATCAATATGTGGTCTCAATTGTTTATCATTTATTTATCTATATTTTTCAATATTTTACTTTGTTACACAATATTATTATAGCATCATATATCGACATTCATGCCATTTTATAATTGTATTCTTTCTCATCTTTACTGCATGTCCATTCATTGATAGACTAATATATTAATATCGCTTTTTTATTTCCCAATTTTTTTATTCTTCATTTATACATGAACGTGTATAGCCATAGCCTTCGGCCCTTCTTCATAGATCAATATTGTTATATTAAATATAAATTGATGCCTGCATATATCTATATTATTATGATTGCATTTTCGCTTCACTATTGTGTCTCCTATATATATTTTTAAAATTTTATCTTACATACTCCAATATGGAATTATACCACAAATCAATAAGCAAAAGTAATTGAGCTTTCCTAATGATTTTTTTTCATTCTTATGTTTGTAATTTACTCTTTTCATTTATCATTAAATCACATCATTATGCAATTACCATACATTCGTTATCTTGCCATATGGTTTTCCTATATTTATCCATTTATTTACATCACTGTTTAATTTATATTGATATCTGTTAAGGTTACATCTACAAATTCATTTTTTCAGGTCTCTATATGTTACCTAATAGATATTATACATTTTGTTTAATTTATGATTAATCAGCTATGGTTCCTTTTTGCTTTTTACCTTCTCTCCTTCCTTCTTCTCCCTCGGTTTTCAATCCTTTTGTCACCTTTCTTCCTTATAGTTTTGTTTGCAAGATATATCTTTACTTTTCTCTTCTTGATGGATCATGAAGAATGTGATCTGTTTTTTTTTTGGGTGGAAGCATTGACCTTGTATGTCTATCATTTATTGTGGTTTAATTAGAAATCAATTTGGATTGAGTTTCCAATCAATTAAGAATGTCCAAGTTCGTTGCTTTTAATTGGTAAATTCAGTTTCTAGGAAAAATGTTTTCTTACATGCTACGATCAATGGGGTATTATCTCTTCTATCGTAGTGACTGGAATTGCAGCAAACTTTGCCCATTGGAGCATGCACCACATCTAAAGATAGCGTTAGGGATTTGAATCCTAGGTTTGATGTAAGATTCTTGAGTGTTCATCACTTCAGTTCATCCTATTTGACTAAAAGCTAGGCCAAACATTAAGGCATGGCTTGTAGAGAACATGTGGGTAGGCTTGGTGTACAATATGTCACTTAACGTCTACTTACAGTTTTGGGGGCTATACACATTTATTCATTTTTATAAAAAATTTAAAATTTATTTAAACACTCTAAAATCAGTTTAGCCTACTGTTTTGCGATGGAATTCACTGCGTAATGTATAATATTATATGTAGTTGGGTTGCAGTTAATTCATGTTTGATTGCTAATCAATCAAGAATGCCAAATGTATTATTTTTTGGGGTAAATTGCACTTAGTCTCGTCAGTTGAGGCACATCCCATCCAGGAATGGGTGCTGTCATTTATTAAATATGAGCACGTATCATATCCAAGCACCAAGCAAAAAGTTAATTTAACCAATCAAAGATTGAGTTTGTCGAGCAGACATTCTTTCCTGTAGCATATAATACAACTTATTCTCTGCTGACTCCAAATGTTTGTTTTATGTCCTATTCTCCATTAGGTGGTTAAGGGTATAGGCATTGGATGGTGATGCCATTTTTCAAACCAGGGTATCAGGTTATATGGATTCAGGGTATGTCTATTTGCACACATGCAAATTATAAAAACCTGCATAAACATTAAATCACGAATGAGAATGAGGTAATTTCTCTTAGGTACTCTTCGTGAGCTATAATCATTCTTGCTAATCTACTCGGATAACTTGCAGACTTGTTTTGAATATTCTTGAGATTTACTAATATTTTGTTTGTTTGATTAAGAAATGGCCTGAGTGGCCGCTTCTTTTTCTTTTTTCTGATTGGTAAATCTTGGATGAGATTGTGGGCTGCCATCAATGCAGTGTGAGGGTAATATAGGCTCATACTCCAATCTACATGTGTCTCCATAAAATTTGCGTGCACAAATTGATTAGGGGCAGCATGTGGAATTATCTACCTCCTCTATTAGAAATGAAGGTTTCCCTAGGCTTAACTATATCAATCACAACTTTGCCCACGGTAGTGTTAAACCTGATTTGGGTCATGGGATTCGCCTTAGGTGATTCATGGCTTGATTGTATTGTGTCGGAAAGTTCAGATTGAACTGAAGGAATTGCCTTCTTTGCAATGCAGCCTAGAGAAACTCTTGAGCGACTGAAGAATTAATTGACCATTTAAAGATTGACGGAGAAGTCTTGGGTATTTCTCAAATTGGTGCAGTTGATTCATTGGATTAATCCTCATCAGAAACAACTGCGTATGATTTGGATTGTGAGGGGGATTTCTAGTCTTCCTTCTTTGATTTGGATAATAATCATCACCACTATCAACTCCTGATCCTTTACCATCCTTGGTTGTTTGTTTATTCAGGATGGCAATTTGATTGAGAAGGGACCCTTTATTTGCTTCCTTGTTTGATGACTTTTGTTATGTATCCACTGCCACTTCTGTAATATGAATTCCTGTTATTCCTTGGTGGTGGGATGCATTAGGTGTCTTAGGGAAAGAGATGGATTAGTAATCTTTCTTGTGTGCGATGAGATTGAAACCGCAACCTTGTGGATTGGCCTTTTGTCTTTCGAGGTGTTATGTTTGTAATTAATTTACATTTTTCTTTTTGTACTACTTTTAGTAGTGGGGGATATCAATTGAGGTGTGAGGATGCACTATAAGTAAATATTTAATTGTCCACACTCATGAAATAGTAACTTTGAACCTTAAATTAACAGCAAATAGGTCCTGAATAGCTAAAATATTTTCTTGTGGCTTCAGGTAAGTTGTATATTTTTTCAAATCTAATGTTATGGAGAGCACACATAAGTTTTATATTAAATTAGGTATGTCACTCCCATAAGCTGGTTTTTACTCTCTTTGAGGGTTTCTAGGATAAATTCTTGAGTCTTTGTGACGAATTCATTTTTGTTGCAGTACGTACTGCTCTTAATTTGGTCAACAATTTCCTCTCTCTAGTACTGTTATTTGAAATAACAAGTAGCAAAGTACGTTAGGCAAAATTTGTGATTTTTGAGTTCTAATTTTGAGGATTGAAGGATCTTTATCTCTGTAAATAGTCTCTTTGGACAGGTAGGAAGGCAGAAATGGTTCTTAGACGTGAACTCATCAGACAATATTTACCATATCTAATATATGTTACCCCATTAACCTTATTTGTATATTTTGCAAGTGTGTACTCTGTTGGGTTTCTGTTGATTTTGAGAAACACAGTAAATTCATGAGAAGATCTTTGTCAATATCATTAATAGGATTGAACATGCTTCTTTGCTTGTTCTGCAAGATATTGGTACTTCTTTGTTGGAAATTTGCTTATTGTTTTTGCTTTGTTTGAATTTTACAGTTGGAGAGTCTCCCTGTATTTGTGGCAGGAGTAATGTCAAATGATCCTCATTTGCAATTGGAAGCAACCACTCAATTTAGGAAGATTCTTTCAATTGGTATGCATGTTTCACAAATTGTTTTATCATGATTCTCTCTCTCTCATTCCAGTCTCAGAAAGGTGAATGGTGACCATTTTAAAAATCACATGTAACAGAACGGTGTCCCCCTATTGAGGAAGTTGTTAATGCTGGAGTTGTCCCTCGGTTGGTAGAGTTCCTCACAAGAGTTGACTTCCCTCAACTCCAGGTAAAATTTTTGTATTTTCATTGACTTTCTATAAGATTTTCCCAGAGAAATATGTCTGTGATATTAATGGATTTTGTTAGCCATGGTACAGTTTGAGGCAGCGTGGTCTTTGACAAACATTGCATCAGGAACCTCGGAACACACACGAGTTGTGATTGATCATGGTGCAGTGCCACACTTTGTGCAGCTTCTTAGCTCCCCAAGTGATGATGTTCGAGAGCAGGTTTTGTCTTTTAACTTTCCACTTGGCACTGTGCTCTTAACTGACATCATTTTCATTTGTTTACCATTCTTCCATATGTTTTTATCACTAACCGTTATTTATTGTTCCAGGCTGTTTGGGCATTGGGAAATATAGCTGGTGATAATTTCAAGTTTAGAGATCTAGTTCTCGGTCATGGTGCTCTTATGCCACTCCTGGCCCAATTGAATGAGAAAACCAATCTATCGATGCTGAGAAATGCCACTTGGACACTATCCAATTTTTGTCGTGGCAAGCCACAGGCACCTTTTGAACAGGTGTAAATTATGAGCAATTTTTCTGGAGTTTAATTATTCAAAAAAAAAGAAGAAGATTAAGTCATTGCGCACAAGCTATGATACAGAACTCTCTACATATATCACTTTAATTGTCTTTTTAAATGCAGACCAAGCCAGCACTTCCAGCTCTTGAACGCCTTATTCATTCGGATGATGAGGAAGTCTTGACGGATGCATGTTGGGCTCTTTCATACCTATCAGATGGAACAAATGACAAAATACAAGCTGTGATAGAGGCTGGTGTTTGTCGTAGACTTGTCGAGCTTCTGCTGTATGTATACACTTCCTTTTAAATGTTTACAGTGGCTACATGGTGGATGTGTTCAATTACATTATTTGTGGATGTGTTCAATAGCTTGTGTTGTTATGGATGCTAACTAGAACCTTTGGATGGATATAGACAAGAATGACAATAGTCTGTTTATTGTGGCTTGTTTTTCAGTGGGGTGTTGTGGTAGTTTTGCTGTGTCTCATATATGTTTATTGCATGGAGAAAAAGGATTCCAACCAATTTCCCTTTTTTTTTCTTTTGTTTAATGCCAATATTGTTCCACTTTTGGACTAACAAGATTTCTCTCTTTCTTGATAGGCACACCAATCCTATGGTTCTCATTCCAGCTCTTCGCACAGTGGGCAACATTGTTACTGGAGATGATGTACAGACACAGGTATCGAACTGTATCCTTATGATTCTAAATTTTCAAGTAAAGTCTGCTCTTAAGGAATTCTCCTAATTGCCCAAGACTAATATGAGCTTCAAGAACAGTTGTATAGGGCATCCACTGTTAATGTGATGGCTAAATTGGGAATAGCATACCATACAATAGCTTTAGGGTCCTACCACACTCCAGTTGTCACAAATATAAAAACTAAATGCTAATAACCCTTAACTTTTATCATCCCCACCTTTCATAGATGATGCAGTATATATGTGATGATAAAATATGGCATTGGTATTCCTTACTATTGCTGCATTGTGGAAACATATTTAGCATGACAATTGATGGGATAATTTGTTTTCATCACATTAGCTTCCTTGTGTGTTGTCATTGTGTTACACAAACATTTTTAACTTCACAACTGATGAGATAATTTATTTTTATTATGTTAACTGTTTCCCATTTTAGCTGTCACCTATGTAAATTGAAATCAAAATGTAGTTTCAAGAGAAGCTTAATGAAAACTAGAGGCAAACGAGCAGAAAAACTTATGGCCGTGGTTGATGTTTTAAGTAAATGGTAAACGATCATGTAGAGACCATAAGATATTTGTGGTTTACGATTAAGTAAATGGTAAACGAGCAGAAAAACTTATGGCCGTGGTTGAGATTGCATTGGCAGTCCAAAGGATCTAAATTATCTGTGGGAAGTTGGGAACCATAGATAATGGGAAGGTCATTGGGTGAAGTAAGGATAATTGGTTATCTGAGTGTTAAGATGGCATTGCCAGTGTAATCATCATAATAAGATGGCATCCAAAGTAGCTTTGGAAACCACAGGTAATTGGGTGGTCCATTGGTAAAAATTCACTCAAAGATCTAGTGAGGTTTTTCAATCTGTACCATAAAATAAAATTTATCTGACCAGACCACAAGTGAATAATGCTTTTATTTGACATTTTTTTATTTGTTTCATGTTTCATTTTTACATATATAACAGCCAATTAAAAGTAGATTTTTGTTCCTGATGTTTCATCTACATAGATAGCCTATAATTGTTGAATTTAACGTGTTAATCACTTCATTAGACTTAAATAATAACCTAAAGAAAATTAAATGTTACAAATTAGCTTTGTTTTTTGGTATTGCTTCATCTTATCTTAACATACTTTAATGTCGTTATGTTTCAGTTCATGATTGAAAATCATGTGCTTGCATGCCTTTTACATCTCCTGACAAACCATCAAAAGAAAAGTATCAGGAAGGAAGCATGCTGGACAGTTTCAAACATCACAGCAGGCAATAAAGAACAAATACAGGTCAGTTGTTTATGGTATCCAACATGATGGTCTCATCAATCTGAATTGTTCAAATCCTTTATATACTTATTGCAAAACATGTTCATTTGTTGCTAAACTTTCTGTTCTACAGACTGTCATTGATGCAAACATTATTTCTCCTCTTGTGAATTTGCTCCAAACTGCTGAATTTGACATCATGAAAGAGGCGGCATGGGCAATCTCCAATGCCACTTCGGGCGGTTCACACGAACAAATCAAGTATGTAATGCAAAAATTTATGATTTTCTTCTTCTTAGGATTGTTTCTCGGGTCTTGTGACCTGCCTGAGAATCTCCAATTCCACTTGACATGTTTCACATGAACAAATCAATTATGTAACAAAAAAATTGACAAGGTTTTTCTTCATAAGATTCTTTCTATGTATCTTTTCTGAGCAGCCTATAGATCTAAGAGATTCTCATGATCAAGTTATGATTCTTTAGCTTAACATGTATAGTGAACTTCATAGTGGAGCTGAAGTTTTTCCTGCTTCAAAAATGTATTAGAAGATGGTCATATTAAAGGTAAATAAAAAATTGCCACAAATGTAGACTTTTAGACAGCATGATTGTGCAATTTCTGTAGACCCTATCAATAAAATTGAATTAGACAGGGACAGTAGCAGGTAGAGGGGGAAAAATTTCATTTGGTCAGAAAGAGATGAGTGAGTTGGCAGGGAGACAGCCTTCGCCTACCAATGAAAAGCTAGGAAGACCTACCTTTCTGCTGAAGACAATGAATCAAACTCATGATGCATTAGACCTAGCTAAATATTAAGAGCAAAGAAGTCTTGGGTGTTCTCCTTTTTTGTGATATTGAGAAAAGGAACCATTTGGTAGAGTACATATTCATGGTTGAAAAATTCATCAAGGATCCAAAATTCAACACACAGTGACAGATAACATTGAACAAAAGATAGATTGCAGTTGCTGAATTTGGATGGCACAGTTATCTAATTCTGGACCCAAACCAACTAAAGTATAGAACACAAAGAATACTACTTACAAGTTACAAGAACCGGATGTATTCAAATAAATAATAGAATCAGTGAATTGTTGCACTAATTATTAACAAGTGCGAAATGTAAAGAATAATCACCATTTGCTAGTAATTTAATCACATTTCAAATAATCCATTGCAAAAAATGTTTATAATGAGGCCCTACCTATTTATCTTCACATCAAATCAACTTCCTTTTTATCTTTAAACTTCTGTAATGGCAAGCTTATTAACATAAGTTATTAGTTTGTTTTGAAATTGTCTTCCATGTTGTATGCTCTAAAGATCCTTGCTTTGCTACCATGATTACCTTAGCGTGGTATCGATATTTGACCTTTTCTACTCTAGATTGACTTGCCAGCAGAATATTTAATTAGCCTCTTGGCCATATCCCTGCCAATAAATGGATAGCCGCTCATCAACAAGAATTCTAGAACATGTTATCTGCCTGTACTTTCTGCAGTGCCCTTGTTTAGATGACAATCAATTATTGATCATTATAATAAGCTGACAATGTTGTAAAGCGTTTTGTTACATGCAATATTTTCATGTCTCTTTTCACGTCCTCCTGCCATATTGTACTGTGGTAATCATTTATAGATAATTCTAGTGTTTTTATTTCTTTGACATCATTGATGAATTGGGATGATTTCTCAAATTACAATTCATTACATAATGTGAACTTTAATATGAAGCGCAACAATAAAAAATTTAAAACTAAATTGTTTTGTTCACTTTTATTCTTCTTTTTTAGTTGTTTTTTTGTTTTGAGAGCAGCACTAAGCCACAGCAAAGCCTTTAGTTATTTCATGTCAACTATGTGTTTTTAACAAACATAAAGGCTTTACAAGTCTGCACCAAGAAGACTGATGCATGTTTAATCTGGCAGGTATTTGGTGAGTCAGGGATGTATTAAGCCATTATGTGACCTGTTAGACTGCAAAGACCCAAAAATAGTTTCAGTTTGTCTTGAGGGGCTTGAGAACATCCTGAAAGTAGGAGAGGCAGAAAAGGATCTAGGAAACACTAGTATAAATAGTTTTGCTCAGCTCATTGATGATGCTGAAGGACTTGAAAAGATTGAAAACTTGCAGAATCACGATAATGAGGACATCTATGAGAAAGCTGTGAAGATCCTTGAAACCTATTGGCAAGAAGATGATGAGGATGAGCAAAACATAGCTCCTCCTGGTACTGATGGCCAGCCGGCTTTTAGTTTTGGTACAAATAGAGCACAAGTTCCTCCAGGTGGTTTCGCTTTTGGTTGAGGAGGTATGTTTTTACCAATTTATATTGTTATCAAATGTGAATTTCTCTTGATCATTCTTGTATTGATATTTTGGAAAATTATGTGGCAGGTGGAATTTCTTTTTGCTGGATCATACAATGGGTGTTCAAAGATTTGAACAATGATTTTGCCATTTCAAAGAAATGGGCTCAATATATAGGTGTTCATTATTTTTAGGATATATAGAAGAGTTTCAAAATTTACTTACTGGCTCCCTCTGTCTTATGTTAAAATGAATGTAATCATAAGCGAGACCATATGACCGGCTTTCAAAGCTGCTCAATATAGGTGTTCTTTTTTTAGGATATATTGAAGTTTATCTCAATAGTTGGAGTTTTTGTCCGTCATTTCTACAATTCAAAGTGAACTATTAGAAAACCTCAATTTTTATGAATTTAATGGGTAAATTGTATTCAATTTGGCAGTAAGGTTTCGAAACTGTACTTACTGGCTGTCTTTGTCTTATGTTAAAATTCAATGTGATCATAAGTGAGACCATATGACTGGCTTTCGAAGCTGCCTAAGTTTTGTATCAAGTTGAATTTTGCTCACATAGTTATTACATTCAATTCAATTATTTTTCTAGTTATTTATGCATCGTATTAAATTATTGAGGTATATAATAATATTGTGAGGGTACAATTGGTATTTCAACAAGGCATGAAAAATGTGATCTTATTATAGGATCTAATTTGTGATCTTCTGACTATGGATTGAAGTCAATGTATAACTTCAAAATGTATAAGATTGGCTATTCAAGAGCTAGTTAAATCGATAATCTGTGTTGGATTGTTTCCTTTGTGGTATATTTCAGGATTAGAGAATATCTTGTGTCTTCTTTCTCCTTTGTAAACACTTTAAAACGTCTTTTTTTTCAACTTCTATCCCTTGCCAGTGGTAATGCTCATGAAAGGGTTTTTATTATACAAAATGATGGGAGGTCATAGAGAAGAGATGCACAATATCTCAATCAATCATAAACTAGTGCAATTGAATAATTTCTCTAATTTTTCTAAATTTATTGGAATTATCTATAACGCTACTCCAATATGGCAGAATTTAGGCGAATTTATCTGTTTATTTGATATTTTCATTTTTTTTTCAATGATAGAGATTGCCATGCTCGAGATTTTAAGTTTGGGTAGTACTAGTAACATGTCAGAATACTATTTAACAGTCTCAGAAACAGAAATTATTAAACTTACTAGTCTGTTGTGCAATTTTTTAGGTACTGACTGCTGGGATTTCTTAAGTTCAATAAGAATATAAGGCTCCTCGATGTCAATGTGCATTGAATTTGAAGTGTATCATTTGTCAAAGGGGTTTACTCAAAACAAAAACAAAAAACTGATCTTAAGGGAGTGTACCATTACAGCTTCATAATGATTCAATGTGACAAGCCATGGAGATATATTGTAGTGAACCCAATAATCTTGACTAATATTTCATAAAATGTGTCGACTAATATTTTAATAGTATGATTCATAATTGTTTTAGGCGGATCTAGGTTACTAGAATATATCACAAATTTTAGGTGTTGCTGACTTTCTGCGGTTTTGTCAATAAGATCCTCATCTTAGTCACTTACATCCCAAACTGTAAGTTATGAATCTATGCCCAAATTACATAATGATTTGGTTTGTCTTGGTGGTTGACATTTAATAAGAATATGAATCATTATGTCCCTACTGCTATCTCATGTCCTCTCCTTGCTTCCCCACCCCTTTCTCCACCTTTGTATATATGTGTATAACTATTTATTCGAGATTAGATATTCAAGAGAGAATGACAGCTATAGCCAAATGCACGTTGTCACTTGTCACAGATCATGTACATAACTATGCATGATACAAGTTTGTTGTTATCGTTAAAATTGGTTGTTTTGACTGATATTTGTTTCTGTTGTCTCATTGTTCGTTGCATATTCGTGAATCCTTACCATAACTCAGACTTTTCACACATGTAACTGGCTGGACCTCTTCGATTTGGCTGTCCATTGAGCTTTACACCTGGGTTTTAGATTATTGGTATCAGAGTGATCTCACTGTGTCAATTTTTGAGTGATCTTAGAGTGATGATTGAATAATCTTGTCATTTTGTATGTACATTCACGTAAGAGTTTGATTATAGGAAGTTAGAGCTTAAACTCAAGGCTCTTCATTATACTGTCACTCGTTCTTAGATGGGAAACAGAATGTTGGTAACGTGAACAATTGGAAACAGATTGGAAACATAATGTTGGTAACAAGAAGAATTGGAGGAACGCCATGCATGCAGAATAAGCAGGTACCGTGGTTTAATTTTTATGATTTTTAGACAAAAGTCTAAAACTTATCAATTTGCAGCAATTGTTTGGTAATCACTGTCATGCGAAGTACAAGTCAAAATAGAAATATGCATGATAGATGTACAGATAAATAGCAAAACCGTATTTGTTCATACTATGTGGTTAATAGATTCTCTGATCAATAGCTGTTCACATTCGCTCTTTTTAAAATCCATCTCGGTGAAGAAATGGTGCAATAACTATTACACAACGCATGAGAATGGCGTAGGCACATCTATAGACATGGAATGATTTTCTTTCAGCCAGTGGAAAAATACAAACATATTTACATTGAGAGACGTAAGTACAATGGCAAAGGGGTGGAATTAATAGAAACCTTGCGAGTTAATTGTCAGTTGGTAGACTACAAGGATATCTTTTATCCATCAAAGGGAGTTGCTACGAATTGTGCCATAGAGCATACCATTGATTTGATTCTTGGACTACCTTCATGTAATGCTTCTTTGTATCATAGATCATTTCTAGAGAATGAGAAGATCTAGTGATAGATCCATGAACTCATTGATAAAAGGACTATTAGGCCAAGTTCAGTACCTTGCGGCAACCCAATTCAGCTAGCACAAAATAAAGACAACACATGAGGTTGCGTATTAAATATATAGTTCTCATCAATATCACTATGAAGAATTGCTGACCTCTTCCAAGGATTGAGGACTTGTTTAATCAACTTTCAGGTGCAAAGTTCTTCTCCAACATCGATCTCAAGGTTGGGTATATTAGATTCAACCCAATCAATGCTCCAAATACAAATGAAAATGGTGAATGATATTTAGAGGCCATTTACCACTTCGTTTGTTGTTCTCACATTGATGACATGATCTTTATTAAAACCTAGGATTAAAATTTATTACAGCACTTGTTGCCAATATATTATCTAGATTACATTGTAGGTGCACATGGAGTGCATGTGAACCCAACCAAGCATTTGAGTTAAACTTCTATACGATAGTTTTGCTTGTTTTTTTTTCACATGACTTGGCCATGTAATCGAGTTACTAGAGGCCGCAACAAAGCAAGGTTCATATATTTAATGACACAACCAAGCATTTGAGTTGAAATGCACTTTGTTTTGGGTTAGTACGTGTGTTATTAGATCTTCAACTTGCATTTTAGACTAAGATTGTTGGGATGAGGTGTGTCATGCATCTTGCAAGTCCAAATATTTGAATGAATTATTAATTGTACTTATTTATTATTTCTAATTTGAGAAATGTGGCATCCAATTAATGACTATCGTGTATGGCCATCTAATGTCATTATGATGTGTAAGAAATATGGTACATGTTATGATGTGCCAAGAGAATCTTTCCAAATGAGACAAATGAAAAATAATGAGTCAAATTTGGATGTATGTTGTGAGACTTCTCATCATGTTATTTTTGGATCGTGTTTGAATCCATGATAATGCATTTTTTGATAGTTTGTGGGCCCTTCTTGGGTCTATATATCAAGGCTCATCTCACAAGGTTTTGTCTCTAGATTTCCTCTAGAGAAGGATGATATTCTCCATGTTAAGGTAAAAGCTTGAAATTGTTCTAACTATGTTGGTTTTCCCCCACATACATATTATATTGTGAATTTTGTTTGTTCTTCCCTCTCTTATTCTTGTTTAGGTGCTAATTCACATTTTGTTATGTTGTTGAAATTTCATATATTTGAGATCATTTATTTCCTTTTTAGTGTTAGTTTGGGAAATAAAAATTGTCTTGATTCTACTTTATAGGCATAGTTTATATTCACCTGTATCAAACATTTCAATTAATAAATATTAGGTATTATAGGTGCATACTTGATCTTTTCTTAACAATTTAATGCATTATAATATGCACTTGAAGTAATCCTCACCCAATATGGTCATTTGGTTGTACACAAAATGAGGCAATCATTGCATTGACAAAAACTAGCTTAGCATATAATTATAAGATTTATGCTAGGACAAAAGTTACATTATAGTTAATTAATCAGCTCAAAACTTAAGGTTAGATTAATTGACAAAACAAATTTTCCAAAGTAGGCATGTTACGTATAGAATCAAGAAAGGGATTGAAACTGAAGGGAGCAACATTAGAAATGATCTTAGCATAAGAATGGATGTGTCAACCTAGTTGTAGATTGTTTGACTTATTTGTTGATTAAAGTCATCCTTGTTCTTGATGTTTGTGGACATATTTAGTTCAGGGTCATAATTATACCTTATAACAAGGATTTTAGAAATATCTAAGTTGCTTTATGGAAATTTAGTTCAAGATTTCTACTTGTGAGATGTACTGTACCACCTTAGGCACTTGTGAGATTCCTTCCAATTTAAAATTTAGAATATACATTTGGTCAACTAGCACCCTTCAACCTTCTACCTTGAACAATATTTTGTTAATTTAGTCAAATTTTGCTTGTTTTGTATGTTTATTTGATCAACCTATGTTAACTCATAGGAAAGTATTTGATACCACTTATCTTTCCATTAAGATTTTTGAAACCAACATTAGGGTTTGCAAATATGCATTTCTCTAACTTACTATTTTCAAATATGATCTTCCTCTTTCACCATTGTTCTTCATTGATCTCTTTTTTTTATAGGATTTGGTGGTGATTGTCTTATCCTATCTATCATTCTCCCTACCCGTTGTTACATTGGTCTTAGGATTTACATTTTACACAATTTTAGATATAATTTTCTAACTTTATTGATCTAAGATTTGTTACCCTTCACCATATATTTATTTTATGTCACTACGCTTTATGATAATACATTTTTTTGTGACCTATGGATTGTCTTAGCTACTATTTTGTTCTAATATGCACTCGATACAAGTAGAGTTTTTGGCTCACAAAATGTTGTACATAGTAGGAATGATATTTTTCTTTTAGATATATGGATTCCCTTTCATGTGGCCTAGTGGTGATGTTAGAAAGGTACATATGTTTCACCTTCACTCATATATGATATTGATGCATCGTTTTCCATTTCTAGTGATATGTTTGTTGTTTTAACCTTGCCTATCTATGATTATTATTCTAGTGATGAACTATCCATGATATATATCCTTCTCACCTTCACATGAAATTTTAGTTCATCTTTCCTACATTGTGGCTCATAGTACATTGATATTATATTTAATAACGAGTACATCGATAGTTCTTCATATACTCATGGTGAAGATTACGACTTGTTTCATGTTGATTTGCTACCTCACACATATTCTAGTGACCTTTCCTTAGTGGATCTCATTGCCTTCTTATTGCATCATGATGATCTACACTTTTTATAGAGATTCAAGCATGTAGATCCCTTCTTGTTTGAGCATATTCATCTAAAGTTACAATGGAACAAACACATGAATTGAACATGCACAAGGACAAAGAAAAACATAAGAATAACATGCTACTAATAGTAACACACCCTCACCATTACATGTGATCCAAATTAATTATGTATATGGGAGATCTTGAGAATGACGTTTCCCCATTTAAAATACCTCATAAGTGACATTCTCTATTTAAGAAAATGCATTTATGAATAAATTAAATCAAAACATAATAATCAAAATTAAATTATAAACTACATGCAAGCCTTCAAATGAGTGAAGAAGTGAATTCACTCTTATTGTAATTTTGATTTTGAAGAAATGAGTTTGTTTCCCTTGATTTTGATTTAAAATTGATTTGTGTGATCTTGATTTATTTTGTTAAAGAATGTATATTCATAAATTAGGGAATTGACGAAGGCTTAAAAAAAATGATGATATAATCGATGACTTCCAACTAGAGGTAGTAAAGGTGGCACTCAAGAATTAACTTGTCACGAGATATGAGCATCACTATAGTGTATAATTATGTATGCATGTAGCATCGCTACCATTTCCGTGTTAAAATATGCAAAAAATTACATAGTTCATAGGAACTCATTTTATGGAGAACACATACACAAAAGCCAAACATACATGAGCATATCCTTGTAGGGTCGATTACTTTATATGGCTCTCATGATGATATTCTTTGAATTAATGATGTTTGTGAGTGCAACACACTTTGAGGTATGTGATCATTTTAGGATTCATACACAAAATGTAATAGTGAGATTTGCATACCAATATCATTTCCCATTTAATTTTTTTTCTATATTGAGATAATATCTTGGTAGATGTATATAGTGACATGGAATGATTTTGTGTGACATTGAGCTAATTCTCCTAGACTTTTTACCTATTTGCACACACATATCCCTATCCACTTAACCCTACTCTATCCATTGATGTGAAATGTTACACATTCATTTTATCTACCTACTCATTACATCTATCTATTCACTTACCTCAATCTAGCCATCTACAACGTAGATTTGATCTATGAACTTGTTCCTTTCTAATTAAAAATAAAAAATTCAAATTGGCCAAACTTGCCTCCACCCTTCTACCTTGGAATGACTAAACATGTTTGGCATAGTTTGATGTTATGTACTGATATTTAAAGACATTCAATGCATTCATTCTAATCATCAAGGAATAATTCAAAAATCATTTTATTTTATAACTTTGGAGTCAAAATTTGTTTTGGTGAACAAGAAAGAGTAAACAATTTGCATGCTTTGATGTTAGATTCTTGTGTTTGAGCTTTGTTCGAACAAAGATAAATTACACCTATGACTAATTCCAAAATTTTAACCAAGTATCATCATCCTCATTCAATTTCCAAAACTGTTGGTGTAAATTATGTCTCATAATTACACTTTACTTAAATTGACTTAGGGTAATAGTAGTTTGGATATGAGACACTTAAGGAAGTGTGCACATAGAGATGTATGTAGGAGAAATTTCACCTTTTGTGGTCTTATCTTCTTGTTACATTCCACCTTTACTGATCCATCTAATTCTTGTGGAATATTTTATTATTTCTCCTACCTACCCTCACCTATCCTCCTTTCTCATTGGGACACATGTCACGATCGTGTGCTCACATATCCATATTGTCTTGTCTTTATAAGCAAGTTCATCTTACATTGTATGTAATGATCTAGTTGATAGTTTTTGCTTCTTGATTAGAATACAATTTATTTTTATCAAATCTATTGTTTCTCTTAAGGCATGTTCCCATGTGGCTGCTTAGCTTATTTTAGCTAGCCGCTGATGCTCAAAATTTATAGGAATTATTTGTGGAGCAGCTGGCCCCATGAATATTTATCTTTGCTGCTTATTTGTAAACAAAACGTCTTACCTTTGTATAAATGGTATTAATACTAATTTATGCACTTAAAATTTAAAAAAAAAAATAGAAATAAAATCTTAAAAAAAAGGGGAAAGCAAATTGTGGAGCTGTTTATTTTCAGCCCCACCTTTTCTTCCACAGTTTATTTCTAATTCCTAAACAATAGCTGCTATTCATTGTGCCCTTAAATTCTTACAAAAATACAATATCAATATCTCACTACCAACTATATTTTATTAATTCACACTGCTTGTACTTATTTTGTACATTTATTTAATAAACCCAGACTAACTCATAGGTAAAGATTATTTTCGTTTATAAAATTCTATACAGTATTTATGTAGTGCTTAGTCATTTCATTTTCCAAGCAATTATTGTTAGAAAGTCCATTCTATATTTTGCCCTTGTTTAGAACCTAGCCATCTTCAAATGTAAGGTTTTCTGTATCTGAATAGAAAGTGACATTGAATCCCAAGGGAGGGCCATTATGCAGGAAACAGCTATTACGATGATGTGCAATTTATTTTCACTCTTTATTTTATTTCTACCCAAAAAGTTATTGAGATGAAAGACTAAAATTGTTCCCACTGTCTGTCTATCCTTCAAAAGATGCATTCAATTAGACTTTATCAACCTTGTTGCATGTTGAAAACACTGCTATAACTTGAGGGCAACTGACATTTACAAACGTCAATTGATTTTGTATAGCAGTTGTATGCAATAGTTCATTTATATCCATAGATATGAGGGCGCATCTCAACTGGAGCGAGCTGTTTTGGATCTAGGAAACATAATGGTGAAAGTTCTGGCTTAATCGTGCAGTACGCATAAGCATATGAAGAATTTGAGAGACACTATTGATTGCCTTTGAGACAGTTCAACTTTCATTTTAACATATTGCAAAATAGAAATTCTGGAAGATTACACGAGACATGGATGAACATTGTGGATAGTTTCCCAAAGACTGGTGACATCAAGTTGATGTTACATCTTATTCAGTAAAAAGGAGTCTGCATGTTTCTGCACAGTACTGTACACCTGTGCCTCAGTACATGTCAGAGACGGGACAGAAAGGAGAGAGATGTACTATATATGAAGAACATAACGACAGACTATTTAAGGCCTTCGGCCCTAAAGCAAAATTATGTGTTTGTAAATGAATATTTGATGAAGACTAATATGAGTACTGGATACTGACAGAAATTTACCACCAAAGTGGCGGGGTGCATTTTCATAAGAACTTTCATGACTAACATGTCTGATAACAGCCACACTGTGGGCACATAAATAATTATATTATGTCCCACTTAATGAGCATCACTGTTCACTAGAACCACACCTCCTGCTCACTTTGGTGTCCTGCGCCATTACAGACTTAGATGCCTAGCTTCTCTACACTTCCCATTTCTATGGGTGGGTTGTCCATTCCTTTCTTTTTTCCATTAGCTGGCTTGAAATGTACATCCTTGTGATGTACCTGCTGTATGTAGATAATCCAGAATATCAATGAAAGCATCACCCCGACTGATACAAGTGCCAACCCAATGTACACCCACTTAGTATGTAGGTGAAGATGAGGGCAATAGGAATGATTGATTGTTGTGAATGTATCACGTACAAACTTGCAGTCAATTAGGTCTACGAGAAACGGGGTATAGTGCTTCAACCCATAACCAAGGTTTACTGCAGCTACCAATTGATCATATACCTCTGGTGTTACCCTACCAGGCGAAACACAGATATCATTGGAAACATTGCAGGTATAATTCTGCCAGACCTGCAAACAACATCTATATTGATAAGATACTAATTACAATTTGGAATGCACACTAAATGATGTCAACACAAGGGAGCAGTCTGAAAATTTCTGTTGAGAGTACCTGATCTGCATTCGTAAAATTTACTTGTTGGGGTGAACATTGCTGATCTTTCATCTCATTATCATATGGATTGCAGAGCGCAGGCATTTGTGGTCCAGATTGGTTGTAATAGATTGGACCTGCTGAGGGAGAGACATCTATGTTCGCAACATTCCATATTACTCGATTTATAACATTGACCAAGTCACTTGTTACTTCTTTACTTCTATATAAAGTTTGATTTGCCATAGATTGATTGACACAAGGAAGGATATGGTCAAGGTTAGTATTTGCATTGGGGTGATCCACCCACTCTTCCATGGCGACACAGGTATCTGCAAGAGCACTACAACCAAAATAAACAATGTCACAGAGAATCTTGTTTTGACGATATAATATTTTGATTATTTATCTACAAATAAAAGGGTAGAAAGTAAGTCAAATGACTACATCTGGAAATCCCAAACATTTAAGCTGATAACGTGCTCCTTTTATTGGCAAAAACTAAAGGTGGCAACAAAAGTAGGTGTTCTTGCTCATATGCAAACAAATCTGCTACTCATACATTTAGTGTTCAGTAAAAGATAATAATGAAAAATAAATGCCTTCATTTATTAGTGGGGCAGATGAAATCAAAATTGCAAACCAAGCTTCTTTTTCATAAACAATCTGCAACTCACTAAAATTGGCAAGAATTAATATCTTCTATATGATAAAGATGACAGACCCTGAACTATTTACCTTTGAGAATTCCTATTTAGGTAGACAACAAGCCATTTCCATATGGACATGGTGAAAGCAAAACAATTTCTGGCATTTGTGGAATCTTTTGAACGATGGTATAGAAATCAGAAAACTACTGTTAAATCTGAAATTTAACATAAATCAAAATTCAGAACAGTTATCATGCTTTTAACGCCGGAAAGCATAACACAAGAAAGAACTAACTTATGCTAAATAGTACTTCGATTTTTAAAAGTAGAAAGAAAACAGAACTATGATATTGCTGAATATAGTTTGGGCAGTGCATAGAAGCAGACAAACTTTCGGGCGAGTGTATCAACATGGACTCAAGCTTCCTGTTAAATCTGAAATTTAACAGAAAGCTGAATTCAGAACTGTTACAATGTTTTTTTAAGGCTGGAAAGCATAATACAAGAAATAACTAACTAATGCTAAATAGTGCCTGGATTATGGAAAATAGAAACAAACCAGAACTATGATGTTGCCGATAAATAGTTTGGGTTGTGCATACTGCATAGAAGAGGACAAACTTTATGGCAAGTGGACACAAGCTGAAGGGATGTCAAGCATGGTATGGTCACTGCAAATGTCCCAGACAATCTCCACACTCGTTCCATTTTCTAAGAGAAAAACAACCTAAAAACCTTTTGTTAGCTTCAAAGGAAAGATGAAGACAGCATTGACTTCACAAGAGAAGATACAACGTCAATATACTTGGTTTTCAAAGCAAAGTCATCTTGTTATACCTTCCCCATTAGCAATTTGATCATCTGTGTGTAATTTTATTGGCACAGGTTACAATAATGCTAAGAGAATAATATTGTGAATTCTTGTTTAAGGAATCATGATGTTGCAAGATAGATAATGATTCTGAACTTTAACTTAGTGACTACTCAAAAAATAAACAAATTCAAGCCTTAAATTGACTTTCTCAGTAACATGATGGCATATATTTTGATCCTTAGCTTTTACAGCTTAAATTGTCTCTAGCATTGCACTGTTTTCTCAGCATCCCAACAAACTAGCCCTACTAACCATTGTAAGGATTTTCAGCATCTATTAACAAAACTAAATATCATATATTGAAACTCCAAGACTGGAATAAGCTTCATTAACAGTGAAAAAGTTCATATTTCTAAATAACAATGAACTGGTAAAGATTAATTAATGATCTGAAAAATAAGGAAAATACATAGATGCACAAACTCAGAAATTTATCTTGGGAAAATCCTTTCCCGAAAAAATCCAGCCAAAATGACAGTGCTACCCACTATATTAATCCAAACAATCTATTACAAATACGATGAGAATTTCTGCACCTTAGAATTTGAACACCAAAGTTTTGAAGGTGTTCCAGCAGCATTCTGACAGCATCTCCCTCCAACAAATCTCCTCTCATACTCGAGCATAAGGGAAACCACAAACAAACAAATGAATCTTACAACTAGGGGCAATTTCCATAGCCAATCTACACTTCTAGCTCACATGCTTGGTCAATTAGTCTGCAACATTTTCAGGAGTGTCCACCTTCTCAATCATCACCCTCTAACCCTCCACTACATCATGAATAAAATGTTAATGGACACCAACGTGCTTTGACTATGAATGAAACAAAGAGCTCTTGGCCAAACAAAGAGCATTCTGACTACCACAATCAATCCCCATTATACCCTATCTCAAGCCAACATCAAAACACAACCTTTGAAACCAAACTGCCTCCTTACAAGCATGAGTAGCTACAATGTACTCAACTTCCATAATTGGAAGTACAACCATAGCTTGTCTCTTTTCATCCAACTAACTACACCAAATAGGTTAAAAACGTAGCCACTAAAAGACCTCCTCCTACAAATGTCACCAATTCAATCTATATCAATAATACCTTGTACATTCAACTATTCGCCCACATTAGGTACTCCCTGGTAGCAAATAAAATAATTAGAAGTGCCACAAAGATATCTAAAGATCCTTTTTACAAACCATTTAGGAATGACCCTTAGCCACCAATCATACCTTGAATTTTTCAATTTTACCATTAAAAATCCATTTGACTCCTGAGTTTCCTTTATTTAGGCAAGTGAACCAACTCTCAAGCCTTGTTCTTCTCCAAAGCCACCATCTCCTCATCCATAGCTTTATCATAGGGCTTACTCTCCTTTGCTTAAAATTCCTCCTCCATAGTTCTAAGTTCATCATCACTAGTAGATAATGCAAAAATACAGCGAAGACCAATTGGGCTATACGTCTAGGGTTCTCTTCTTTGCTGAATGGATCTTCTCAAGAGTGAAGTGTGAGGATTTGTTTCTTCTTTGATTCCTCATCTGGATCACCTCCCTCCACAAGTTCCTCGTGAAATTTTGATACATCCTCAAATGCAATTTCATCAATTTTTGGCACTAACTGCACTTCCTTTTTCTCTTCATTTCCTAGTTGCTCAATATAAGACTTGATCTCTCTAAAGATTGCATTATGACTATATACCATAAATTTCTGTCTTAAAATTTCAAAGCTTGGATCCTTTCACACCATGACCATAACCAATGAAGATGCATTTCATAGTTTTGAAATTCAACTTAGACCTCTTCTCCTTTAGAATATGTGTGCATTTATCACAACCAAACACTCCAAGACCATTCCATCAATGTTGTATTATTTCAATATGCAATTCCATTCTAATGAGAGGTATACAGAGTTGTCTTTTGTTAGGCTATTCCATTGTCCTCACAATACTTTTTGAACTCCCCGGAATAGAATTCTCCACCATTGTCCATTTAAGACCTTAATATTCTTCTCCTGATTCTTGAAGACCTCAGATTTTTGTTTAGAAAAACATCCATGTTATTTTGGAGATGGTATCATTGCAACAATAGCTTGAATTTTCCTTCCCAAAAATTGCTTTTGTAAGTTTTCATTGGTTTAGCTCTTGCCTCCAACATATAGAATGAGGCCTGCCCATGTGTGTAGTCTCTATTAATTGGTAACAGAGCCTTGTTTTGATTTACCTATGCTAATGCCCTATTTCTAAATTAACCCTGTATATCTTCTCACTATCATCATTTTCTTTACTCCATCACCCTGTCCTTACCATCCGTATTATTAACCCAGTATAGAGCTCATTTCTATTGCTGCTAAGGGCTAGTGCCGTTTAGGCAGAGAACCATGTGACGGAAAGCATATCTGCGGCATCATAGAAGCATGGTCAAATGGAGGTTGCTGATAATCACCTGACTGAAGCATAATGCTCTTCTGTATCCAAAAATAAATTTTGCTGCTAAAGCACAAGTGTATAAGTATCTGCAAGATGTGACAGCTGTTTCACTACCTGATAAAGTGAGCGGAGGAAGGTTGCAGAAGAAAAAGGTATGGATGAAAGCAGAAATCCAATTTCTGAAAAAGCTTAGTTCTGTCATCATTTTAGTATTTACTGTTTCTAGTATGGCTAAATGAATATACCATGACTTTGCAAGATGAATATTGCAACACCTTTTTAAAGATTATTATGCAAATCTCTGGTTTATAGATGAAACAAAGATTTGTACGTTTCTCTTTGTTATGTAGGCATTATATTAATATAAGATTTACTTCTTCAAATCAGCCAGCATTTCTATAAGTACAGAAAAAGGGAAGTCAGTCATTATGACTGCAGGAATCAGAAGAGATTCAGGGAAGCCTGTTTAGATTACTGAAATTGTTTTTCAGAATCCTACTGTTCCTAAGAATGGGCCATTGATTACTTACCTCGAGTTAAAGAAGCCAGAAGCCGCAACATCTTGAAATCAAAGATTTAGGAATAACCTCTAATCTGAGGATCTCTAAAACCCCTATTCTGATGAGGATCTCTAAAACCCCTATTCTGAAACAATCTGAAACCCCTTCCTTATAAAATTCCTACACATTTCTGAGAAGTCAAAGGCTTCAGCCTTCTCTTAAAAATGACATAATTAGAGACTTAAAAATCTCTGATAAAAATTAAACTCTCTTTAGTGGAGAAAGTACTCCAGAAGAATCTGAGGAAAGAATCCTTGTTAGGAACCAGAAAGCAAGTATAAAACTCGGGCATAAAGAAAAATCTTGGAATCAATGAACAAGTGCTTCTGAATTAAATCTTCCAAGAGAAGGAACAAGAATGAATAAAATATTCATTGAAGGAGGCCAAAATTCTTGATGATTCCAATAGATAACCATATTTAGCATGTGCTTATACAAGGGTCACTCAAGGTAGGCAAGGCAATAATATGTATTCTCCATATTGGTCAATGTTGGGAACATGTCTAATGAGGAAAAGAGAAAGATGGAAAGAGAAAGACATCTGAATGATGCAGCCTATATGGCTAAAATGAATGCTACGAACTTTGATATGTTTGAATTGGATACCTTGAGTTTTTCTTGGAGAAGTTAACTCCTAGGTGACATTGTGTCTTTTTGCCCTCCTTTGAGGTATTGCTCTGACAACAGTTTGCCTTCATGGAAATTTGATGTTATTTGCCACCTTTAACTACAGAGTGATCACATCATCACAACTACCCTGCTCTTGTGGATGCCGTGTGCTATCGTTTGGACAAAAGTTTAGAGCACTTTGGAGGCTCCAAATTGCCCTCTTGCCTCCCAAGGTGTTGCTTGGGCAACACTTGAGGCTTTCTTCTGGACAGCACATGGGATGTTGTCTAGGTGACAACTTGCCCAGGTGTCTCACTACTGCAACTTTTGGAAGCAATGACATAACATGTTGTAATATCCCACTTAATTTTATTTTATTTTTAATTTTTCTTAAATATAATTAATTCAGGCTCAAAATAATATTTTGCATAATTAATTATAATACAAGTTTAACCCAGAAATTGAAGTTTTAACAGTCTATTATCTAATTCAGATATAATACTTTGAATATACTTCAGAAAAGATTTAACTTATCCTTTGATCTGCTATCAACTTGTCCCAAATCTACAGCAATCTGTCTTCACTAAAATGCCTTTGAAATGTCTCAAAAATCTGCATGAATCAGGGGTTTTCATTCTCTAATTTCTAACCCACAGGGTTTCATTCTCTAATTTCTAACCCACAGGGGTTTCATCCTCAGGTTGTTGAACCACAGTCTGTGCTCCATGAGTAATAATTCAGATATAAAATGTATCCACAATATCCCCTTCTCTTTGCTTGCTATCTCTTTGAATACGTTTCTTCTCTAACAGCCACAACTCTTCACATGTCCTTTGATCTTTAATTATAGTTTCACTTAATAATATTCAGTAATTATTTTATTGACTACCTTTTAACCTTATGATTTCCTCTTCTTAGAAAAAAGGCTGTGATTAACTTTTGATTTCCTCTTCTTAGAAAAAAGGCTGTGATTAACTTTTGATTTTGTCTTATTGCTAAATTTTGTCTTACAACTGTGTCTCCTTTCAAACTGAATTTACAGAAGCATACTTTGTAATTTCTGAAGAGGATTAGCAGTGAGTAAACGTCCTTACTGTAATCTGAATTTTTTGCCTCATTTCTTCTGATAACAAGGAACAACCACCTCGTCAAGCTTCAACCTAGATGTGGTACAACTGATCACCATAACAAGATTATCCCAAGAATCTGGCAAACAACACAACAGAGTCATACACTAATCTTATCCATCCATTTTCTCAGGAAAAAGTTTGTTATCAAGATAATTTGTTTGATTAGAAGTCCCCAACTTTCTCCAAAGTTATTTGTGGCATCTTCACCTAATACATTGACAAGCACAAAATCAGCAAGACATGCTAACCAAACTTTTTGCCTTCCTGTCAACTTTTGGTCAGTCTTCAACAGACAAAATAGCTAGATAGTTTTTCTCCATTAAAAGAATTTCAAGGACTCCTTCAAGAGTAGCACCACATTCCATAAGGGCCAAAATCACAACATATAATAATACTAATATATTTGTAAGACTTGCAAGGCATAAAATACACCTAATCCAATATTCTAAAATCCAATGCTACATCCAAAAGTGCTTCATAGCTAATCCCTTCAAGCAGCCTCCTCATCAGTGTTTTCCCTTCAACAACTTTCCACAGCTACAATCATTGTCTTGACATCTTCTCCCTCAACTAAAGCTGCCATTGTCTTCCTGACCTTCCTCTTCCAAAGGCTCACAGGCTTTATATCCTTTGACAAAGTAAACACAAATCTAGGGAGGGATATTTCTAAACAGCTTGTGGATAAGATAATTAAATAACCTTGTAATCAAGACTGATATTTTATCTCTAATGGAAGGATTCTAGGGTCCTAATCTTTATAGAAATAAGATTAACCCCTTTTGAAATTAATTTTGTCACCAACAAACTTGAGAATCCTAGTTTCAACCAAACAAACTTGCAGAGGCAGAGTAGATTTAGAATAACAATTGTAACATTTATAATGAGCTCACATTCAACAAATGGGAACTTACTTGTTAAGTGCAATAAACACGCCGCTAAGAACAAATGTACCCGTCACAAGGAACCATCCAATAATGACCAGCCTGCCAGAAAGAGTAGATCTTGTTCAAGGTGCTGAAAAAATAATAACAAACTTAAAAATCCTATTTACAATTTTTTAGGGAGCATGTTAACTCTTTCAAGAAACCAAAAAAAGGCTTACCCACATATAATATGCGTGAAGCCAAGAATAGTCAATACTGCCAGTCATCATCAACAAAAGAATCAGTCTAAAAATGAAATTTTTTAACCTGTAGAAGAATAGAAGAGCTAGAAACAAAAACACTGGAGCCAGTAAAGCTGGGAACATTCTATTTCAATGTCTGTATAAAAGATGGGGAGAGAGAGAGAGAGAGGCACATACAAAAACCAAGAATGGCTACCAGAAGCATCACACCAGCTACTGCAATTAAGGCATCCCGGCTGCCATATCAAGCTCACACATCTTAGCTTCCAGACAAATCATATCGATGGGAAAGACTTATAGAAAATGCTTTTCAATCATGATTAATAAAATGAGAACAAAATCTTACAGAGCATCAAGAGCTTTCTGTATTTTCTCTGCATTGTCTGTTGTTTTAACTTCAAGTTCATCTGCTGCAATATCTAAGTCTTCATTTAACTGCCCTATCTGATTTTGTTCAGATTCTGGGATCACAATCTGAGCTATGCTTATGTTCTCTGCTTCTGTTAGATATACTGTGACATTCCTAAGGTTCTCAACTACATAATCTGATTGTTTAACTACAAAATCCAGAGTCTGAGAAATCTCATAATGGAATTTATCCTGACCCATTGAGAGCAATATGCATCCTACCCTGAACAGAGACAAGAAAGTCCGTGTCAGGAACAGATTAAAGAAAATTCCTGACTTCGCATCATAAAAAAACATCCACAAGTTACCAAGGCAAATTAGGAGGAAAAACATGAAGAAAACAAATTTAATTAATTTATAAGAATTACAATTGCAATACAGGAATTCACGAAAGAATTTGTATTCAACTACAATGCTAAACAAGATAGCTTGTTACAAACAACACATCTTAAGTATGCCAAATATGCCCAAATTTCAACTTTGGTATATCGTATGACATTGAATAAGCTTAAGCTCAAACCTTAGGATTTTGCAGCATTTAAATTGCCTATCACATATTGTAATGTCAAACATCCTGTAAATTTTAATATTGAGGTTTTAAAGTAAACATCAGAAGAACACAGTATAGTCAGTTTACACTGCAGTGAATGTGAAAAGAATCAACAGCAGTAGAACCCAGTACGAGAGGTGCAGCTCTTGATTCTCCCTTTTGATTATTTGACTGTAGAAATAAAGCACAAAGAAGGCAGGGCCGAATGCAGTAAACCATAAAATGGCAAGAATAAAGCCAGGCGCACCAGTAAAACTGACAGACTGCAAAAAAGAGAAACAAAATCAGCTATTTGCATGAATATTACCAAAATGCCAGATTAAAAGCAGTAAAATGAAATTCAGCTCCCTGTATGAATACCAACAGAACTTGATTACCTAAAATGCAAAGCAGAAAACAGTCGAAGTTGAACGATTTTTTAATATTACAAGCAGAGAAAAGTAACTTGGATTGCATTAATTGGAAAGCTAGAAGGAATCCCATGTGAAGCATTCTTATTAAAAATATATGCCCTTAAGGCCAAGTAGGTCTGGTGTGGTACATTATCAGTAAAGCTATAAAACATATAGTGACAAAGACAGCTTTAAAAATTTGACAAATTCACCCAAAGTTTGATGAAAGATGCATAATGGTAAAATCTTCATAAGAGAAACAAATCAATTCACATGAAGGTGTTGTCTGCAGAACATGTCTATCATCTCGATGAGCTTAAGTCTGAAGCACAGTGACTAGGATTTGGGTGGTATGGAGACAGATAGCTGGGACAGTTGCACCATTTTAAAATCAAATAATAGGGGTAGATGAATAAGTGTGTGACAACATAATATATAATTCCCTTGAGATTGGAGTTTTCTTCTACTCCCATAATACAAATAGCAAATGAGATTGGGCAGAAGGTACTTGCATAGGACCCCTGGAGATTTTGAAACTCACAAATGCAAGCTATATCATACGCTGGTGATCTCAAGGTTATCTTTACTTGTACTTAAAAGAGGTATAGAGACAGATATAGGAGGGACAGGTGCACCATGTTAAAATCACATAAAAAGGGTAGATGAATAAGTGTGTAACAACATGATATATAGTTCCCATGAGATGGGAGTATTTTTGTACTTCTGCAATACAAATATTATATTGAATTGTGTAGAAGGTATTTGCATAGACCCCCCTAGAGAATTTGAACCCCACAGATGTGGGCTATATCATACACCAGTTATCTAAAGGTTATGTGTACTTGTCCTTTTCAGTTTCAAAAATTTCAAGCAGATAATAATTGCAGTGCTACACCATAATTTTAGAAATTTTGACAATAGCATAAGTTAGTGTAAATATCTTACAGCCCAATAGTGTTTGTTGGTAATATTCCATCCACCTCCATACAACCTGAATTTGGACAAAATATCAGGCCGCCTAGTTCGATTCTCAGCCAAAATTATAGAATAATTTGAATTTATGCTGCTGCTCTCAGCATATGCAGGCACAGCAGCAAGTGCAGCAGGGAGGATTTGTTTCAGTCCACGCATCCAAGGGATTGAAGTCATATCAATCGCATTTTGTCTTCCTACACAACAGATCTGCCATTAGACAATAAATTTATTTATGAAACAATGGCAAATTCTGTAATTTGTTTTCCCTACTGAAAATGAACAGCAAATCTGAAGATCTGGCAGTGGTATATGATTTAATTGCAAACTATAATTCTTAATTTTTTTTGTAACAAACGATATCATCACACCAGAGCTAGGAAGGTCAAGGACTTGGTGCTTGCATCTGAAATTTGAATTCATGAACTAAAAAATAACTGGACGACTGCAGTACTCTATTTAATGCAGATTTATAGGCAAACAGAAATTAGCACTATGCAAACCTTTTTAAAGGACATCAAAGATTCATTTAAATCAAAATGACTTCTAAGAATTCTCTACGAAACATTTATGCCTAAGAAATCCTTCAGCCAGTGATTTAAGCAATCTCAACACCTTTCATGGAACACGTTCAAGCAAATTAGAAGATAATTGCAGCAAACTCCTTGGTATTGAAGCAAGTACCCAATATCTTCTAACATTTTAGAGGCAGAATGGATTATCTCTAGAGAAACAGTTCGAGAAGAATTAAAACACATACTCAAACAATCCTATAAAAAAAATTAAGAATCTCTTAAAAAAATCTTTGAATTAATGTAAACATAAAAAATCAAAGGAGGATTTGAACGTATCCTTGGACAAATTTGTGCAAGTACCAAAAATTAACAGTCCTGTGGTAAATCTTTAAAAAAATACAAAAATTAAAAAGAATCATTTTGAAGAAGAAGTCGAGCATATCCTTAAGCAAACATGTGAAAATTTAAAAATTAACATTCTTCATATAAATCGTTGAATCAATGTACATTTGAGCTGTCATTAAGACAAACTTATGCACTTTATAAAGATTTAGTAAGTCTTTAAATAATAAGATAAGAAAGAAACAATTTTAAGAAAACCTCGTCATATCACTGAGCGAACTAGCAATTTTTTTTTCGAAATAAGTGTTTCTAAACAAATCCTAAAAGAATTTTAACCTCAATTCAGCCACGTCTATAAGAAAACTTGTCTTTAGAAAAATATTCACAGAGATCTAAGCAAGAAATGTTTTGAACCAGAACTCAATGGCAAACAGAAAAAGGTTTCTACAAACTGAAATTCTTTAATCAAAGGTTCAAGGAAATGCAAACAAGAAACACTGTCGAGAAAGATTTTAACACATATTTAATAAAACTCATGGCATACTTAGGAACAATGGGCCTTCCAGAAAATCGTAAAAGGGAAATATAACCAATAAAACTTTTGGAAAAGGATCGCAGCACGTCTTTTAGCAATTTTCTCTGGTTTTCAAAAAGTAACAGTCCTTAAGACAGACCTAAGTATTTAATCTATTTTAGAAGACTAGAAGCACGTATTTCAAAAATATTATGTAATCCTTTCAACGCTTGTGAGCCCTTAAACAAATGTTTGTTAGAAATGTAAGCGAAAAACATTTTCAAGAAAGAATTGGAACAAGTCCCCTTAAATAAGCATTGAACGTTTTACTTCTAAGAATTAGAAGCCCTGATGCAAATATTCAAAGAAATATCGGAAATTAACATCCTCCAGAAAGATTCTCCATCACAAATCCGTGAGGAATCTTACAAAAATTTCTGGAATTACGAGACGCAGAAGTAAACTGAAAGAAAGTAAAGTTTCCCAGAAGGATTCAGGCATATCCTTAGAAATCTACTGAAATTCTCAGAGTTGAATGGTTTTAAGAGAATCTTTTTTAACAAAACAAAGACTCAAATACATCCTTGGGCAAATCTATCGAAAATTTAAAGGATTAAATATTCATCAGCGAATGTTCTGAAAAATGCATGGCGTGCATCCTTCAGGGAAGGTATTGAATCTTTTTGCAGCAAACAATGCAGAATCTTATCTTGAAAGTTTGCATTGCAAACTCAACCTCCGCGGTATAACCAAAAACATCAAGTACGACAACTTACCACTGATATAACGCTCCGTCGGCACAAATTCATCCCCAACGAGTGAGAAACCCTCTGATTTGGCCATCTCGGCACAAAATAGCAACAAAATCAGAGATAACAACAACACTCTCAAAAATCCACAACCTCTCCCACACATTTCCAGCATTTCAGCACAAAACCGGAGCCGACAACTCCACGCACCATGAAGACTTATTTCCATCTTCAACATCAACTAAAAACAAAGCAAAAGAACGCAACCTTCAAGCCAATGCCACTCCACATGCCGGCCAAAGGCTCTGCCTCTGAGACAAATCCATTTCATTTACGCTCCTAACAATCTCCCCCACCAAAACACCAAAAAAACACACTCAGCAACGAGCAAATGACCGACAAAGTCACAACAACATCTGATTCAGCTTTTCGCGGCTTAATTGACGGAATTAAGCTACTTTTCTCCTCAAATCCACCAAAGCATCTAAAAACACTAAAATTACGACGAATTTAAACTGCTTATAGCAACTTTTCCAACACAGAAATGCCGCAATCCTGGATTTAGCATTAATTGAGCTAGCTGTGTCCAAATCCCGCAAACGTCAGCTCGTTCGACGGAGCTCGATGAGTTTAGATCGGCAATTCCAATTTCATAAATCGAATGCGTGTGATTTGCGTGTTTTCAAGAGATATGAATAACAATCTTACCAACTAAAGGCAAGATTTGATACATTACTTTCTTATCTCTTCTTTCTTTTTGCCGTATCAATCTCTGCACTCTGGCGCGACATTTTTTGCCGTGCATCTGCTGTGCTGTTAAGGTTCTTGCGGGATGGAGACTTTATATGGCTTCCGATGTTTGATCTCGCCGTCGGTTGAGCATTAGGTGTGCACTGTTTAGTGGAGGCAAGTAGCCCTAAGGTTAAGCGCAAAACTTTCCCGATCCCACCGACGTAAGACGCTTTTTGCAACGCGATATTTATTGTGTCCGTACACTGTGTATTCGTATGAACTGTTGTCGTATACGGTGTCTACGTAGAATACATATATACGGTTGTTAATAACCTTCATAGCCAGACAGCCTTTTGACCGATAAAGACACGACAAGAATCTTGATTTTTTTTAATAAAAGCTTAAAGCAAACAAGTAATATAATAATAATTAAGTCCAGAATGGCATTCACACGACAAATTTGCAAGGAAAGCTCATTAATATGCATTTAAAATTACAAACAAGAGATTTGTCAGAATGAATTGTATGGGCTGTAGGATTTATTATTATGAAATAAATTGGAATTTTATTTTAGAAAATAAGAGTTTTTTTTGGTCTCATTTTTTTTTTTTTAAGGGTGTTGCCGAGGGTGTTTTATTAAAGTGTCAATTAAATTTTAGATAAACATTTGGATTATTTTTTAAGATTAAACTATTTAATAGTCAATAGTCTTTTTAATAAAAATATAATAAATATTTATTATTTTTGTATTAAATGAGGGTTGAATTTGTTATTTATTATTTGATTATTGAAGTGTGTGATGTTTAAGTAGAATATTTTCTTTTTCTTTTTTATATTTATAATGTTAGGATTCAATATTATAATTTTTAAATAAATTTTGGGACTACTAACTTTTTATGAAGTTTTATGGAACCAATTGAATGTAAAAGGCTCCTAAATTTTCTCAACAGTACCTCCTAATAGATTTGAGGTAGACCATGTCTATAAGAGGACCATAATGTGAGACAAAACTTTCATTTGAGATTCGATTTGGTTCATCTATACCTAATGCAATGATTACAGTAGAAGTGACATGTGCCTACCTAAAGGTTGGCATAAGAACCTAACTTCTAATTTTGCATATCCTTGAAGTCTAGATCCAGCTTGTAGATTACTCATCCCATGTCTTAGTTTGCAATAATGATCTTAGATCAAAATCATTATGTAACTTTGATTTCTTAGTGTTTAATTTCAAATTTAAACGTAGGCCTTAGCTAACTCCCTTTCTACCAGTCGTTATTTAGTTAAGTCTCTATTTTGTATTTATGTAATAATCAAAATCACAAAAAAAATATTATAAAAAAAATAGTAATCTCCTAGGTCACATAAACTCTTAGGGCCTATGAAAGATTCAAAGTAGTAATCTCTTAGATCACACAAAGTAATTCTTCTTAGCCTCTTTCAATTTCTATCTAAAGCAAGTGATTAGCATGCCCTCTTAACACAATACATATTATCATTGCACTAACATCATAATTGACTTAGAAAACCTTTCCAGATATTTGGAGTGTCAACATAATATGATAGTAGTTGTTAGCAACAATAGGTGACAAAAATGAAGGAGTCAATTTTGATGGGAGAGCTTAGTGGTAGAGGTTACAATGGTAAGGGGAGGAGGTATAGGCAAGAAAGAAGGTGGAGGAGGAGGACAATTGTGAAGAAAAAAGGAGGAGATAGTGGAGGAGCAGGAGGAGGCTAGTGGTGGAGGAGGAGGACAATTGTGAAGAAAAGAGGAGGAGATAGTGGAGGAGGAGGACAATTGTGAAGAAAAGAGGAGGAGATAGTGGAGGAGGAGGAGAAGGCTAGTGGTGGAGGAGGAGGATATTAGTGATGGAGGAGGAGGAGGAAGGATGTGACAGAGGAAGGAGAAAGGACGTGAAGGTGGAAGTGGAAGAAGGACATGCATTGATGCTAGAGATGAGGCTCTCAGATTGTGGCCTCACCAAGAATTAGGACCAAACCAAAAAAATCTTAACATTTCACCAATAAAAAAAAATTCACTCCAGAAATAAAATTATAAAAAAAATTATATAATAATAAAAAAAACTAAAACTTATGCACATTGAAAAGTGACACCATCATACATCACTTGATTATATATTGGTTAGTTATGAAGATGTTCCATTTGAGCTACTCCAAAGTCCACACTAATATTTAGTAATTAGTAATTTGGGAAAAGGAAGTTCCAACAATCTAATAAAGTCATAGGTAAACTGATCACCAACAAAACACGATAACCAACAAAGTGTTATATACAGAATATTTAATAGATTGAAAATAGCTTTAGTTAAGAGCCGTCAATTGTAGGTTTAGTTATCATAAAGAATGGTTGTACTTGTCAAGACGTGGGGACAAGAAAACGATGTTAACATGCTTTTATTTTTGACAATGTGGGAAGTAATACTATAGTTTCAGCATAACCCCTTTAGACTATTGGACAGTTTTACATTTAGTCAATATTGTGGGGACCAAATTGCATAAAACAAATTTTTTAAAGTGGATTAGAGCTAAAAATCACATAAATAATGATTTTTCCACTATTTTGTCCACTTCTGATGCCGTCTTAGCATTGTCGACCACTTAAGGAAATATAGAATCTTTAGGTTGTCAATTTCTTTTCATGCTTTAGTTAGATGGTTCGTTGAATATGGTTGTATATAAGGACAATCACTTTCTTTGCAGAAAGACTATAAAATTGATATGGTGTAATATGTATTTTTATATATAGTAATATGTATATATCGTAGACTTGTAGTAATTTATTAAAAAACTTTCTTTCCAGAAAGTGTTAAATTTTTTATTTTATATGAAGTAAAATATATGACAATAATTAATTTAAAAAGTAGTGTTTTAATTTTTTTTATGGTATTAAAATAAATTAAGAAGAAGTGTTATTATTATTATTGATACATAAATTATTAAAATGTTTTTTTTTTTATAATTCATGATAGTTGTGTTGTTGTTTCTGGTTTTGATTATGTGTGATTTTTTGCATCAACATTTCGGATCACACTCTGTGATCCATCATCAAGATGAAAGAATGTTTAAGATAGAGAATGTTTAAGATAGAGAATGTTTAAGATAGAGAATGGTCAAGAAGTAGAAAGATAGAAATGATTAATAAATTTTCATTATGTGTATTTTTTATGAAATAGGTTGAGTTTATTAAGCTCTTTTTTTAAGTTTGTTGTATATGTTTGAATTCTCTGAGAGTTAGATTTAAATAATTAATCTATGTTATGGATAGTAAGGTTTAAATTTGATGGTTGTATGATTATATTTACACATTTTTTAAATAGAATTAATATTTTTGAGATTTTTTAATATAAAAGAGGAGATTTTGGATAGAATGTCAAAATGGTTATAGATTATTTTAGTTATTTAGTCTTCTTTTCTTCCTCAAAATTAAGTATGTCTTAATATTTGAAGGACAATTTCAATTATATATTTATCAAAAAATCGTGCTCGATAATATGATCGACTATTATTTACATTTTTTTTTATAAAAACAAAGTACGCCTTAATATTTGGGAGGCAACTTTGAATAGATAACCATAATTAAAAAATGCTTTATAACAAGGTCAACTATCAAATTCATGCAAGCCATGACAAGATACATAACGATCGATTTTTGCTTTTACTTTTTACTAATTATTATTTTCTCACCCAAAATCAATATTTATTTTTATCAATGTAAACATAAAAATTGTTAACTAGTTTTTTTAATAAAAAAGGTTTATGTGGATTACTACTAGTTAAATAATTTGAGTTCTTATTACAACGTTCAATTTACTATATATTGAATAACCAAACACATGGCTACAAAAGTCATCACCAAAAATCCAAAATACCAGTTCAAAACAGAAGTGGGAACCAAAAACTAGTTGTCACCAATATAAAATTACATCAATCTATCACCAGAGAACATAATATAATTATACACGCATAAAAAACAAACAATAATGGCACAAAACACTACTTAATTATTAGGCTTGATAGTCTTCTTCATCTTCTACTTAGCTTCACTGATGTGAATAACTTGCTTAGAAAACTCCTAAATTGTACTTCTCATACACTTCTTGATCCATCACTCAATACCAAATTCAGAGATATCATAACCTTCATAAATAATGACATTACCATCATTTGAACTTTTACCTTACATGCTTCTTAGCTTCATGAGAACTAGTATTTGATGCAAGAGCATCCAAGGGTGCAAAGACAATCTTGTATCAACCAAAAAATTATAATGCTTTGTGTTTATTTTATTTTAAATATTTTTTTGTGGGTTTAATTAATAACTTTAATTGTTTGGTGATTAGTTTTACTATTATTGTCAGTAACCAAGATCTCATTTATAGTTACAATTTGGAAATTTAATTTAATATGATATTTTCAATATTTCCACACATATGGGAGATTGGATTTTGGATGGACATCAAATTTGAATTTGAAATTCATTTAAGATGGTGGCAGCAAGAGTCATCGAGGTGCACTTAAATTATATGCTTTCCATGTTGATTTTCTTACACTGACAGTTGGAAATTTAATTATTTATTTCATGAAATGCCAAGAGACACAAAGTATAATTTTTTGTTACAAAAATGGCCAAATAAGGTATGGAGATGAAGGGGAATCATCCCAAAAACTTCTAGGCATTATAATTGGTGATTTATGTCATATTGAGTAATAAAATAATAATACTTTTAAATTTGGATGTAGGATTTTGGGGAATAAATTAGAAGTATAAAATTTGGTGTCTAAAATGAGAGTTACATCATTTTTAATTGATGGAAACTGTAGACTGGGAAAAATGAGCCACTATGAAGGATAATTAGTCCTTTTAGAGCTTAGATTCCTACTCTCCACTTAGATAAATCTAGAGGTAAATACGACCTTCAAGTTTATCTTATTAATTAGTAAAATATGAGATAAATTATCCGGACTTCAAGAATGGGAGGTCTCCCAAACAACCCAATTGACTCTCTATCCAAGACATTTGTATGTAAAGCAAATAATGATGTAATGTGTTGGTGCCTTGTACATATAGACAACAAGGATTGTCTCATAAATGGAAAAATGATTGTTCAAAGTTTAGGGAACACCAAAGTCTGACTAAATAATAGACTTAAAAATTATAATAAGTAAACTAGAGATATGTGAAATTAGATTAGATTATGAAATGACAAGAGGATAAAAATCACCAATATATATGAGAAGAACTTGTAAACCTTTACTAGACAACTTCTCCAATACCTACACATAGAATACTAAAGAAATGTGTTGGGGCACTTATATATGGCTTGTTGTAGTCAAACCCCCATTTTAGTGTTGCATCATTTTTAATTGTTGGAAACCTTAGAGTGGGAAAAATGAACCACTATGAAGGATAATTAGTCCTTTCAGAGCTTAGATTCCTACTCTCCACTTAGATAAATCTAGAGGTAAATACAACCTTCAATTTTATCTTATTAATTAATAAAATATGAGATAAATTCTCTAGACTTCAGGAATAGGAGGTCTCCCAAGCAACCCAATTGACTCTCTATCTAGGACATTTGTATGTAAAGCAAATAACGATGTAATGTGTTGATGCCCTGTACAGATAGACAATAAGGATTGTCTCATAAATGGAAAAATGATTGGTACAACATTCAAAGTTTAGGGAACACCAAAGTGTGACTAAATAATAGACTTAAAAATTATAATAAGTAAACTAAAGATATGTGAAATTAGATCAAATTATGAAATGACAAGAGGATAAAAATCACCAATAATATGAGAAGAACTTGCAAGCCTTTACTAGACAACTTCTCCAATACCTACACATAGAATAATAAATAAATGTGTTGGGGCACTTATATATGCCTTGTTGTAGTCAAACCCCCATTTTAGTGTTTCCACCTCTACAAACAACCAAGATAGATGAAAAGATAATAGACATGAAATAAACAATGAACAATATGTTATTGAATAAAGGTAAGAAAATATGAATTTTTTTCTTGTGATGGCATTGGGAGGTTGAAGAGTATGTTGCATAGGCTAGGGCTTGACCCTAGCGACACTTTCCTCCTCCTTTTTGTTGCATTATAGAACTTAGTGGGAGCATTTGTTTTGGTGTTTTCAATAGAAGGGGTTGTGTGGAGTTTTTGTGATTGAGGTCAGTGTTTGGAGTGTATTGTTGCAAGATTTTATCAATGTTGGGGTTTGGTTAGCGACATGGGTCTATTATGGGCCCTTTATTAACCATAGGGAGAGATCTTTTGTTGGAATCTATATCAAAGTTTTGTCTCTAGTGATTTGGTGGCTAGGGTTTGTAGCTTTTTTAGAGTTTTCAAATTTCCATTTTTTGATGGGTGGGTCTAATGTTGCACCAAATTTGTCATTTTGTGAGGTCATAGGGAGGATGGATACTTCTTCCCCTTTTCATGCATAGACTTGTGATTGTTTGATCAAGGATTTAAATGGTGAAGGCTCTTCTTGGAATAAAATTCCCCAAATCAATAATGTTAATGGATGTCTAGAAAAATCCCAATATTGTTCGATCTTGATTATTCAACTTGAGTTTGTCTAAAAGGATGTTAATTATCTAAGTAACCATGCATTAATATGAAATTTCATGGAGATTCGAGTCTCTTTGTCATTTCTATAATTGTGGGCTCAGAGGACCTAGAACCTATAGGGAGATATGGAGATAATGTTGTTTTTTAATAACTATTCTATGGTTATTTTTTCATGCTTGGTAGATAGGAACAAGGAATTTGAGGGTGGGCGTTACTTTAACAGTCGGGTTGGCCTTTTTCTTAAACTATTGCATGTAGACGTTAACTTTGTGGAGGATCTTCCTTCTCAAGTTCCTATCTAAGTGCAACTCATGTAACTCCCACTCAAGTTTTGGAGAAGTGACATATTGCACATGACCACTCTTTTACTAGGGAAGCTAGCGGGATCATCACAACAAACATTGGACAAAAAGGTAATTTCTTTTTCCAAGTTTGCACTGAAATTGATTTAAATAAACCAATGCCAAATTCTATGAAAATTTGTCTTGGGTCCTCTTCTTGGACTTAAAAGTTAGATTATGAAGCTCTCCCCTTTTGATGTTAGATATTCCATGTGTATGGTCACCTATAGTGGAAGTGCCCTAGAGTCAACCATGTATAAGTTTTGGCCAATGGTCCTTCTTAGTTGGCACCTAAGGCAGATAATGGGAAAACCCCTATGATAGAGGGGGGATGTTGATGGGAAGGGATTTGTTCCTATTAAGGCTCATAACAATGATAGAGGTTAAAAGGTACCACTCAAGGATAGACAAGGTGATGAGACCTTCATCAAATTTGATGTTTTGGATGATTTGGTCTAGAAGGAAGGGATTTTAATTGGTTTGTAGTTGGTAGCTAGTCCCAAACACGATATTTATATTGTGACTCGAAACTGTAAACACCATATTATATGAGGATGAAGGGTAGGATGATTGGATGTATAAATATTTTCCCCTTTCTCCCTCTTGGGAGTTGGTGACTAGTGAGAGTATGGAGGTGAAATATGGTCAAATTTTGGTTGGTTTAGGGTCTATTGTGGAGAAGGATGTGGTAGACATTGGTAAAGGTAAAGGAACCCTATTGGTCTTAGGTTTACATCAAAATTCCATCAATAAAGATGCCCTTGAGAAGCATTCTAAGGTGGACGTAAAAAAGATTAGGAAAAAGTAAAATTAATTGGTGAGATGTTAGTAGAACCAAGACTAGTGAAAACTATTGATTCCCACTTCCTTCTATCTCAATGATGATTGTTCTCTCCTAGAATATTAGGGGAATGAATAGAATCCTTAGACAAAAGGCTACTCAAGAGATAATTTGTAATCATTCTCCTGATATTATCTTCATTCAAGAGACTAAGTTGACTATGGAAAATATGCTAAACTTGGGCTCCAAGATTTGGGTTTGAAATCATTGTTATTGTGTGGGGACTCATAATAGTTTTGGTTGTGGCTTCTTTCCTTTGGGATTCATGCAAAGTTGTTCATCCTTGGTGGGTCTCTAGTAGGTCTTCTATCTCTATGGTTGCTTCAAGTTTGGAATTAGGTGAAGTTTTCCTCTTTTCCATTTTTTATGTTTTGATTGATATTTCAAAAAATATTTTCATTGGTTCCATGTTAGATTCGTACGGTCCTAAATCCTTATCTCCCTTGTATTCTTGCAGGAGATCTTAATGATCACTTTTTTAGAGGAGGCACGACTCGACTGAATCACTCTTCTAGTCCTTTAAGGTATAATATAAAGTTCTTGAATCTGGCACACATCAATCCCAACAATGGTAAGTTTACTTGGAATAATAGAATATGTGGAGAAGATGTTATATCTAAAAGGTTAGACAAATTTCTTGTATCTAGATTTTGAGTTGGGGATAGTTGGACAACCTATTCTAAGAGATCCTAGATTGGAGAGGATTTGATCATTAGCTAGTTAAATTCTCTCTCAAAAAATTCATCCTTCAAATTTGAACTTATGTGGCTTTGAGATTCTTCTCTTTGGGAATATATGTCAAATAAGTGGTGCAAAGGGAAGCCTCCTTATGAAACGACCATGTACTCCTATGCTAAGAGACTCAAATTTGTCAAATATATGCTACAAAGATGGAATCGACAATGCTTTCATAATATCTTAGATAAAGTGTTTGCACAATCTTGTTTGGATGCCATAATTTATCAAATTCAAGATCATGGTTTAACTGAGGAAAACTGCATTATGGAGGTTGGTGTGGAAAAGGATTTAGAAGAATGGGAGTTATGTGAGGAAATATTCTGGAAGCAGAACTTGTGTATTGAATGGCTTCATGAAGGTTATAGGAACACTTATTTTTTTCATAACTTTGTCAAGGACCGATGACATGGGAATCTCATTTCCTCTCCTAGATCCTCTAAGGATAATCAACTTTCATCTTTCTATGAGATTTCATTTGAGAAATTATATTTTTATTCTTCTTTATTTGTTGAAGGCTCTCACTTGGTAGAGAGGAAGAAGATCTCATTTTTTTATTGTATTCCTTCTCTAGTCTCTAATGAGATGAGTGGCTTCCTGATCATACCTATTTCCCAAAATCCACTATCTTAAATCCTTCACCATTTCATTCATCTATTTTGGATCCTTATGTTCCAAAATCTACATCCACTTCTCCATCAAAATGTCAAATAAAAAATCCACTTGTCCTCCATCACTCCCATACCTCTCAAGGTGTGTGCCAATGTTGATCTTAAAAACATTTCCACCCACCTAAACACAATTCTTCCAATATCCTATCCATTATCCAACACCTATTATTCATCCTTCCATTTCTCCCATCCAATCCTTTGCATAAATCCTTACCCCATTTCATCTCCCTTTACCATCACCCTACCAACGTCTTTGAGCATACCTTCATTAGTCATGGTCCATTATAACACATCTTTCAAGGGCCAAAAGGTCAAAATACAAAAAAATACAAAAAAAAAAGAAGAAGAAAAAAAAGTAAAGAGAAATAATTTGTCCATTGGTGAAAACCATTTCTTGTGGCACCTTGGGTATCGTGATGAAAACTTAGAAAACAAGCATTATGTGTAATCTATTTTCCTCTTGCACTCTATACTAGGGGACAAGTTTCATCCATGCCATCCTACCTATTGCATCTCCCATTATCCCTCATCCCCCACTATATGTCACCCTATCTACATCTATCTTCCTTTTCTACCTTTGTTCTTGACAAGGCTAAGGATCTCCATGTGCATCACTCATCCTATCTACTTCACCTTATCCACACCCTTCAATGTGTATCCACTATTTTATCCATTTCTTTCTCCCATCACCCATGATCACCCTTGATCTTTCTTATCATACCCATATCCTATCTCCATCCTATCCAAATCCATCCCTTGATCTTTGATTAAAACTAAGGACATAAAATGCAAAACATGTTTTCAAAAACCTCTTGACATGTCCATTCTTGTAGACCACATCCCACTCAATGCACCAATACATCACCTTACATTGCCATATCAATTCCTTAGCTTGGATACACATGTTGTCCCATCATGAGAGAACCCTTGCAAACCAAATCAGCTTTGATTCCATAATAAGCTACCTCCATCTTTCACTCATCCATTTCCATCCCATCAGTTCATTCATCCATTCATATTGTTCTATGCCTTGCTAAAGATTAGGACAAGTAAATACATCTTGCTTGAGAATAAATTCTTGGCATATGTCTTTGACCTCATTCAATGATCTAGATATCTTTTTATAATTCAAACAAATAAAAAAAACATGAAAAATTCAACAACAAAAAAAATCAAAAACATCATATTTGTTTTTGTAAAAATCCAAAAAATAACATTAGATTTCCACAATCCAGAATGTTGAAGATTTACTCTTTGCTGAAGATTTGTTGTTTTCAAAATTTTGAAAAACTCTCACACAATTGAATCAAGAAACAACAAATCTTCAAAATCCAAAAACATCATAAATAATACTAAAAAAAATCCAAAAACATTAGAAAATCTTTGAGAAAGACAACAAAATAAAAAATATTAGAAAAACAAAAAAAATAGAAAACAATAAAAAACCAAAAACAATCCATCAATCATAATAAATTATCTTTTACTAAGATGTTGACACTTTAAACAAATATAATCCAAACATCACACAAGAAACACTGAGTTTAACAAATCATATCATTATAGACAAAAAATCGAGCTAGCCTACAACCCAACTAATCAACTGCCTATCAGTTTCACCATCCTTATCAAACACCATGCCTTTATAGATACATCATTCCTAAAACATGTACCCTATCATATATCATGCCCTAACAAATGCATCTTTCCTACAATGGGCATCCTATCATACAATCATCTTATCAAGAAACACTTATCTTTGGCAAGAAGACTTAAATGGTTGTTGACTTGTTTGGTCCAATGAGTCTTATCTTTTCATTTGATTTATCTTACATCATGTTCCTATGTTACTCGAGGATATCCACAAGTGATTAGAGGAGTGAGGATGGATCATAATTTTTATCTTTGATTTCTATTTGTGGTTTGTTTTGGCAATATTACTGGGGCAACTACATTCATTGTGTGTGATTAGGGTTCCATTTTGTATAATCGGAACATCCTACGTAATTCAAAGGTCATCGAACACTTTCTTGCACTGTAAGCATTAACGTGTTTTTATGGTTAATTCCTCACATATTCTAACATGGATCTATTGTCACTAATATGAATCATGAAATTCATTATTTGCAATGTGTTTGTCTAACAAAGGGACTGTCCTCACCTTGGTCTTTCCATACTTTGGTGCAATATATCCATTTGCAATATAATAAGACTCAATGATGATATTGTTGTACAATGGTGAAAGCACAATACAAGTTCAAGACTATTCTATCAACCAATTTAATCGATCTAATCAATCATTCTATCAATGATCCAGTCAATCAATCAATCTCAATCAATTAATCAAATCAATCTAGTCAAATATTGTATCAACCATCTTGTCAATCTCAATCGATCAATCCAATCAATCTTATGCTATCTATTCTATCTAAACAATCATGCTTATCCATATCTAATAGTGATAAACTCTTGTTTATCATCAACTAATATTCTTCTTTTCTTACTAACAATTCTCGCCTTTCATCGTATTTCCTCTTTCACCTAACATTCTTCATTTTCTTTCGAGAGATCATTTATGCCATTCATGCACAAACAATCTCTCGAGGGGGCATCCTACCTCAATCCCTCAACATGTTGGGGAAAAATTTCATTACTTTTTCTTTGAAACAACACTCAAAATCACATTGTCTCAAGGAGGGGCAAAATGTAGATACCTAAAATTGTCCCATGCATGCAAACACTAATATTACTAATTATTCCTCCTTTTTAATTAAATCATTTTAATTATTTAATTAATTTAATTTTGTTCCTCTAATTTAATTTCATTCTCTCACTTCAAATTCAAAATTCAAATTTCCCTCCAACTTCATAATTGAATAATTTTTAATTATCTATTTTTTATTCTAATATTAATTAAATAATTTAATTAATTAATTAATTTCACTTCACATACTTTGATTAAATCATTTTTATAGTTTAATTAAATCAATTTATATTATCTTCCCATAATTAAATAATTATTCCAAATTATTCAGTTAACTAATTTTGTCCTTACAATTAAATAATTTTCTTAATTTATTTAATTGAACTTTCACACGTCAAATTTCATTTAAAAAGATCAAATTCCCTCCAAATAAAATGAAATGATATTTTCATTCATTCTCTTGCAACACATGTCAAAAAAGGCTAACTTCCACTAACTCTTAGTTCCACTAGTCACTCATCAATCACCTTTTTCAAAATTACTTTTTCCTTTACTAACTCATCTATCCACTAACTAAGTCCGTCAAATGAGATAACTTGCCAATCAATCTAGTCATGTTGAGTGATCATCTCCCAACTACCTTTTCTCAACGATTCTCCACCATTGATCTTTATGTTCAATTCTCAATCTTGATTGTTGATTTGAATCTCTAAATCTATTAATCAAAGCTCATTCTCAATCATCATCAACCACAAAATTTGAATTCTTGTGCTATCATATTGCAGGAATTGTGCTATGATATTGAGAGCCATCTCATGCAACACGAAGAAGGAGACGAGTAATGAAGGCACTAACATCATGTTCGACTTATGGTTTACATATCTGATTTATGTTTATTTTGTTACGCTTTTGTAAAATTTATATTGCCGCCTTCACTATGCTTACGATTAGAGTTGATTTGTGATTGATCTAGAGTTAGTGGTTGCTCTTATGATCTTTCTCATCCTTTCTTGTTTTCTGGTTGTGACACTACCAAATAATAAAAATAAGACCAAGATCATAATATACAACTAGAAAAGAAGCCCACACAAGGAAAAGACCAATACTAGCCTAAAAATCTAATGTATAAATATCATTCTTTATTAGAAAGAAATAAAAATAATATCAAATATTTAATCTTAATAAAATTATAATAAACTTTAAAATAAAAATCCAATAAAAAACTTAAATAACAATTTTAAAGATCTCAAATTATTTAAAATAAGATTAATGATTTTATCACATATTGAAAATCAAAATCCACCACCCAATAAAATGATCTTTAAATAAATTATAATGAAATTTTGATGTCATAATTACAAATGATTGAACATACCTACTTCAATGAACATGCCCACTTCAAATAACTTACATCGTCCACTTACATACACTAACCCCACTTTCAAATAACTTGCACCCACTTACATATACTAAAAACATATGTCTTATATTTTCTTCCATTTTAATATTATTATTTTGTCCAATCTTTTTGGATTATAATTACAAGTGACTTGAACATAACCACTTCAAATAACTTAATCGCGCCCACTTACATATGCTAAAAACATATATATCTTAAATTTTCTTCCATTTTGATATTATTATTTTGTCCAATATTTTTGAATCATAATAGTTGACAAGGTGGACTTGGTTGTCATGTGTACCACTCACAACTATAAAATCTGATTTATTTATTTAATCTTGATTCTTGACTTAAGAGTGGGCCATGACTATTAACAACAACAATAAAGAAAGTCATGTTCAATGGGTCTTTGTAGACTAGGACATTTTTAAAGACTCACACATAGTATGTTTTTGAGTCATGAATAGAAAACAAATAAAGTTGAGAGGATTTGAAGAAAGATAGGTAGTGACTATAATTTATGACCATCCACATCAATATGTTCGGTGAACATTGAAGTGGGGGTCGGGTGAGTTACGAGTCCGAATTCCTACGCTTTCCACCTAAGGTCCACCTTGTTTCCGCGTACATAAAAGTCACTCTCCATCATTTCAAGGCATTTTTCACTTATCATCAAATAATTTTTATTTATTTATTTATTTTCAAATCAAATCAAGTTTTAGTTTTAGCTGTGGCTTTTTTATGGAGTTGAAAAAAATATAATCATTCATACGGTTTATTTTGGATTTAAGTAGTATATCTATATTTTTATTAGTTTTGATTGTTTTTAGTTGAAATGTTATGTTCAAATTTTAATCTTATCATCTTCTTCACATGTCTTCTCTACAATTTCTAGTTTATTGATATGACAAAATTTTCTATATGATTAGATGATGAAAAATAAAGCTTCTAATCAATGTTATGTATAGCTAGATTTCTATCGAGATTGATTTTGAAAACCCAAAATCTATACACCTAAACAAATAGACCTACAAGGGCCTAAAAACATATGGGACAACATAACATGTCTAATGATGATGTAAAAGCCCTAGAAGATAATATGAACAAGAAACAAAAAAATACCAAAGAGTGTACTTATTAGAAAAAACCTAGCCTAGTAATTCGCTTTTTTAAAACTCTAGATGTGAATAGATTTGGGCAATATTTGATCAAAGATTGGTAGATCTTAGTAGACTTGCACAACTTTGAGAATATCCATATATTAAAATAGCGGTTTAGTGAGTTGTGTTGTTTAGAACCGAGAATTGTGTTAGTTACATCTCAACTTTTCAACTCCTATTTAGTTCACTAGTCTGAAATTTCTTGGGTAAAATTATGTCAAACTAAGAGGAATTCAATAGTTTTATTTTATTTTATTTTTTTCCATAAGGTTTTATCTGCAAGGTCATGGTTATTTTACCTCACTAGGAATCTATACCACTCCCATCACTTGATTGAGTTGATCATTTTGATATATCTCTAGTATTATCCTCTTCAACCTTAATTTCTTTAAAGTGAATCGATAAGATTAGGTAGTCTCTCTAGCACTTTGGGCTCAACTTAAACCTAAAAGGGAATTCCTTAAGGTATTCTCAATAAGTTATTATATCTATTTAAATATAACACAATTAAAACGATCAACAACTATACCTAATGTATGCTTGACTCCTATATTTGTTACTAGGTCAAGATAAACTATCTATATAAAACTTCTGATATAAATTATTTAACACCTTGCACATGCACCTAAAATAACTACAATATTACAATTCCTTTAGATGATTTTATTTGTTATTTCATGCATAGTTTCAAGTTGCATACATGTAGGACATGATTCTCTGATGATTTAACTTGTGTGGTTTTGCTTAAGATTATTCATTGGTACACTAACGACAAATCACGAGCATCATACATTCCTAAACTGGTCATATTCTATTCCTATAGGTAACAATGATGGAGGGTGTTTCAATGATCAATGTTTGATTTTTCACCAATTTGTATTGATGCCTACTCCATTGGAAAACAAAGCCATGAATGACAAAGAGGAAAGAGATGCCATTTAGTGAAATATCAATAAAACTATAATTCATTTACATGCACATCAAATATTACATTCCATGTGATGAAAATACTCAATAATCTCTCAAAACTACAATAACCCATATACAACAAAAGAAATACCATTACAAGGAATTTGTAATACATTGGAAGTTGTTACCCTTCATCAAATTTATAATACAACTACACTAGAAAATATACTGAAAGAAAATACACAATTGTAACTATACATTTCCTCAACAATCATCCATGGATACATATAGTTAGTACACAAAAACATGTGTTTACAAACCCTTCCTACTCTTTACAAGATGTATTCCTTCTATCACATCTCAAGTTTGAAACAACTGATGCCCCATAATCATCTATAGACATTACTTGATGAAAAAAATGTCCCAACAACCAACCACATGAATGAATGAGAAAATTATATAATTTATAACACCTCCAATAAAGTAGCCTTGAAACAACCATGAGAAATGTGACACCGTAGTAGATAGAGAATGAATGCAACAACAATTTGATCTTGAAATCATTGGCCATGAATGAATCCCACATAAAAATGGAGAGCTTTGATTATACAAAGACAATTTAGTAGATGAAAGCCACAAATTGCATTCAAGGTGTCTAGAGGGTAGGTGACAAATCGGAGGCATTGGTGTGTAAAACATTATGATATTTCCCCTCTTTTCCTTCAATACAATTTAAAATTTGTTATATTTTCCATATTATTTTGTGAAAGGTTTTGCCCTTTCATGAATTATGTCACACTTTTGGCAAGTTCATAAACTCATAAACTTGCTAACATTTAGACCTTGACCACTTTTCACTCTTTCTTCTTTCTTTCTTTTTCTCTTATTTTCTTCCTCTTTCTCTTTGGCATGTCACATTTTCAATTAAATGAAGAAATCAAAAACCTATATTTAACATTTGGTAAGTAAATGCAAACTTGCAAACTTACCAAGATCAAGAACCTTGCAACTTTCATTATCTTTTCTTTCTCCAATCTATCGCATATTTTATGATGTGGTGAACCATATTACACTTTCACACATTTTTTTAACTTAAGACCCACATCAAACCCTTTGAAGATTCACAAAGTAGTAAATCTTAAGACTTTTTTTTTCACTTTCATAAATTTGACAAAATCACAAACTTTGTGACATTACAAATTTGGGCAAACATCTTTATTTTGTTGTTACATTTTCAACAAGCTAGTGAACTAAAAAACTTATTGATTTTTTTTTGGTCAATTACATGGATTTTTAGCTTGGTCCAATCGCTAGGTGAGGCCACAAACTAGGAGATCTCATCCCCGAATCTGACAGTCCAAACCTTTGATAGAGAAACACCAATCATGAAAGACCTGTGTGGGTCTGACACAGAGTCTGTGAACAACACGCAAAAATGAGGAGCTGTATATGCGAGCAACAGATGCCTAACATGGGTTTGACACAAGGTGCACAAGCACACCAACCCAATAAGGGTTTGACATAGTTAGTCCTTAAGCTCCTCCTCCTCAACATCTCCTTACACGTTCTCCACATCCTACACATTCTCCAAACTCCACCTCCACAACCACCATCACATCCTCCATTCTTTGCATGTATACTAACCTCTTGCACATCCACCAAGGTGGGCCCAAATTGACATTAACACTGTTTGGTTCAAACAGGGATTCGAACCTTGGTTGTACCATTGACAGTGCAACCACTAGACCACTAGACCCCTTTGATAATTTAAACTTTGTCAACTTTTTGCAAATCTTATGAAGTTGTGAACCTTGTGACATCTTGAACTTAGCAAGTTTTACTTGTTCCTTTCCTACATGGTTTTGGGAAGTCTATGAGCTTATGAACTTTTCATACTTTGAAATAAGAGCATAAAGGTTACAAACACTTGGCCAATTTTGGATTTTGAAACCTAAGATGACTAATTAAAGTATAAGGGGAGAAACAACACAACATAAATAATGTTTTTTTGAGCATAGGGGCCCATTTAAGATCTCTAAGATGTTGGAAAAAATGGTGTCTCAACCTTGCATTCACATGAGGTTACTATTTATAGTAAGTTTTCATTTGAGCACAAAATGGTGCAAAATTCTCCCTGAAGCTTTTGGTTGGCTAGATAAGCATTCCGATAAAGTTACATATATTAATTTTTTTCATTTTGGAGGGGTGCAATGAAAGGTTTAAATTTAATTTTGAGGACTTTAGAGGCCCCAGAATGCCTTGAAATGCGAGATTTCCAACGCTTCAAATGGTTCGTCAATAGGACACATGGTTCTCAAGTTATGGCCTTCGAAAGTTTGTACTCCTGAAATAGGAAATATAAAATGCATTGGACACATAAATGGGCTTTAAAAGGGAGGGACATGTGTTGATGTGTGTTTTAACATGTCATAGGGCATCTAGAAGGGAGATAAGGTCAGCTACACCTTATTGGGTGGTTTTAGCCCATGGTTTTGTAATACCCGTTTGACGGTTTCTTGTATTGTATCTCCTATTTATGAGGTGCGTGAGATAGAGGTTGTGTGTAAGAGTCTTATGGCTATTGAGTTACCTTTGAATCTTTGATTAGTGGTACTCCTGCGAAGAGTTTTCTATGCAAGTATATTGCAGTCTATTTTTGATTGTTGAATAATATATTGGGCAGCTTTTGGAGTGTGGGAATTTTTCTCCCGAAAGGGTTTTCCCACATAAATCACTGTGTTATGGTTTGAATGTTATTATGTCTATTTCTATTTTATGTAACTGTTGTGATGATCTATAAAGTTTTTGCATTAACCTCCTCTCAAGGTTAGTGTAGGAAGTTGTTCTGCTACCTAACTTCCTTACACAAGATCAAGTATTATTGATGGGTCAAAATAGACGAAGGGCAACAAAAGGAATGAGACTAAAACAAAATTTGGCATTATAGGATTGAGTCCCAAAAACTTACAAACAATGTTGAATAAAATATATTGTTGTGTTGGCTTTTAGTCCTTCTTAGGTAGCTTCATCAGATCACTTGCCTTATGATGAACATCTCTCATTTCCTAGGTTCCTCAACTCCTATTGATCCTATTACATCCTCTTGATTGTTCTATGTGTGTACCAATCCCTTCCCCCTATTCTAGCACACATTATTTGTTGACATTCAATATCTTAGTGGCCTTAATCTATACATTTAAAATAGGCGATCTAGAACCCTCTTCCTTAATCTTTAGTCTCAAGCTTGGCTCTTCCATGGGTTCATGCTATTGTTTCTATTAATGGTTGGCTTGGGAGGGCTTCTTCCCTTTCCTCCTTAACTTTATTGCAGCTTCTCAACACTTGATCCAACTCTCCCTCCAATTATTTTAGCTTTTTCAAAACATTATTATGCTACCTCCTACTTAGGTTCTCCTTAACCTTAAACTTATAATGGTGCACCTCCTTAATAGTGTAATGTCTTAACAAATTCCCATATACTCTTATATGCCAATTCATAAGACATTGGCATATACCACATTATTATTTTTTACTCTAGGTCACAATGCCTAGTTTTGATGTTAACTTGTAGAATTTGTCAATATACTTCGGGTATTGCCTTTGTATTACCACAAGTTCCATAACTTCTTCAGTATATAATTGATAGTCCCCAATTACAAGCTTTCTCTTTAGTTTCATAATCATTTGATCCACGTAGGTTGTGTTTCCCTTGTCATTCTTCATGCTTTGAGATTGTCTTTGTCCACCACATGGTAGCATGCCCCTTCAACTTGGTTTTGAAAAATTATAATGCTTTATGGGTCTAACTTGTCTTGAAATTTAAATAAATCCTCCATCTTAGTGATCTACATAATTAAATCTTTAAACATTTTTTGGTGACGCCTACAATCCCATCAAAGGTGTTTCATTGTATGTATCTCTCTAGACCATCCCATCAAATGTGTTTCACTGTCTCTGTAAACCATCCTATCAAATGTGTCTCTCTAAACCATCTTTTTTCTTTTCTTTTTCACAAATGATTATAAATTTTTTTCATGATTTCTCAATCTCCCAAAACATGGTCTATAAATTATTTCTTAAATTGATTGTCAAATTCTTATGAAATCTTCATTATCTTCTTCTTTCTTCATACACATTATCCACTCAAAATTAAATGGTTATTGCTTTATACCTACTTCACTCCTTAGATGTTAAGCCTCTACCTCACTTTTAAGGAGCTGAGACAAAAGTCAAGTCATTCTTTCCTACACTTAGACTCCAACCAAGGAGATGGACAAGCCCACCAAAAGCATTGAAGCCCTGTGAACATTAGTCAATACACTTGATAATGAAACTTTGTTGATTTGAACCAATTGTTTTACCCCCAAAATGTGAAGACAATGGTCAATCTCATGGCATATTGATCAAGCATATCAATTGCTTGGCGTATAAGTCATGACTTCAACTAGTAACGAACTTTATCACCCATGTTTATAGTCTACTTTATTCTTGGCCATTCTTTCTTTTACGTTTTGTGCCTTATCTATATTTAGTATCTATAGTTAGACAATCTATTCATTGCTATTTTGGGGACAGCTATTCCCCTTTGCCATTTTTTAGGGGAAAAAAGGAGTTAATTTCAAGTTTCCACTCTATCCAATGCTCTCACTAACAAAACATCTTATTCGTATGTATATACACAATGTATATATACAATGTAGTAGAGACATTGAAATTGGCTTTACCAAAGGAGCATCAATTAGGTGGTATATACACAAAAAAATTGATATGGACTGCTTGTGACGTTGAAGACAAAAATAGGCGATTGGGTTGCTTTTTGAGAAAGTGGGTAATCCAGCACGATAGCTTTATACTATTCCACTAAACTTTCTTTAGTCAACAATTCAAATGGACAATGCTTTTTATTTGAAAAGGTTTATTAAAAAAGCTATAATATACATAATAAATAATAATAAATACAAAGCTTTTTATATTTGATGTTGGGGTGGTTTTTCCAAAGTTGATATACTTTATAAAAAAAGTATGGAGACATTATGGAGTTGTCAATTTATGTTGACCGTCAAAACAAAAAGGACGTGTTTAATGGATATTCTTATATATTTATACCAACCACTTTGTTTTTATACGAAGAAATAGATAGTTAAATGTGTTTGGAACTAAACAAATTCAGTTTGTTTAAACTAAACTAACAAATAGGTTTTTGTGATGGTCGTTGCATCAAATGCTTAAACTAACAAACAAAAAATAAATAATTTTGTAGTTCGTAAAATTTAACTGATTATTAATAAATTGCTTCTAAATCAATTATGAGGATTATTTAAAAAAATATATAATTGAAGATTTTTAACTTTATAATTTGTAAAAAATATTTTTCTCTTTTATAATCATTTAAAATCTTTTAGACGAATATAATTGTTTTTTTCTTAAATTTTTTTAGAATTCTAAAGATATTTCAGTTAATTAAATATATGATGTTTTTACAGGTCATAATAGTTTAGTTTGATGATTTCTACATTTGATCATGTTAGATTTTTTCTATCAATGTGTTGGATCGTATGTAATGATGGAACATAATCGAAAAAATCTAACACAATCAAATTCAGATATTCCTACTAAAAAAGCTAGTTGAAAATTTTGAATCAATAAGCATTATCTAATCAATAATAAAGTATCAAGTTCTTCCGTTATTTTGTTATGTTACCTTCCTGTTGTATTATCTTTGTTTTCTACCAAACTCCAGATTAACAACTGTCCGAGAGAAGAATTAGAGCTAGAAAAAGAAGATCACCAAAAATTAGTTTTTGGAGAAGTGCTGAAAATTAAAGAGAAGTTGTAGTCAATGCTAATGGTTTTTTTTAATTGAAATCACTAATTTTTTTTTCATCAAATATTGTATTATTGTTGTGCTAAAGTCTATTAGCATGGCTATAACTGTTGTTGAAGAACAACTAGATGATAGTTTCAACAATATCATTGAAGATGAACTTGTCCTATTTTGAAGAGGCCAATCCTTTGAAGATAGGAAAGTATGCACTAGAGGCTTGATGGATGCTCAATAGTCTGAGGTGCTAATGGATAGGAGAAACTATGTACCTCATTGAGGTTATGAGACATGCATGTGAGGATTTGTGTCCAATAGTTTAGGGGAGATTCAGAAAATCTAGAAGCTCAACATCATAACTTTACAAGGGTGATGAGACACTTCATGTGCAAATCATGTCCAATGGTGTTGGGAACTTGGATGATAGCTGCTACATGACTATACCAATAGTTGGGAGAAACTTGAAGAAGTCTTACTGATCTATGAACTATTTTCAAAGAATAACTTCTATATAATGCATTGTTTTATGTTGTTAGCTTGATGTTGTAGCATTAAGAGGGGGTATTGGAATATAATGCTCCAACTGAACAATAAAACTAGAGTGTCCATAGAGGTCTTCAATTTGGTTTCAAACCCTTTAGTTTGCTATCCACTTTTATCTAGTTAGCTATCATTATTCGGTAGTTAGTTGTCAGTTTAATTAGCATATTTGGAGGGAAGTTGTTTGGCTTCACTGCTGTATAAATAAGCATTATCTAATCAATAATAAAGTTTCAAGTTCTTCTGCTATTTTGTTATGTATCTTTCTGTTGTATTATCTTTGTTTTCTAATTCTAGGCCAACATAACAGTGAATGTATATTATCTCGGCCTCTAATGATGTGGTACAATCTAGTGGTGTTGTTGATAATAACAAACGTTCCAATCGCATTGAAATTATGGACAATAACTAACTTTATAGGTCACAAACATTTTTTAAATTGACAAAAGACTGCAATCTATAGATTTCATTAATTCAATATAACACAACAAATATTATTGAGTATTAATAGATCGTATATAAGCTAGTAATTTTTATTTTGTTTTTGATTAAAAAAGCAACATTAACTAGGGTGCCGATCCTTTGACATAGTCATGGACTATCCACAACACATCAACAACAAAAAATTAAACCGGATAGAAGTTCAATAGGAAATAAACAAACAAGAGTTTAGAAGCAATTAAATGACAGGGGCATACCCTGATAATAAAAAGCCAGAAAAATAAGTCCTAAGATCTAAGGGGTCGATTTACAAGCTCCTATCATGTCTATGATCTTCTCCCAGTCTTCAGAAAGGAACTTGTATAGTCCCTTGGCAGTTTGTTTGTCGACTTCTTCTTTAACAGTTCTGTCATGGAGAAGAGAAGGTGTTAGTGTGGAACTGTGCAAGACCCAAATGCAGAACTTGTTGATCTTGACCTGTTGCTAATCTCTCGCATCCAACCTGTTATTAATTGCTCGAATTTCCTCCTTCAGTCTCTAAATTTCCCCATCCAAACCTAGACTGTCCGTGCGAAGGGTCTGCAACTCACCCACTTTAGGGTATGTGGGTTCTATGTTCTCATCTTCCTTGAAATCCCTATCCTCGTCTTTTTTATTTTTCTTCTTGTTTTTGTTGATTTGTCTTTCTTTACATGTGCCTTCCAAGGTACCCACATCATTTTTCTGGGTTTCTAGGTCAGAGGCCATAAAAGTACTTGGCTCCAACCCCTTAATGATATTGTCTAAGGCCACTTTCACCTGAGTCTCAGTAGGTTGTGAGGTTTTGGGTCCCAAAGAGAGTTCAGGGTCCTCCAAATAAGTACTATTCATGCCAACAACAATATTCTCTTCCCTTATGGGGTCTTTTTAAATTTCCCCCTCGTCACCCTTGTCAAGATCTTCTTTAATAGCAGTGTTAGTGCAGGTTTCACCTTTCTTTTCAGTGGAGCCCTTGGAAGCCAACCTACAAGACCTCCGTCTTCCAACTGTGTCATCAATATGGTGTTCCTCTTTCCAATCTTCAGAACTAGAACTATCAATGGCAATTCTCTTATGTTTCTCAGATTTTCCTTTTCCTTTAGAGCCAGAGGGCTTCTTGTTCAAACCTTGAGGAGTGGGGAGGACAAGTGGGAGTGCTCAACTCAGTAATGGCAACAGAGGGGGAAAGCATCATGGGGAAAGAAAATGCTTCATTAGAGAGTTGAAAGAACCTAGACGGTGTAAAACTACTAGTAAATGTCACCAAAGGGTGCGAGGCAGGAAAAGGGGGCTGAACAAGCATGATGTTTCTGGGAGGACAAAAGGCCAAATGGTAATAATAAAGCCTGTAAATTAGGACCTGGTGGAGGGGAAGTGGAGGATTACCTTCATTCTTGGGGTTGAGGGCATCAATAATAGAAATCTCCATAGAATGGAGTAGGTAAAAGGGCAAACAAAGCAAGTTGTAGTTCCTAAAATGGTCTAGAAAATTGATAATAATACAAAATATTATGACGTCCTTCCAAAGTAAAATATTTCATGATTAAGAGACATACCACATCCCAGGGATACTTGAGCTCCTCTCTAGCAAACCCACCTTGAAGTTTTATCGGAGTCTCCTTTCCTCTGAAAAACCTATTAAGCCCTTTATTGTTGGCAGTATGGCTATTGCATTTCCATCTTCTCCCTTCTAGGGATAGGCTAGTTACTTGGGCAATGACTTCCTTTGTAACCTCGAAAGAGATTCTAGCCACAATGATTCTTCTGTTATTCCATGAGGTTGCAAACTGTATAGAAAGTTGTTCATCATGGCCTTTGAGGCATTCCATAAATTTTGCCACTCCACCCTCAATACAGTAATTCTATACCATGATATCCTTCTTGAAATCCTCTAGATTATTTGGCTCACAACGAACTCTATCCCCACCCATTGCAGACTCACTAACGTAGATACAGTTTTTTCCTTAACTCTATACATAAGCACATAAGCGATGAAACAATGCCTTGAAAAAATAAAACCTTTCTTTCCATAAAAGATTAGGACATCATGCAAGCCTTCTGTGAAACAATTGCCATAATAATTCTTCGGACAAGGAGAAGCATGTGAAGTGTAACCCTAGCCTTCCGAAGAGACATTAAAAATAATAAGTGCTATCTCAAAGTCGGAGCATGAAAATCATCATTAACCAAGTTACAACGTGTCAAAAAATATCCAACTTGCCCTTTAGACACACAATCTTCCATATGAACCTTATAAATTATCGCACAAGTGGATTGCATCATCATGAAATACAAGAGGCAATGCCAAATAATGATTAAAGGATGACTGTAACGGTTCATGGCATAGGTGGCAATCCACCTTATATAGTTGTTGGTGCCATTGGGCAGGAAGTTATACTTTTTTGAATTAAAAAATTTCCCTCCTCCAGCACTCTCTGCTAGTTCGAGGGGAGAAAGGGAGAGAGTCAGTGATGTTTGTATCCAATGGAAATTGTATTGTTAAGCTCTCCTTCAATAAGGAGTCTGATATTGGAATTCAAGGAGTTGCAATTTCTCCAACATCTTAGACGATGTCCATCAAGTCCAAGAGTCGCCATGGCATCCACCACCCTATTACCCTCTCTATAAATATGGTTCAATAGGAAGGAGTCAAAGGTAGATAAAAGGCTAAAGGTATCCCTGATAATACCATCAATCGACCAATTGATTTTGGTAAGCTCTTTAACAAAATCAATTATTAGTTTAGAATCATCTTCAATAGTGATAACCTGAACACCAATGGAGAGTGCAATACGGAGGCCCCAGGACAATGCCATAACTTCAACTTGATTGCTTGAATAGTTGTTCAAGTTACTAGAATAAGCTGTAACTGGCTCCTCAGTAGATCTTAAAATTCCACCCCCAGTAGGCATACCAAGCCTTGTAACACCATCAAAGTTGAGCTTGATGTAACCCCAATTAGGTGGCTTCCATTTTCTATTCAATCTACGTATGCGTTTGGAATTATCAAAGGCTGCAAAAGAGTGTGGGAGGTTTCACCTTCATGCTGTTAGGGTTCCCACAGATACTGAGAGGGGGGGGGGGGGGGGTGAATCAGTATCTGACCGGTAATGGAATTTACTTAAAACTGAATTTGAAAAATATAAAGTAATAGTATACCGATATGCAAGAATTAATGCAAACAACAGAATCAAAAGCATCCACATGAAAAGAACACCATAACACAAGATGTTTAATGAGGAAACCTGGTGTGGGAAAAACCTCGGTGGGATTTGTGACCCACAATATTCACTTACTGGCCAATAAGAGAATATTACTTACAATAGGGGCCTGCACATGCAGGAAGGCCAACTGCCTAGAGCTCACTGCTCAATAAGAAGTCACATTGACTTACAATGAGGATTTACACAAATCCAATGTTCTGTACTGCTTTACAATAGCATCTTCAATGCCGAATTCAGTACCGGTTCTTGCTCTATTCTTTACATATACCCTTGACCTACAATTCACACATTAGGTTTGCCTTATAAATTTATTGCATTACTACCATATCCTACAAATGACTATAATGATCTCTTTTATATACAAGAGTCATTTTACAATTTGCCAAGTCGACTTACAATAATAAACAAAATATTACATATCAAAAATCTTGTCGGCTTCTGTGCCGGTATACATATTTCCTTCTATGTCGGTGAACATCTTCTGTGCCTGTGCCGGTGCACTATCTTGCTTGTGTTATATTTTGCCGGTATAATGTCTTGTCGGTGCCATAGGATTGCAAGGTTGCCTGTATGATGCTTTGCTGGTATAATGTCTTGCCGGTGCCATAGGATTGCAAGGTTGCCTATATGATGCTTTGCCGGTATAATGTCTTGCCGGTGCCATAGGATTGCAAGGTTGCCTGTATCATGCTTTGCCGGTATAATGTCTTGCCGGTGCCATAGGATTGCAAGGTTGCCATCAATGACAAAACCTTCAATCACACACAATGTCTCATTGGAGTGTCCATATGCCAACAATCTCCCCCTTTGGCATTGATGGCAACACTCATGAGAAATTTCAAAAAAAAGATATCCAAAAATGTGTATACCAAAAATGTTACCAAAAATGTGAGAGCTCCCCTTGAGCATGTGATCCCTGTGTTTTGAATTTTCTCATCTACTACTCCCCCTTTGGCATCAATGACAAAGGTTAGTAGATAACCTCAACCTTGTAGTTGGGTAGTTATTATCTGAAGAATATCTCCCAAAATTAAGTTTAGACTATCCATACAATTCTTGCTCTCCTTTATTGCTATCTCAGTTCTGTATACTGTACCGGTGAGATGCTGCAAGTGCTCTGCTGGTGTCTTGCTACCCTGTGTTAGTGCCTCTGAGATTTCCTTACGCAGAGATGCTAAATAGTCCAATCTTGGACTTAGTTTAGATCTCAAAAATTTTGCCTTGTTTATTATTTTCTCCTTTTCTCTCTCTAATTTGAGTAGTTCTTCCTCAAAATTGGTTATCTTTTCCTCAAAAACTGATAATGTATCAGGTGAGTTAACAAAATTATCAACAAGTTTATTGATCTCTTCATGTACCTTGCTCATCTTTTTATCTACATCCGTGGTCAAAAGGTTTATCTTACAGGTGTCTTTGTACAGAGTTTTGAACTCTTTCAACCAATTGCACAGTTCCGGTAGAAGTGTGTCAAATTCCCTATTACACTTCTTTATTCCTTCCTCAAAGAATTTTTGTTTCTCTTTTTCTACACTTTCCTTTACAGTTTCTACGTTTGATTGCTCAAAATTTCCAGAAATATACTTACAAAGTGTATCCAACCGACCTAAAGAATCTTTGTTGGCTATATTACAATTTGGAGCTATTAATTTCAAAACTGGAATTGAATCATCTATCGCTTTATATGCTTGTGAGCTATAATCTGTTATTTTCTTGATAGATTCAAGCAATACCTCTATTACATTTGATGGTGACCCAATAAACTGAGTGCTGGTGGAGGTGGCCATGCTGGTATTGACCTCTGGTAGGTCTATTTGTGTCTCCATCTCTTTAAGCACAATTTTTCCTGCATCATTTCTTACCGGTGGAGTCTATTCTGATGGTTGCTCTGTTTGTGTTCCAGAATCCATCTTTTTCTCTGAATCAGCTGCCGGTTGCTCTTTGTTATCAGGTTTATCTGTGGTATCCTTATCTACCACTATGTTGATTTTTTGAGTATCAACATTCACAGTATATAGGACTTCAGGATTATGATTATTATCCTCTGTGTCCATGCTCATAGTTGCCGGTTGATCTTCTGCAATTGTTTTTACTGGTGGAGTATCTAAAGGAGGTGGGGGTAAGTTGTCTCTGATCTTGATACTTGGCGGTCCACCAACTTTACCTTTCCCTTTATCCTTTTGATATACCAGAATGGGCTTGGGATTCATATATTCTTCTTTTTTTTCCTTTTCAACCAAGAATCTATCCCAACCATCTTCTATTTCAGTTGAAACTTCAGTGATTCTACCTGCCATTAATGATATATGCTGGTGTGCAGTGGAAAAGACTGTCCAGTTGGCCTGAGCTATCAAATCATCAATTTCCTTAGGTGTGTTGACTGGATATACTACAAGTAATTTTTCTATTTTAATTTTCTTATCTAACTCAATTATTCCTTGCCTTCTGGCCTCAAGTCTTTTATATAACTCATCAGGAATTTCATTTAGGACTTGCATCAAAAACTTTTTATACATATCCATGTGTAGTATAACACTTTCTTCAACTTGCCCTTTCTCATCTTCTGATAGGGTGTCATAGATTTTCCCTATGTTTTTCAATTTTCCTTCCTCTGTGATCTCATTCAGCAATATGTCAAAAGGGGCCAAGTCAGTGTCTGTCTTCTTCTTCTTCTTGGGGGTCAACTTTTTCTTAGGAGGGGCTTTCTTGACGGGAGACCTTATAGCTTGTTGCTTCTGTCTTGTCCTTCTAGGTGAAGGAGTGGATACCGGTGAGGGGTCTCTTTTCCTAACAACTCTTTTGAACATTGCTGGCATGTCTCCTTCTGAGGAGGTATCTACCGGTGATAGATGAGTTTCAGGTTGTTGAGCTGCCAACTCTTCCTCTGTTATGCCGATTTTCTTTAATACATCATCTTTTAAGGCTTTTGCTTGCCTGGATCCCTTCCTCACAGATGCCTCAACTTTCTTTACTCTCTTTTTAGATTGAATTTGACTTTCAATGTGCTCTGCACTACCAAATACTTCTTCCTTTGGTTCATGGGGGGCTTCCAGAAGCACTTTGGCATAAGTTTCCACTATGTGGTCATCTGTTTCATACCCCATCTCTGTAACCCAGATTGTTCTTGGGATGATTGCTTCCATCCAGATCTCATCCTTTTTGATTACAAAACATATATCATCCTTGTACTTGTTAACAATTTCTTGTGATAGTCTGATCCTCTTATTCATTCTGACCTTAAGTGCTTGAAAGTACTCATGGATATTCTTATCTTTGTTTTCACCCATGTTGTTGAATAAGTCAGACAATTGTTTTCCTACCGGTAGGTCAAATCCAAAATCCTTGTTGCCTATACCGGGAGCCTGTTTGGTTATGTGTAGCATCAAGCATACAAGTAAATTTCCAAATTTAAAGGTTCCCTTCTTATCCTTCTTGATTTTTGCCAAATTGTCAATTAACTCATCTTTTAACCATTCACAGATATCAATTTTCACATTGTCCTTGACCATGTCATAAGCACTTTTTATGCATAAACTGGAAATAGAGTTAAGCCTATTTGCATGAGTTGCTTTGTAACCTAGAATCATGCTAACAAATCTAACATTTGTATCGGTCACATCATTAACCCTTAATGATCTCTTGTTAGATGTTGCACCAGTTAAGTTTGTTACTAGGTCATTGGAGACCTTCTTGGTTTTGTCGGGTTTGGTACCGGTGGAAGGTAACCTTGTTACTGCTTTCACAGCTTCCTTGGTAATCTTGTGAACTGAATCAAGCCAAAAGAATGAACCATGTACCCTGCTAAGAACTATCCTAACTACTTCCTCGGTAAATTCAGGAATACAGAGGATTTCAGTGAATCCTAGGGTTTCAACAATTTTATGTTCGGGCTTCACATTTCCGGCATTGTCACATATGACAGATTTATACATGTCTTTGATTTCTTCATCACCTAATTCCTCTATGTTGCAATGAATATACATTCTAGGGTCTTCTGCATAAACAACACCCTTTGGAATTTGGGAAAATGCACCTGTGTTGTCATCTTTCTTGGCTACCTTGGGAACTAGCTGAAACACGGGCCTAGGTCATTTTATAACCTCGACTACTGTAGGGTTTGCTATGAATTCAGGTGCAGAGGAGGATGTCATGATGATAAATACCTTTTTTTGCCTTTGGATGGATTGGTTGCTGAAGTGCTTTGCCTCTTTGCTCGGAATGCCTTAGCTCGAAAATCTTCACGCTCTTCTGAAGGTTTGAATTCACGGTGAAATAAAATGGAGCCAAAAACCTTATTTTATAAAGTCTTTTGTCACCTACCACATTAATTGTTTGCCGGTAATGTATTAACTCAACTTTATTTGCTGGTAATGAAGGATTTTCAACTTCTTTTCTCTAACCGAGGGAATAATAGCACATGTGTCATTAAATTGACAAACCCTCAAGATAATTTTCTTCAGTTTGATGAAGAACATCCTGCCGGTGGAGCATTGCTCTGTCCTGCCGGTGGAGCATCATATTGTTCTGCCGGTGAAGCATTTGTTGATTCTACCGGTGGAGGAGTAACCCCAATATTTAGATCACCTTTTCTAATCCATTGCTTTGAAAATTCTTGCTTAACCTCTTCAACCTTTTCTTTACCTTTCAAGCTAGTACTTTTGTTATCTACCGGTGTACCTTTACTTCTACAGAATTTACCAATATGACCAATCTTGTTACATGCATAACAAGTTACATTATTTTTCTGAATAGCTTTCCCATAACCTATGCTGGTTTGTGTTCTGCATTTATTTGATAAATGACCAAATCTTCCACAAACATAACATCTTACATTCATTCTACAATTTTCAGAGTTATGACCAATCTTGTTGCATTTGGTGCATTGACTGGTGGGAGGATTGATGTTCTGATAATTCCTAGATCTACATTCATTTGCCCTATGACCATATTTATTACAGTTAAAGCATTTTCCATTGAATTTGTAAGTATTAGAGGGTCTTACCGGTTTGCTCTAATCCTGGGTATTTCTAGTACTAGAGCTTTCTCCAACTTCAAATCCAACTCCAGAAGTGTCACCCTTGGGTTTTTGATTCTTCAATAAGGTACCAAGTTCTTCTGAGCTTTTCTTGAATTTTTCTTTGTGTTGATTTGCAGTTTCCAATTCCCTTTCCAATATCTCCTTTTGTCTCATTAGTTCATTTGAGTCATTTTGAGTATGCATCAGATCTATCTTCAACATATCATTTTCATAGCTAAGTCTTGTGTTATCATTTGCTGCATCACTTAGTCTTCTGGTCAATTCTTCTTCATTCTTCTTTCTATCCTCAATCTCTTTGCAGAATCTCATAGTCATATCCTGCATTTCATTTTTTGTTGTCATGATCTCTTGTTTCAATTTGCTTATCATATCATTTAGTGATTCCTTTTCATCATTTTCATTTTGCAATTTTTCACAAAGTTCTCTTCTCTTGTTTCTTGCAACAGTAAGATTTTCTTGAAGTGCCTGAATAATGTCCTGAGCTGCTTTTAAATCATCTTCTAATTTGATATTTTTCAACTTCTCTCCATCATAGTCAGTAAGAGCTCCTTCAAGTTGCTTCATCAAATTTTCCATCTTTACTGGTGTCAAGATCTTCCTCAAGCTGTTAGGCTTCTAAAAATAGAGGACCATGCTCTGATACCAATTGTTAGGGTTCCCACAGATACTGAGAGGGGGGGGGGGGGGGGTGAATCAGTAACTGACCGATAATGAAATTTACTTAAAACTGAATTTGAAGAATATAAAGTAATAGTATACCGGTATGCAAGAATTAATGCAAACAACAGAATCAAAAGCATCCACATGAAAAGAACACCATAACACAAGATGTTTAATGAGAAAACCCGATGTGGGAAAAACCTCGGTGGGATTTGTGACCCACAATATTCACTTACTGGCCAATAAGAGAATATTACTTACAATAGGGGCCTGCACATGCAGGAAGGCCAACTACCTAGAGCTCACTGCTCAATAAGAAGTCACACTGACTTACAATGAGGATTTACATAAATCCAATGTTCTATACTACTTTACAATAGCATCTTCAATGCCGAATTCAGTACCGGTTCTTGCTCTGTTCTTTACATATACCCTTGACCTACAATTCGCACATTAGGTCTGCCTTATAAATTTATTGCATTACTACCATATCCTGCAAATGACTATAATGATCTCTTTTATATACAAGAGTCATTTTACAATTTGCCAAGTTGGCTTACAATAATAAACAAAATATTACATATCAAAAATCCTTTCGGCTTCTGTGCCGGTATACATATTTCCTTTTGTGCCGGTGAACATCTTCTGTGTCGGTGCCAGTGCACTATCTTGCTTGTGTTATATTTTGCTGGTATGATGTCTTGCCGGTGCCATAGGATTGCAAGGTTGCCTGTATGATGCTTTGCCGGTATAATGTCTTGCCGGTGCCATAGGATTGCAAGGTTTCCTGTATGATGCTTTGCCGGTATAATGTCTTGCTGGTGCCATAGGATTGCAAGGTTGCTTGTATGATGCTTTGCCGGTATAATGTCTTGCCGGTGCCATAGGATTGCAAGGTTGCCATTAATGACAAAACCTTCAATCACACACAATGTCTCATTGGAGTGTCCATATGCCAGCACATGCAACACATAGTCAAAAGTGGATGGGTAATCAAGGGGCAATTTAATTTAAGTAACAAATAGATTCTCCAACAAGAGTTTGAGAAATCCCTAGAAGACTGACTCAACTGAAGCTTCAGTATCCCAAAAAATCCTGTTATTCCTTTCTTTCAAAATACTCCAGTTCAAATGTTGTGGTATCTTTTTCCAGGCATTCCCAATTAGGGGGTGTTGGCAAATGCACACTCCAATGAGAAATTGTAGGTGATTGAAGGTATTGTCATTGATGGCAACCTTACAATCTCATGACACCGATAGGCAGATACAGACACTGGCACCGACAGACTCTACACTGACATACAGATCACCGACACCAAAAGGAAGATTACCGACACCCTGGCCGACAAGAATTTTGTGTAAATGTATTTTGTAATTAATTGTAAAATCTTTTTTAAGCCGACTTGGTAGATTGTAATATGACTCATATAAGTATGAGATCATTGTAGAACATGTATGTATGTATGTATGTAAGAGATGGATAAAGGTTTAATGCAGACCTAATATGAGAATTAGGAGATAAGGGTTTATGTATATTGCAGAGCTTAAACCGGTATTGAATCTGGCATAGTAGATGCTGATCTGAAGCAGTAAAAGACATTGGATTTGTATAATCCATTTTGTAAGTCAGTGTGACTTCTTTTTGTAATTGAGCAGTGAGCTCTAGGCACTTGACCTTTCTACATGTGTAGGCCCCTATTGTAAGCAACAATATTCTCTTATTGGCCAATAAGTGAATATTGTGGGTCACAAATCCCACCGAGGTTTTTTCCACACTGGGCTTCCTCGTTAAAATAATGTGTTATGGTGTGTCTCTTATGTTGTGGTTGTTATTCTTATTTACTGCATTATTTTTGGTTTAGCGGTACAGAGTTTTGATATGCTTTTCATGTTATAAGTTAAGAAAATTATTATATCAGTCAGATACTCATTCACCCCCCCCTCTCAGTATCTTTGGGAATCCTAACAGGGGGTTATGAGTCGAGCATTCCCATTATTGTACGAGTTGAATCAAATTTTTATTCATAGACCAGTGGAGGTCGAATTTCTAGCAGACCATCCCCCAAAGAGTTTTAGCAAAGTCACAATGTAGAAAGAGATGTGAGGAATTTTCAACATCCGATTTACATAGTACATATCTATTAAGGAACTAAAACCCCCTTTTGGAGAGATTGTCAAGCGTGAGTATTTTATTGTGAAGGGCTGCCCACCAAAAGAAATTGATTATGGGGATAAGATGAGGATTCAAAAAAAATTTCCACTGTAATACCCTAAAATTGGTCACCTAAACCCCGAGCCCCTAATTTCGACAACATCACTAAGGTCCTAACCAAAGGCAATTAAATCAACTTTGAGCACACAATTAATTAATTCTTCAGTCACCAAATGTCACATGGCAAGTGAATTATTCTATATTAATTAAATATTTAATTAATTAATTAAATCATTCCAAGTAAATCATCTTGATCAATTATCCTATCTAATTTATTAAATATCCTAGCATATTTAATTAATTAATAAATTTTCCATTAATCATAAAAAAAAGGAATTAATTTATTACAAAAGAGGAATCAATATGCAAATCAAGAGTTAAATTGAAAATAAAATAAAAGAATTGAATTGAGAGAGAAATCAAACTTTAGATATTATTTCTTCTTCTAAATTGAGAACTTGAAATCAGAAAAAACAATTAAATGAATTTAATCATTCTCTAAAATTGGAACTCAAAGCTTTTGAGAAAAGAAGTTCAGTTGCATTGAAAAGACTCTTTTCTTGAATAAATCAAAGAATTGCATGGAATTACCTATTTTCATTTCAAGTGCATGGAATTAATTGAATTATATCTCTAATGCAAACTCAAACTTATAATCTGAATGCATTTCAATTAAACTATAATTGGAATCTATCTCAAGGTTAACTGAATCTGATTTCTTAATTATTTCAATTATCCTAAATTGTGCTTTTTCTTGATCTCTCTTGTGATTCTCTATAAATTTAGCCTTCATCTCTCATTCAAAACACCATGGAGATTTATTGTTATTATACAATTTTTTCTCTGGAGTCATTGGAGATATTGTGCTTGCTTTTTGAGATTATTGCATCTTAGTTTAGCTTTTTGCATATTTAGTTCAATTATGATTGCTTGAATTCATATAGCTTACTATTCATCCATCTAGCATGATCTTGCATCCATTTAGGTTAATATCATGCTCATATAGATTAAATCCTTTGTCTTGGTGTAGTCTAGTAACTGGTATTGCTTATACAAATTTAAGAGCAAGTCTATACTCATCTTTTAGAAGGCAATTGGTCGATATGTGATGGTTTTATTATTCATGCTTATATCTGTCTAGCCATACATGTAATGAATTAATTAAAGTGTTGTGTCTTACAACTTACAAATACTTATTCTACTTTTTCACACACACATTTTTGGCGCCCAGCATGGGGCAGAAGACTACATCTTTCGGCCTCGAGGACTAACTTTTTCTTATTTTTTAGATTTTTATTTTTTTGGGGATTTTTTTCCATATAGTTACTGCAAAATATCATATGAGTTTTCCCACTCTACCGAACGAAAAACTGTAGATATCGTGCGATCTTGTACGAATTACCATACAACTCGATGAGAATCGTCATACGGTATTCTGTGTTTCTGGGTTAAAAGCAGATTTCATTCTTCGGGTTTGCTCATTCAATTTTTATCATACTAATGCTGACCTTGGCTTGTTGTTCGTCTGTCTGAGAAATTTTCACAGCCTAATCAATTTTTGCAGAACGCTTGTCAAACAAAGACAATATGACTATTGATTCGTTGTCTTTGCATGTTGCTTGAGGAGATTTGAGAAAATATTGTGTATTCATTAAATTCATTTTTTAGGCACTTAACTTGCTATCTGGTTAATGAACAAATCTATCTTTCGTGTTTTAAGAAAATTCTGAGAGGTAGGAGAGTATGCTCTTGTCTGCATAGACAATCAGAAATCCAGACCCTTGAGGCTTTTTCTAGGTTTGAGATTTGTATAACTTTAGTGGGCCTACCCTCTTGAGGAGCCTATAAGGCCAAAGCCATTAGAGCCGGTGAGAGGGGAACGACCCAAGTGGGAATGGCTAAACGCCAGTACTCCAACCCACTATAAAATAAATGTGATTTGATGAAAATCAAGTCAACGATAGTGCTCGGGAATAGCTCTCCTCTGTACCTTCGGGTATATTGAACCTTGGTTTTCAAGGCTGAGAGATCTCTTAATTGAGTTTATACCCCGATGCACCGAATGGATCCCTTACTAGTTCCAATTAAGATTAGAAGCTACTCGGTTCACCTCTAAAAGGGGGGATAGTCTTTGTGTAAGAGAGATAGTAACTCTCCCAAGATACTTGCCATATCGTGCCCCCATTAGCATTTGGAGTCGGCTAATACGTCGTTGAGAATCCATTGCGTGAGACTCAGCGACCGTATTTTGATTAGCTATTGGGTGTGTACATAAGTCAACAAGCAAAGGTTTTCTTCTCTCACCAATTTCCATAGGGTTAGCATGATGTGATTGGAGTCATTATACATATTGTGTGTTTACTGTGTTTTCATCCCTGAAACTGAAATTGAAATACCAAAATTGGAGAAAACAATAAACAACTCAGTAGTCAAAACTCTGTCCATGTCAAAAACTAGTCTATCTTAGTCAAAACTCTGTCTGTGTCAAAAAATAGTCTATCTTAGTCAAAACTATGTCCGTGTCACAAACTAGTCTATCTCAGCTGTCCAAAAACTCAGTCCATCTCAAAATTGGTTGTCATCAGTCATTAAAAACTCTGTTTGTTAGAAATTTTGTCTCTGTCCCGTAAGTTGTCATACGAGTCTTCTGATTAATCATCCTGCTACATACCTGTTGTCCTACGAAATTTCATTAGGTCTAATAGTTTGTCATCTGGGTCCTTATTATGTGTTGTATGAAATTTGATAAACTATCGTCTTGCTTAGGGAATTATCGTCTGGTCTCTGATTTTGTGTCATACGAAAGCCATTACATTCATCAGTTTGTCATCTGAGGTATACCCATCTGTCGTGCGAACATAGGCAACAACTCGTACAAACTTCTATTTCTGTCATCCTGAAGCTATTAAACTGTCCTTTGGTCCCGTAAAACCTATCGTTTGAATCTCTGATTTTGTCAGTCCAGAATAGTCAAACTTGCCTAAAACAATCCATAGCGAGCATAAAACTGGTTATCATCATTTTGAGCATAGACAAATCTAAACAGTCCACTTCTATCATGGTGTTGCATGATTTTGTCAATCATCTTTCAGCTAGTTCAATCAATCATTTATCAAACTTAAGTTACTTAGATAACGTCTTACACATGATAGATTGTTCCTAAAACCAGACTGAGTCTTAGTCACTTCTCTTAAATGAAACTAGGTAACTTAGATAAAAATCTTACACAAGATAGATCTTTCCTAAAACCAGACTAAATCTTGGTTGCTTCTCTCAATCGATATGTTAAATGAACAACTAGATACAAATTTGATCTTGACTTCTGCATCACAAACAACTTTAGGTCACATCGATCAATAAAAATGCCTATTCAAACTAGAAGTTCTTGTAAGAAAGCTACCAAGGGTAAAGGCCAATCCTTTTCATATCAAAATAATCCATTTTACATAAAGGATCCTCTCACTGATAAACCTTCATCATCAGATGTGCCAATTTATGATCAATCCTTGTCTCCCACCATATCAGGAACAAAACAAGAAAGACAAGCTGCTAAACACAAAACTTATGACGATCTCAGTATCCATGATACCAACAGTGATTCCTCATCAAGTGAATATGAAGCCTCTGAACCTCTAGAAACTGATATTCAAAAATGTCAAAAAGATAAAGATTTCCAAAAAATGATGAAGGTTATCATGGCTAGAGAAAAAGAAGACTATTTTCTAGAACTAGCAAAGCAAGGAGCTAAAATTCCTACTGGTTATAACGTTGAGGCCCTCATCACTAAAGAGGAAGAGACACCCTTAGCAATGGTAAACAAACAATTACAAGCATTACAAACTAAGATCACAGAACCGAAAAACAAGGATAAATCATCAAAACAATATTCTCTAGACACAATATGCCCATTTCCATTTGACAAAAACATTTACATGCCTCCATTTCCTTCACGAGTGGAGATCCTGAAATTTGACAAATATGATGGTAACTCAGATCCCCAAGACCATATCAGAGAATTTTGTGCTTTATGTATGGAGTTCATGCACGACCAAACGTATCTCATGCACCTTTTCCCAAGAAGTTTAGGGGGGCTAGCCATGGAATGGTTCTCAAGTCTACCTACAAGAATAATTTTTTTGAATAATTAATCCAATTGTTTCTACAACAATACTCCTATAACATTCATCACCTAGTCACTATGATAGAGCTTTGCAATACCAAACAGAAAACAATAGAGCCCTTTCTCACTTTTCGCCAACGATGGAGAAACATATTCTCTAGATATTCACGGCCTATTCCAGATTCTGAGAAGATGGATATCTTCATCAACAACTTAATCCTTGAATTGAAATATAGTATCCAAATACAAGTATATCCCTCATTCAACAAAATGGTAGACAATGCCCTCAGAATGGAAGATGTGCTTATAAAGAAAGGAGATATCTGATTCTGGAAAGAAACACAACAAGCTTCTTGCTCCAAAGAAAAGAACAAATATTGGAAATATGGCAAAGACAACAACAAAAATGTTGGTAATGATGAAAGGGTAGACACTGTTAAAGAAAAATCAAAATCCATGATATTTAACTTGGCTAGTGGCACGCAAGCACTCAAAGCAGCTGAAACCGCAACAAAAAATCCTCTGAAGAAAGTAAAAGAGTGGTTTAAAGAGAAACCTTGGCTTTCAAAACCTAAATGCGAATTCACTCCTCTAGAAGAATCATACGAATCCACTTTCAAAACTTTATTAGCAAACGATCTGATAACCTTACCAGACAATTCTAGGCCATATGATCTGGAAGTTAAACCAAAATGGTGGAGAGAAAATGAATACTATGACTACCATCAAAACAAAGGTCATAACACAAAAAACTACATGAAGTTCAAGCATGAGATTCAAGATCTCATTGACGCTGGCAAAATTGTTGTTGGAAATCACACAAATAATGTTGATCACAAAGCTTTTAAGGATCCCTTACCTCTTTATGACACTAGTACATTCGGAGCTGATTTCCGACAGCAGTTTGTCGGATTTGCGACGAATTTTCATCCGAGTGTCGACGAAATCCACCGTCGAAAACTCAGCATCGGATTGGTCGATGATGCCATGCCTATCAGAAATTTGACAACCAATGGACTCTGCCGATGGTCAAAGAAGTCGTCGGTCGAAATAAAAAAAAAAAATTATTATCACTGATTATGCGTTTTCCTCGAAAGAATAATATCGATTAGACAAAAGGAAGCTACATCGATAAAAAGATATTGATGAGACCCAACGATGTCTCATCGATATAAAAGAGCCATCGAAGGAAGGAAACGCTAATGAATTGCAGAAAGGACTCACCGAAGATAATAACTTCATCGACAAAAGATATCGAAGAAAGTAGAGAGGGTCTTCATCGACGAGAAAAGTTCTCAAGTAAATAATACTATCGATGCAACATAAAAAGGACCCACCAAAAGGAGCGTTTTCATCAAAAGAATAATATCGATAAGAGAAAAGGAAGCTACATCGATAAAAGGTATCGATAAGACCCATCGATGTCTCATTGATATAAAAGAGCCCTCGAAGGAAGGAAACGCCGATGAATTCCATAAAGGACTCATCGAAGATAATAACTTCATTGACAAAAGATATCAAAGAAAGCAGAGAGGGTCTTCATTGACGGGAAAAGTTCTCGAGGAAATAATACTATCGATGCAACATAAAAAGGACCCACTGAAAGGAGCATTTTCATCGAAAGAATAATATCGACTAGACAAAAGGAAGCTACATCGATAAAAGATATCGATGAGGATATAGGTTTCGAGGAGGTTAAAAGGCATGTCTCGATATGCGTGGTTTTGCTGATGTAACTTTATTGGTGAAGAACGATAAGGGAAAAGAAAGAAAAGCTTCGGTGAGATAATAGACTCATTCATCGACGGGGCATAGTGATATCGATGAAAGAAGTATTTCGATGGAAAAATAAAGGAGGACACTGAAGTCCAAGGTTTCTTCGACATAAGACCCGATGGATATCAGATATGTTTCAATGAGGAGACAACCATACTGATCGAATACAGTATTTCGATGAAGGGAAAAAATACGTGATTGAAGTAATATTCGAAACAAAAGTATTGTCGATAGAAACAAAGAGATTGATGGACTAAAGAAACAAATGATTGAAAGACATATCCTCATCGAAATGATTATTGATTGCCATGAAAATCAGAAACAAATCCCACGAAAGGTCACATTTCCATTAAATTCAAACGTGTGCCTGAGTGACCGTTGTCCAAAACAGCCATTACTAACTGATTAAATACACCATAAGTAGTGGATCAACATCAAAGGACACAACATTAAGGAATTCACAGGCAATGAACTAAAAGTAGGAATTGGGCAAATTCACAGATAAAGCTCAATAATTCCAAGTAAGTTGTTTGCACACAGACCTCTTTTTTAAAATTCAAATGGAATCATCATCTAAAACTAATACGACCAGAAAGGGAAAAGAACCTATCACTGCAGAAGAAAAACCTAAAAGACAGAAAAGGGAAGGGCGTTCTTTGGCCCATGACCTGATTGACCAGTGTCCATCATCTAGTTTGAGGTCCAAGAAGATTAGAGCTGACGAGGAAGGCTTGGAGGACTGGTTTGAGAATCTTGGAGACATATGGTCAAAATTGAGAGGGTATGAATTATTCATATATGGGTACAACAGAAGAGTTGCCCCTCAACCTATCAACAATTTATGGCGATTGAACTTAGGAAGGTTAGATGTGGCTAATGTATTCATGAATGTGAAGCTCATGAAGGCATTGGCAAACAATTATGACCCTAAAACCAGGACCATATATAACTACATGGGTGAGCCAATTCTTGCAATCAGAAAGGAGGTCATTGACACCATGTTTGAGTTGGATTGGGGATTTGAAGAATTGATTGACCTCAAGAAGTTAACAAGTGAATATTTTAACCTAGAGAACATTTATAAAACATGGAGACTCCCTATACATAGACCTAGGAATGTAGGGTCCTTAGTGCCACTAGGTTTAGGATGACAAAGCTCCCTATGATGTCAACTCTTTCTATCCATATTTCAAGTATACCTATTACTGTGTTGCTCAAGTGCTAGGGATAAAATCCCATCCTTTGATGGATATTGCAGCCATGGTCATTTGTGCCGATTTGCAGTCTAAGGACCCCCGCTTCTTTGATTTTTCTGCTTATTTGGTTGAGGTTTTGAATCATGGGTTATAAAAGTTAAAGGGGGATGTCATCAATGTTCATTTCAAGCATTATTCCTTACTTATGCATATGCTATTATATGTGGGCCAAGATGAAGGGTTATGGCCAGAAGAGTTATGTGTCAGGACATATGACAATGTTGGGATGAGAAAACCAGTGCAACTATGGGTTTCTTCATGGGACGGGAGGTATGTGAATAATCAATATTGGCATTTTGAGGAGTTCTTTGTCAAGCCATTATATAGACTGTTGGGATGCCCGTGCGATCATGCCCTTGCACTAGAGGTTCAAAGATTCCCAAGACCAAAAGATTTCGCTGAAGATCCGTCAATTGAACACAATTGGGGAGATTGGTTTTGTTTTTCAGACTGTAAACAAGTCAGGGTATACGGGTTCGAAGGGAGACCATACTTACTACCACTTATAGTCCTTGACAAAGTGGCTTATCTGGAAATTGTGAGGCAACTGTCAATAGTGAGTACAGAACATCTGACAAGCCATGGGAAACAATCAATTGTACTTGGGTTGTTAGTATTTTCAGATTTTATTATGAAAAGTTCAAAGAGTTATGGCCTACTACAGACAAAATTGGATTATTATGGCATGACTATGGGGGATCCAAGGCCCAATTTTGATCCTGAAGGATACATAAGGATAGCCCGGTCATCACAAAAGCTGAAGGCTGGAGAGAATAAATCTTACCTATCAGATGACCTCATTAAGAACATTGGCAGAGAAGAGGCCAAAGTGAAGCGAATAAAGTTTGAGAAAGCAATGCAGGCTTATAAATGGAAGCTTTTTAGAAGGAAAATGGATGAGAACGTGCTACAAAAGATCAAAGATCCCTTGGAGTTGGCCAACAAAATTATGGAGCATGAATTGGAAATACTTGAGGGAGTCCCGCCTCATGTTTTTAGGGATTACATTGATACTATTAGGAATACAGAGCCTTTGGCTCATATGTCTCTTGCTTCCACATCTGGCATCGTTCCATTCACTCCTCGAGAGGATTACCCCCCTGGTTATGCAGAGGATACATCAATAGACTTGTCAACAGGACAACTGAATGTCCGAGAAGTGGCTGACATCAGATTCCTGGAGCATGAGGATTTCATTGCTGATAGTGACTTCATTACTTCCAAGGAGTTCACTGCATTCCTCTATCAACATAAAGGATCTCAAATTAGGAATAACATAAGAAATAGTGAAGAAGAGCAACAACTTCAAAAGTTACAAGAGGAGATGGATCTTGTGATGAGAGAAATGACACCTAAGAAGGGAAGACAATTGCTTAAGGAAGTTGGTGTGCTATTATACTCTGGATGGGACATGAACTTTGCCTTGTTTTTTGATGGATTCCTCAAGAAACAAGACCCAAGTAAGCAAATGATGCCAAAAGAGATTGATAAACTCTTTAGAGGATCTGGATATGATCCAAATTAGAAGGCTCTTCTACAGTGGGCTATCTATCCCAAAGATAAAAGACCTATATTGGTTGATACAAAAGAAGCTTTTGGACATTCGATGGTGCAACAGGTTGGAAAGACTAACCCTAGAACAACTGCCAAACTAAATTTGGATGTCACTAAACTGAACCAAGATCATATAGAGTTTCTGGTCCAAGAAAATTCTACATACAAAAGCCTATATGAGAAAACCGATGAAGAAAAATAGAGGCTGCAAGCAAGATTGCTTCAGATTGATATAGGTACCAGTTAAACAGGGATGACATACGGTGTTGACAGAGATGCCATGGATGCCTTGATAGATGCTATGTATTGGAGGAATAGGGTTGAAAAGACATCTCGACAACTAGAAAAGGTACAAAAAAAGATGGATAAGTTGATTCTTGAGATCATTGAACATAGGTTCAGAAGTATGATGCAAGTTGTAGAAATCTATTGGAAAACATACACTGGAACAGTCAGAGCTTTGAAAGAGCATGAAAGGCTCAGGTCTCGGCTGGAAGACATGATGAATGACAATAGTTTGATTAATCTAGGTGAGAAAATTGAAACCGAGGCTTACTTGAAGTCCCATGATGAATTGGAAAATCAATTAAGGAGAGAGCTTCAGAGGCTGGATGATGGGAATACCCCTAGGGTGCCCTCTTTTTACAGTAATTGTGAGTTAGTATCATTCGAGCAGTGGAAACAAGAGTTCATTGATGAGAAGAATCGAGCAGTAGTAGAGTTGGATCGGGACAAATAATTGTCACTTTGTGTTAACCATATTCTATCAAATCATTTCTAGATAGAAAGTGACATGAGGACACTAAACAATGACTTTCTAATGTATAAAGATGACAAGTACATTCAACAAATAGGAATGCTGAACTTGTTTATCTTCCAGTTTGTTAACAAAAGTGCTAATTAATAGTTATGTGCTGAAAAGCCACGATGCTTGGTGACAATGTATACCCTCATATAAATGAGGGAACTTTTGTAACAATAAGGCTCATTAGAGAAGAAGTAGAATATAGCCTCAGGCTTACTATTATACCATTTTGTGAACATACATAATATAATTAGTCATCTTTCCTTTGTGTATATGTTGTGGATTACTGCATCTTTCTGTAGGCAGTTGCTTGTGATATTATCTAAAGGAGATAAGGTTACTTGTGTTCTTCCAGTAAAACTCTGTGTTTCATATTGTGGATTTGAATAAAAGATTTACTTGTGAATATAGTTTTGTATATAGTGCGCCTGCATATGTATATAGTTTTGTTTATAGGTGGAAAGCCTGAGGTTCAATGTCAAACTTGGTTGCTCTGATACCATATGTAATATTCCATTAATTCTATACTTAAAGAAAATAAATTGTGATCTATATTAAGATAAAAAATTGAGCATTTCAAAATAAAACATAACTACTTCAGTTGAAGGAGAAAACTAACTAAATGTTCTTCAACATAATAAGAGTCTAACTAATTTATCTAAAAGGAAGGTAATCTTATAATGATAAAAAAATTTGAACAAATATTATTAAGCTAATCAATATGAGAAAGGAATTCAAATGGACAGTTTCATCACTTAGATAAAGCATCACCATCTTGGCCAAGGTTTTAACATTGAAAGCACCAATGCGTTGTTAGTGTTCACCTCCCTTGCTCGACTTGTACATTCAATTCTTGAGCTCAACAAACTCACTAGTTACCAACCATCTAAACAAGCCATCTGATTAATGTGTACTAACAATAATGGTTATTAACGATCATCATATGATAAATAGCATACACTTGAGCCAACTAACTCACTGGTTTACTAACCAACTATCTAGCGAACTGCTTAATGTCTACTAAGAATAACGGTCATAAATGACCATCATAAGATAATTAACATACACTTGAGTCAGTTGTTTCATTGGTTACCAAACTTCTAGGTTTAGCTGATCCAATTCGTTACATAACAGTCTCATGTCTACTGACATTAACGGTTTACAAGGACCTTCATGGGATTGTGACATAACCTAACAAGCCAACTGCTACAAATCCCCTATCTCTAACAAGCTTCAACTGTCATCATGGAATTAAACCTAATACAACATTGGTTCCCTTATTTAGCTAAATTAACACATCATATTATGACTCAACAAAAAATACGGTTCTAACATATTTTTTTGTCTTTCTATATTCCCAAAAGTATGCATCTAATTGATGATAAGAATCCTTCTTCAGGTCTTGCAACCATGGAGACTGGTTATAATATGATTATAACTGATGTGCATTCATTCCAAGATGAACCATATTCGGTTGAACTATGAGTTAAGAGTGGAAAACAAATAAACATAGAATAGCTACAAATTATAGCATGGTACTGTGATATAAGATAGAAACCATCCTAGGAGCCTCCAATATATCAAAAGTTGAGAAAGTGGTAAGCTTACTGTACAAAGACAATGATCACTATAAAGTTGCAGTCAAGTTCAAAGCATTGATTTGTGGGAACAAAGGGTTTCATATGGGGATAGAGCAGTCTCATGAAATATCATGATAGTCATGATCATAATCTAAAGAGTAGTCAAATCTTCAAGAGAGATTGGTGATAGTGTAGTCATTCTGTTGAGCATCAAATCTGAATTAAGAAAAATATCTTGATTTGAGAAATTAAATCATAGAAGCCATCTCTCTTTAGAAGACATCATCATTTTCATTGATACTGTAATAACCCATAAGTTATCGAACAAGTCTAAAAGCATTCTATCGAAGTATCTAAGATTCAAACAGTATCGATGAGACCCAGCAATGTCTCATCGATATAAAAGGGGCATCGAAGAAAGAAAACACCGATCAACTTCAGAAAGGACTCATCGAAGACAGTAACTCCATCGATAAAAGATATCGAGGAAAGTGGAGATGGTTCTCATCGACAAGAAAAGGTCTTCGAGGATATAACACTATCAGTGCAAAAAGACTCACCGAAAGAGATGGTCCCACCAGCAAAAGGTATCAAAGAAAGCAGAGGTGGCCCCCACCGATGAGAAAAGGCTTTCGAAGAAACAATATCATCGATGCAAGATAAAGAAGATTCATCGAAAGAAGCATTCTCATCGAAAAAGTGATATCAATAAAATAGAAGAAAACTACATCGATGAATGATATCGATAAGGATATGAGTTTCGATGGGAGGACAAAAGAAGTCACCAAAGTCCAAAGTCTCTTCGACATGAAACCCAGCGGACAACAAAAAGATTTCGATGAGAATATAATTTTTGAGGAGACTAAAAGGCATGTCTCTGATACACATGGTTTCATCGATACAACTTTATTGGTGGAAGATGACAAAGAGAGGATAAAGGGGCTTTAGTGAGACAACAGACCCATTCATCGAAGGAACATAGTGATATTGATGGAAAAAGCATTTCGATGGAAAACTAAAGGAAGTCATCGAAGCCCAGGGTTTCTTCGACATAAAAAGGGACCGATGGATACCAGATAGGTATTGGTGAGGAGACGACAATACTCAATTTTTTTGTCTTCCAGTTTGTTAAACAAAAAATGTTGGCTACCGGTTATATGCCGAAAAGCCATAGTGCTTGGTAATAATGTATACTCTCATATTAAGGGGGGAGCTTTGTAACATGAAAGAGAATTAGAGAAGGAATAGATTATAGCCTCAGGCTTACCATTGTACTATTTTGGCAAATATACATAATAGAATCAGTCATTTTCCTTTGCGTTTATGTTGTGGATTATTGCATTTCCTACAGGCAGTTGCTTATGATATTATCTAAAGGAGATAAGGTTATTCGTGTTCTTCCAGTGAAATTCTATGTTTTATATTGTAGATTTGGATCAAAAAGACTTACTAGTGAATTGTAATTGTTCCTAGTATTTCTTCCTTGGATGGTCTCTTCAAAGATAGGGTTAAATTCATTCAAGCGGTTTACAATATAGACATTGAAGTAGAGCTCATAAGAAACAATAACTGACAGACTCATCGAGAGGTGGTGGGTTTAAAAATTGTCTCATAAGTTTACACAATAAGTCCTAAATAAATATAAAGACTCTGTAGCCCAAACAACGAAGAAAGGTACTGGTCATCTATAGAATACAATTCATCAGTTCACATTTCATTTTAAAGCAATAGGAGTAGCTGAGTAGGAAATATAGAGTAGACTATAAATAGTGTAAATACATAAATTTCAAGCACAAAAATCGAATAATTTCTACAACAACAATCTTGAACTCATCTGCTATATCTTCATCCTGGCAATTTATGCCATTCTGAGATGCATTAGGTTAGTCTCAGTCCCTAGAACACAATTTGCAACATGCATTAGGAGTTGTCCTCCTTACAAATAGTGCAACATTAAAAAGGTATTATCAAAGCTACAACCACAATTCAAAGAGGAATCTTACAAAGATAGGACAAAGCTAGGTAGAGTCATAAGTCAAGGCAAATTCATAGTTGAAACTCAGTCCAAAATAGTGAAGAAGTGTAACAAATGACATGAGAAGTCTAAAGAAGTATTATAGCAATCATGAGTCAAGGATTAATGAAGAGATTTTTTGCATCCATAATACAATCCTTAAAAGCATCCATGATACAATCTCAAACACACTTTTTACTGTTCTCTTGGTGATTGTGCCCAATTGTGTATGTCTTGCTTATGCATGAAAATGACATTTTGCAGCTTTCCACCGACCATGTATTTGAGATGTCTTTGATTTAGATATGGCATGAGCTTAGTCGTAGAGTGAGACTAGGGAGTTGGACCATCTCAACCATGGTGCGCCTGCATATGTATATAGTTTTGTGTATTAATTAAAGATTTTTATTTAATTTTAATCAACTCAAGAGCAATATTCATGACTTACAAGTAATAAAAAAACTTACAAGGATGAGGCATATTCATTACTTACAAGTAATAAAAAAACTTACAAGGATGAGGCATATTCATAACTTTTGCAGTCCTACCTTGGATATCAACACTAGAAGCAACTCATATTGTTCATGTACAGACAAGACAATATGGGAGTTCATTATACCCATAAACTTGTGGTGTTTTTGTTCGTGTTGGCTCTATTGGACCCTGCAATTAAGATTCAATATACATTATTCAATAAGATTAACTGTGCAACATAATGAAATATTGAAAAGTGTGTTACCTTGTTGAGCTTCGCTTGGTTTTAAGAATAGTTTAATATTCTCTACTTAACAGGGCCAACCACGTGAAGGTGGAAGCTCATTTGGCCCCTCCCCCCCCTAACATTACTCTAAATTCCCTGTTAACATATTATAACATTCATTCATTAATTCTTTCTACCATTAATAAAATATTGCATTCATTCATTAATATCACATAACGTTCATTCACACATAACATTGATTAAAATTAATTAACACGCAACATTCATCAATATTAATTAACACATATCATCCATAACCATTAATTAGCACATAATTACATTCACTAACACATAAAAATCAGTCATTATCAAATAAGTTAGATTACAATCATTTCTTTCTTTGTTTTTTCTTTGAAGCTATGAAAAGACTAAGTGGAAGAGTGGTTTTTCATCATTTCCCCCCTCTGCGGATGTTCCACCAACTGCCCGTGATCTCAATGTATGCCTAGTCCTATACTGAGGACGAGGACACTAAAGCGAAGGGGGGTCCTATGCAATAACAAAGAAATGGGTTAAATTCAAAATATAAAATTATTATTGTTACAAGTATTTCATTAATTTAGAGAACATAATTGTTGTGCTCTTTACCTGATGGGGCCACATCATTTTGCATAGCCTCAACCTCAACATGCCGAACACCCTCTAGATCATCTGGAGTTGAAATACTAAAGGTTACATTAATGCTGAACACCAATTGCAATTATATTTGTTTAAAGAAATAATAGTGGTCCTCTTTACCTGAGTGGGGAACATCATGTTCTTGAGGTTGTGTACCTAGATCATGCTCCACTTGCTCACCACCGACTACATGCTCTAAAATATTAACAAAAAAGGTTACATTAATTACTACTCTAATTACAAATTAAGATGTTTAATTATATTAATAGCTAAATAAATAAATTTGAATAACAAATGAATACCTCCACTACTGGGATGCACATCCGGACCTTCATGTGCAGGTGGTGTTTCACAATTAGCAGGCTGCATTCCAATGACATGCACATTGTTATTATTGCTTGCTTATTTAAAAAAAGTATAGTCACTTTATGTTGGAACTCAACATCAATTAGATTATTGGTAAAGTATTCAATTTGAAACAACTTCCATTTAGCATATTTACCTGTATGATGGATGCACTTGAATCTTGTGTATGCCCACTCAATTCTCATAGCCAATCAGCCACGACTGAATAGCCTTGCTGGTAGGCAATTCTCTTGTCATCTTCTGTGGGCGCTCTATTGAATTTAGAGCCCTGCATTTTTGCTTGGTACCGTGAATTTTGCTTGCATTGTTTGATAAAAAAAAAAGTTTGCAATTTATTAATATTTTGATGCAATAATTCGTTTACATGAGATACTTACAATTCATGCAGCAAATTTCATGTAACCACCAGAGCTGAGTTTGTATTGCCCGTGCTTTTCTTGCCTTGCCTTGGTTGCCTTTGACGTGTCACTTAGTCTGTAAAAAGTTTGAAATATGTTAGATTATATAAATATAAGGAGTAATTAATTAGTACATAATTACATTCTTAATAGTATCCCGTACCTTCTTCTGGCATCTAGTGGTGTATTTCCTTTTTTCCTTTCAATTCTCTCCTTGGCATCCAAAATTAGGTCCTTCCACTCCCTCTCTGGAATCATGGGGGACGCTCGTACTTTAGGTTCCTCTCCAAATGGGTCCTGTATTGGTCCCTCACATACTTTAGATATGTGCTAGCTTTTTCAAGGAGCTTGGTTTTGTCAAAGGTGTCATTTCCAAACCACTCAACCATTTGGTTTGTCAATTCATCTTTTAATCTTTTTTCTTGGTCATTCCACCTTTTAAAGCAAAAACAAACCTGTTAGATTCAGAAATGAACTGAAGCTACATTTATTACACTTCAAGAAATGGATCAAAGGAAAACTATTCTATCCATGATATGAAATCAAAAGTGGATTAGGGTTAGTTCACATATGATGTACCACCTTTTACGTATGGTGGGCCCAAATATCTGCAATGCAATGTCACTAAGATGTTTATAGAAAATATCATTGCCTGCAAAAAATTCATGGGATCATTAGTCCAAAATGAGTGATCATAAAGTAAATTACAATTAGAGTATATATAATAATAATTTTAAAGTACCTAGAACCTTTTGTATCTTTAAGGGAAGCATTTCTTCATCACTCACCACCAATGTGGCCTGCAACGTTCCCGTACTAGCAATATGAGAAGATCCAAGAAATGATGGTATGTTATCAACAATAGTTGCCTCTGTTACATCCTCATGTGCATCTCCTCCTACAAAAAATGAATCCACTATGAAATGGCATTAGAATTCAAGAAAGAACGCTTGAAGGGAAATAAACACATGACAAAAGATAGAGAAAAAGAGGGATCTACCAACAGTGGGTGGGCCAATATAATGTGCACTAGAGGATGTCTACATGCTACGTGTTGCCGACATTGCAGTTGACAATACAAGTGAGGTTGACCTCTGATGAGGCAGCAACGACATTTGCACAGTAACATCGACAACACCTAAATAATAATACATTAAATATATGAAAAGTGCAAGAATTGTAAACAAGGATGAACCTTTATTTTGAAAATTCACAGTATCAAGTATGATGTGTTTTGGGTACTCAGAGTGATAAGACAAGCAAGTGATAATACAAGAAAATCGTCATCATCTGAAGATCCTGCAACACCCTGATCATGGGAACGAATTTCATGAGGGCGGATAAATTGCTGTAAAAACAATACGTACATATTTTAGTTAATGACATAAAAGAGAATAAAATATAAACCATTATTGAACTTTTGTTATAATTAAAGCTTTCATTACTGCTTGCGTGCAAGTTTTCTGCTATCTTAAACAATAATTCCACCCTCTGTCGTATCTCATCAGTGGTAGGATGCACAGCTGCCAAAGCAACAATCTCTTTTCTAATTTTATAAGAGGCATTTTAAAGAATTTCGCAAGGTGTGTGGGATCTTTAGGTTCATCATTGCTTAACCCTAATGATTCCACATCCCTAGAAAGGTGCTCAGGTACTGCAACTCCCTTTCCCTTTCCCCGAACATCCGTCTGTGTCAAGAATATCATTAACAATTACAAAATTACTATAAATCACTAAAAAAAGAACATAATAATGTAATAGTTTGCTTCTATCTAATTTGTACAATTACAATGAGGTTTACTTGCTCGGTAGAAGTGTCGCAAGCTACATCTCTGTCTGCGATATTTGATGGATCCATGTCGGCTAGTGACAAAGAAAAAATATAAAAAAACGTTAGCAAAATTAAATAGTACACAACATGAACAACATGAAATTTATAGACAAAAAGAGTATTAAATAATAAAAAGATGTTGTCATCAAAATCATTGTAAATTTTTTAATTCCTTACCTTTACTTTATGTAGACTATGCAGGATCCTCAACTAAATGGTTGACGATGTCTGTAGTCAATGACCTGTTCCCACCAAGGGTGACAACATCACACAAGGACTATACCTAAAATCAACACCATTAATTGAGCATCATAAGCATTACTACATTTGTAAGTTGATAAACAATAAATACATACGTATCATAAGCATCAAAAGCATCACATGATGTGTCATCATATATGTAATTGAGCATCACAATTAGCATCACATATCATGTGTCATCATAAACATGTAATCCATCACATATGTATCATAAATCACCATCCATCACATAGGTAATAAACAATCCACGTTCTATAAATAAACACAAAGTTCAAAAAATGTCACATGCATCATCATAAACATGTGATCCATCACATATGTATTTTAAATCAACATCCATCACATAGCTAATAAAAATCCAATTTCCATAAATAAACATAGTTTAAAAATTGTCACATAAATAGTCACTCTCCCTATCTCCATCTCCATATGAAAAGGTGCATCATGAATTAATTATGTAATGGCATTAGAATTCAAAACATAATGAATTAATTATGTAAAAAAAATTCTATCAAGAAGTCAATATTAAATAGATAATATACTAATCGCATACCTCATAAATTTCATTCTTCATCATCATGAACATCAAGGTCATCATCGCCATCATCATCATCATCATCATCATCATCATCATCATCATCATCATCATCATCATCATCATCATCATCATCATCATCATCATCATCATCATCATCATCATCATCATCATCATCATCATCATCATCATCATCATCATCATCATCGTCGTCGTCGTCGTCGTCGTCGTCATCATCGTCGTCATCGTCGTCGTCATCGTCGTCGTCATCATTGTCATCATCATCGTCATCGTCATCATCATCATCATCATCATCATCAACGTCTTTGCCATCATCATCACCATCACCATCACCATCACCATCACCATCACCATCACCATCACCGTCATCATCATCATCATCATCTTCTTCTTCTTCTTGTTCTTCTTCATCGTCATTGAGAAACTATCGATCATGATCATCATCCACTTCATCTTGTACTTCTTTGGTATCTTCTTCTTCCATCACATTATACTTTATCGGCCTTCCTCTTGGGTCATGTCTAACAACAAATGACCAACCTGGTTTATGTGGAACCTCTGAGTAAAATACTTTCTCACATTGGCTTAGAAGAATATAGGGCTCATCCCCAATTGGTTCAAATGACCTTGTATTTAGCATTATAAAACCATTATCATGTTCAATAACAGTTCTATCAGGATCATTTTTATTCAATCATAGCCTGTACCATTTGATGACGAACAAAACTAATTTGAAGGAATTAAAGTCACACTCAAGTATATCATCCAAAATGCCATAGTATCAATTTTGAGACTGTTGAGGATGAATTTTATTTCTCGATGAAATATTTGTCACCTCAAAGACTGTAGTGATGCCATAATCACAAGTTTTCTTCATGTCATCCAACTTTTTTATGCAAAATTTATGACCATTCCAGCACATAGCATTGTAGTGTTTGACCTACAATATGTCAAACATGTAAAATTTATTGCATTGTGAGTTGATAAACATATGGATGATTAATAAATTTATACGTACCTATTTATCTCTTAAACCATATGCTAAATCAATTTCCCTTTGCTTAACATTGGAATCTCCATTACTATGTGCTTCTTTAACCAATGAAGCCACACCTTCCCATGTTAACGTGTGTCCAAAATGTTGACAACGTTCAATCCATACCGTCATCCAATCAATATTGTTTGCAATATACAAATGTAGTGGATCCCACTCTCGACCAACTGTACAAAAAATAAATAGATGTCTTACAATTGATTTATTTTGAAGATTAAGAATTAATTAACTACAATAACATCTTATAATTACCTCTCACTTTCCTCAATCTACCTTTCCTTGTCAAGTACTCCCCTTCGAATTTGTTAATGGTGTTGGGATCCCAAATGCGATCCATGTGGATCTTTGCTGCAAACTTAGGAAGATATTCAGAAATGTACACCATAGTCTGGTATACCATATATCCCTCCACCATAGAACCCTCAGGATGTGCTGTTTGTCGAACCAAAGCCTTCAAAAATTTCAAGTGCCTCTCAACCATCCACATTGACCTAGTGTGTACAGGTCCACACAATTCAATCTCCTCAACTTGGTGTATGAGGTAATGTTCCTGTGCATTGAAAAAAGCTGGAGGTAGACACTTTTGCATTTCACACATTAAATGAGGAATTTTTCTCTTCCAATATTTTATATCGTCTTTATGGATTTCTTTACATGACAACCACCTACAAGGTATTCAAGACACAAAAAAATATATTACATAAGAAGTAAAACAAATCGCAAATATAATATCTATACAATGAACTAAACAAATATCACTACATACCTCATGTATTTTCCAAGATCATATATGACTTGCTTGACATTATTGTCGAAGTCGTCTGGGAGAGATAGAGGTAGAACATACTGCAACAATTATAAAATTATCTTTTCATTTTTTTGTAACATAATGAAAAGTACACATATGCGTAGTACTTAAATACATACTAAAAACACAAGAACATGAATTACCTTAATGAAGGTATGCCAATCATGCGTTTTCATCCCTGGCCCAAATTCACTTTTCTTTGATATGAGATTGTTTATGTTCGCAGCAAATCCTGTGGGAAATCGAATTTTTCGTATGACTTCTTTTATAGCATTGCTTTGCTGGTTCATTAATAACCAAGGAAGCTCACTTATATTAATCTGGTCTCCATGGCTATTTGACTGAATGACATTTATCATTGCATGATTGGAATCCTGAATGTCACTACATATTTTGACAAATTTTTCTTTGTCACACCTTCCATCCAATATTTTCCATACTGTCTCTGTTATATTCTTTCCAATATGCATACTATCAAACAAATGAACAATTTGTAACTGCTCATAGTAGGGAAACCTACTAAATTATCGGGGATAACTTTTTTTTCCCTTAGGAAGGTGGTCATTTATGCCTTCATGACCTTCATGATCATCAATCACATCATCAGTAAACAAAACAAAATAGAAAAGATGTTTTATGACAAACCAATAGATGGAATGGCATTATCTTGATGGTTAATTCTATTATATTCCAACTTCCACAGGTGAGGTGTCATTCTTCGTGGCTTTGATGTATTCTCTTCTTTCCCATTGAAAAGATGTTTTTCAGTATTTCGATACTTATGATTTTTGTGGAGAAAGTGCCTATACTCATCAAACACCTGCTTTCCTAAACTTTTTGAATGATGAGATTTCATCTTTGGACCACAAATAGGACATGCAAATTTTCCCTTTGTTTGAAGACCTACAAGATAATGTATAATTGGATTAAATATGATAATTTTTTGAATTATAATGTTCATGCACAACTTAAACACTATAACATACCACAAAAATGTGTTAGCCCTGGGGCATCGTGTATTGTCCATAGAAGCATCGCATGGAATTGAAATTGTCTTTCTCCTATTGGTCTAGAGACGTCATACATAGTGACACCATTCCATAACTCCAACAACTCATCGATAAGAGGCTCGATATATACATTCATATATTTAACTTGGTACTTACCTAATCGAATGAACAAAAACATTACATAATTATTATGACCATTTTACTGCAATATTTATAATTAAATTTAGACGACTATATTTAAATGATAAAATACCTGGAACAATCATTGCCAACATTATGTGCTCCCTCTTTATTGACATCCATGGAGGAATGTTATTGTTGATAACAAAAACAAGCCACACTGAGTAAACATATCCCATCTCTCCAAATGGATTGACACCGTCCGCTGCCAATGAAAGCCTGAGATTATGAGGTTCTTCTTTAAAGTGTGGCCACTTTTCCTCTATGTCCATAAATGCTAAACCATCCGTAGGCATTCGAATAATGTCATCTTGACTTCTATTGCGTGCATGGTAATCCATAAATTGTGCCAAGCTAGTGCACTTGAATAATCGTTGCATACGTGGAATAATGGGAATATAGCGAAGAACCTTGCGAGGAACCCTTTTTGTTATTTGATCTGTTCGATATCTACTGATATGACATTCAGGGCATTCAATTCAAAATTCATGTTGTTTGTGATATATAATATGATCATTGGGACAAGCATCTATTGCTTGATACTCAATTCCAATATCTTTCATAACGACAGATAATTCTTGGTATGAGTGAGGTAGAATATTTGATGGTGGTAACAAAAACTCACCTATCAATCTACAACGAAAAAAATATAATTTGTTATAATAAAGAATATTAATGGTACAACATGACTCATAGTTTATTATGACATATATGACATACCTTAACATACGTGACATTGTTATGTTGGATAAACCATTCATAACCTCCAAGTTCACCAACAACAATACAACGGAGAGAAGAGTTGCCTGCGAGCCTTTGTAAAGGGCCTTAGATGTCTTCTCAAGTAGAGGGACATCATGAACAACATCAAGGTCATCTTCATCATCATGATCAGCTGCGCGAGTACTAAATGAGTCATGGATCAATGTATTTGTACCATCATCTTCAATTGTGTTTTCTAGCTCATGATCGTCATCTTCCATGGGATCATTATCTTCAGCTTTGATATTCACACCTCCATGTTCATCCACTTCGAAAACCATATTCTTAGGGTTGTGTTGATCTATACCATGTGCTCTAGGGTGCTCGAGCTATATAAAATTGATAAACATAAATAATCCATGATCATGATCTCATCATCACATGATTTATTATGTATATAAATTGTCAAAATGATATAATGAGAAACTTACCAATGGATGATAATCATGTCCACCTCCAATGTGACCATGCAGCCTACAATGTTTCTTCACTGTTTTGATTAGAAGTCTTCTAGTATTTAACCCCTTACAAATTTTGCACGGACAATAACATTTTCCATCACCTTTTCTTTTCAAGTTAGACCACAATCTAGCAATTGTCTCCTTATTTTGTTGTTCGTTAATATTGTCTGACATGGTCTTTCTTCATAGGCAAGAAAATAGAAATTATCATCATTGAACAAAGCATCTTATTGAATTTAGATTTCTAGTTTGCTTATGGTACATCACACAACATGAAAAACAAGAAATACTCAATAAATAACATGCTTCATTGATCTAGTATTATCACAATCTGCACTTGGCCTTCAATATTTTCTCCTCCTAACACTATTTATCCATTACCTATCAAGTAAAAAACTCTAAAACCTGTGGCTATTAAAATACATAAGAAAACATTGTAGCATCTTATAATCATCTGTTATAAAACCAAAGCACTTGGGAGTGATTCTTTTGTTTGTCATAGTCCAGGAAAACGGTGTCTACTGGAGCCTTGAATAATTGACTAGAAAGATTTTTAATTCCTTTTCTTTTTCCTTCTGATTTTTTCACTGTCACTTCCATCCTCCGAGTCAGATGCCCTCGCCCTTTTCTTTCTTCTTGTTTTTTCATACTCATTGTCATGCTTTGAATTATTTTTCTTTCTTGGTGACTCCTTACTGCTCTCACTATTAGTTTCACTCTCAGAATCTAAGTCTGATGTATCAGAATCTGACGAGCCTGATGAACTAGAAGAATCGTCATTAGAGGTAGATTCATCTTACTCAAGAATAGAATTTTGCTGCTGCATTACAAGCCTTGGCATATTCTTCAAATACTCATGTAAACTCTCATTAATACCACCAAGACCAATAGAAGTAAAGAAAATGATAGCAAACTGTGAATTTTTGGGATTGTCCTTTGGAGAAATTGAATCAAAAGACTCCTGCATTGTTGGATCGTTCAACCTTTCATTAAGCAACAATATTCCAAGCTGCTCTGCCAGCTCCTGCAAGAGAATCTTTATAAAAATATGGGAAGAGGAAGTAGTATCTTCCTCTGTCTCACGTATATAAGAAAGACAATGCCATGGAAGAGCATCAGTGCCAAGTAAGTGGGCAAAAAACTTTGCAACATTACACAGTTTATTTGTTTCCAGTCTATGTATCATCGAATACTGTTGTACAAAACACTTATCAAAAAATTCCTCATAAATTTTAGTGATCATATAGAATCTTTACCCAAGAAGACCATAATAACGAAGGTATGTTCTCTCTTGACTAGGTTCAAGCTTGATCTTTAGTAGCTTATGACCAGCTTCCTCAAAATCAACACTTGACATGATTGTCAAATAAATTGTACATCTTAAATTGACCAAGTTTGTCTATGTCTCATCCTATATTCTCAGTGCTTCCTCACCTTCCTCTTCATCTTCATCTTCATCATCATCATCATCTAATTCATCACTTGAATCATTCTCCCATTCTGCTTCATCTGAAGAAGCATCTCCAAGGATATCTTTCTTCAGTTTTTCATAGGTTGCCTCATGCTCTAAGAAATCAGGATCTGGCTTGAAAACATCTAAACCGGCTTCTTGATCAAGTTCATCTTCTAGGAAAACTTCATGTGTTAACTGATATGGACGCATAGCTGGATGACCCTTGAACTTAGCTTTGCGAAATGCAAAAAGGCCTTCGATTAAGAATTGTACTCGTTTGTCAATTTCCCTCTCATGGGGAATACCTCTAAATCTTTCAAAAATCCCATAGAGACCTTTGGGTGAAAGGTCTTGCAACAAAGAACCACATTCTTTCACGAACCCAACAACAATCTCTACACTGTCATCTGTGGGGTTCTCTAGTAAAAGGGTGAGAAGTTCCAAGGCAATGATCTTGTGTGCAATTTGTTGATTCACTAAATGAGCTATGAATTTGGCTATTGCTATCAACATGTGCTTGTCATTGCATTTGTATGCCCTCTTAAGTTGCAAAATAATTCTTCACAAAAGCAGATTGCCAACTTCAGGAAATTTTGTATTTACCACAGCAACCAACGTAGCAAAAACATCTGTAAATCTAGGGGATACCATTTGTGATTTCATACAAGACCTAGAAAATAGACCCCTCCCATGGATGAGATTCTCTGCAAACAACTCTGGAATGATGTTCTTGATGTTAGATGCATTTACCTTATTTACTAACCCATTGATACTCTTCTGAAGGGCATCCCATGTCATGCGCTAGTATTCCACATTTATCTTGTCTTCCACATCTTTCATCATTTGAGCCAGCTTAAATGGAGGAATGTAAACACCCCCATTTCTTCCAACACCCTTCTCAGCTCCTCTTACAACACCTTCACCATTCCCATCTTGAGATGGAGTAGACACAACACCAAAAGTTTTCACTTCCACTGCCTCTTTGTCCCTCTTGTTTCCAGAAGCCCCTTTACCACTTAATTCGTACTTATTTCTGTACATAAACCCATCAGGAAGCATGAGTTTTTGCATATAAGCTCGCCCAAATATTTTATAGTTATTTTTCATCAAGATTCCCTTAGGAGCTGGCAGATTCTACTTCCATACTTTAATTCTATTTTCTCAAAGGATAATCCTAAAAATCCATGCATTGCAAACAACTTTTTACACCTTTGTTGGTTGTGGTGGTGTCATAGAGAGTTTACATCAATAAATGAAGAACATGCCAATGCTTTTAATGCAACAGTAGAAGTCTATCTCTTATTCAATATCTCTAGTGAAACCCCTATGATCTTTTGTTGGAGTAGAATTTGTTATATTCTAGAAAGGGTCTTGTCCTTTGTTGATGGGATATTCACTACCTCAAGAAATAACTGTTCTTTTCTCCAACAAGAAGTGGAACTAAATGAAGATCTAGCACCATGAAATGAATCCTCAAAAGGATTACTATAGTTAGTTTTGTTAGATAATGATCTGGGTAAAATACTAATGTGGCTTTAGGAAACATTATGTACTAGCTTAGCATACTCTAACAACTTTGGTGCGACATGCTACATCCAATTAAGTCTCCATCGGTATCTCTATTGTGTATATGGATTGGGATTCAATGTACTCTCTTTATACATAGATTTTACTTTCAACTGAGGAGGTTTGTATGTACTTACTTGTCTTTTAATTGTATCCCTATTTCAATAATTTCTTCTATCAACAAATCATTTGGTGTAAGTTGTACAAGTGGAAGCTTGAACATGCCTTCCATGCTAGCCTTGTTGATAAGTTCAGCACCATGTTGTGCAACAAATCTTTAGAACTCCACTATTTCATTGAAGAGTGAGTAGTAGCGACAATCCAGGACACTTACAAAGGTTTTGCAAGAGAGATAAATAGACCTAAATATTATGGTTTAATAATGATCAATAGGTAAACAAATAAGAAACTCTCAATATCAAAATGACTTTCTCAATTGTCTTTACTAGAAATGGATAGATCTGCTAATAATGGCTTTATGACTATATGTCAACTTTAGACTCAATCCAAGAAGAGCTAGAACTAATATGCGATATCTAGATTTATGATCTCTATAATATAACAATCCCATAATTATGTTTCCACGCATCTGTACCACAAGACAAACATCATTCTAGTGTTCAGCCATAGCAATTGATATCCTAATTATAGAATGTGAAATATGCACATAACTATGAATAAAGATTAAGAAAAACAAAGAAAGATGCTTATTACAAACATAAATGACTAATGGACAAGAATTGAATTCATTGTAGATAGTTTTGAATATCAAATTCACTTATTTGTGTGCATTTAGTAACTCATGTACTTGTGGCCAACCATTTGTATCTTTCATAAATTAAACACTTATTAATAACATTAAATGGCTGAGTAATTATGTTTTAATTGAAATTGAAAATAAAATATTTTATTTCAGGACAGCTCACACTATTCCCTATCATATTTTAGACTCTTGGTTTTGTTAGTAGCGGTTTGATGTCTTTGGAGCTGATCATTGCATTTCTTTAGTTATGTTTGCTAGCATACTCCTAGCCTATACCAAAATGGGAGCTTTGGAATAGGGTATGGACATCCATCAAAGCATAAAAGTTAGAGCAATTTTGTTAGATGTAGTTGCAACTACTCTGTTAGCATGTATGCAAAATGTGGAAGCATAGACAAGGCACAAGAACTGTTTGACAGATTGCCTCAAAGAAATGTGGTTTCCTGGACTGCAATCATTGCCAGATATGCACAAAAGGATTTGTTGAGAAGGCTTTAGAAACTTTCAAGCAAATGCAATCGACAGGTGTAAAGCCAAATTCCATGATCATTGCTACTGTCCTCCCCGCTTGTGCCAAAATGGGAGATTTGGAATAGGGTATGGACATTCATCGAAGCATAAAGGATAGAGGAATTTTGTCATATGTTGTAGTTGCAACTACCCTGGTAGACATGTATGCAAAATGTGGAAGCATAGACAAGGCACGTGAACTGTTTGATAGAATGCCTGAAAGAAATGTTGTCTCGTGGACTGCAACGATTGCTAGATATGCACAAAATAGATTTGTCGAAAAGGATATAGACACTTTCAAGCAAATGAAATTGGAAGGCACAAAGCCAAATTCCACAACCTTTGCCAACATCCTCCCTGCTTGTACAAAAATGGGAGCTTTGGAACAGGGTATGGACATCCATCAAATCATAACGGATAGAGGAATTTTGTTAGGTGTTGTACTTGCAAATACCCTGCTTGACATGAATGCAAAATGTGGAAACATGGACAAGGCTCATGAATTGTTTGATACGATGCCGCAAAGAGATGTGATCTCATGTGAACAATCAACACACACGTATACGGGAGGAAGGGATTGCTGCTACAAAATTGAACGCTCATTCCTCAATCATAGTTATGTGGTTTTATGAGATTAAACTAGGGCAATTAACCACCACATGTATATTTTTTGCAACATGAAATTAAAAACTAGGGCAATTTGAATCTACCTCCTGCGTGGGATTGCAAGCAATGCCACAAATGCCTTCGACACGGGTTTGATGTTCCTGGGGGTTGAAGTCGCCATGGACACCTACGCGGGAAATTTGCAATTCACAAATGAATTGCCCTCTTCTTTTTTTTAAGTAATGGCCGTTGTCATCGGAATTATGATGAACTCGAGCACTTTTTTGGAAAAAAGAAAATTCTCATTGCTAATGCCTTCTTCGTCAAAACCAAATGGGAAAATTTAGTCGGAATTATGACGAATGCGGGCATTTAAAAAAAAAAAAATCAAATTTGGCCACAATATACCTTCTCCATCAGAAACCTCAGTCAGAAATCTAGTCCAAATGTATTAGTGTGAACAAGGTTATTCCTCAAAGACAAAAGGAGGTGCCAAAGTTAATTACACCTATACCAGCAATGACAATGTGATTAACATGATTGAGTCTTCTCAACCTGAATATTGTAATGTGATTATAATCAAAGACAAACAACATGAATCACAAAATGCAAATGCTGTGACCCGTGCTCAAAAGAAAGTCACTCTCCAAGGAGCTAGTTCTTCAACTCCTACTCAAATGACATCAAACCTACCGACCTCATCAAACAAACAAACAGATACAACATTTGCTAAATTTAAACAACTAACTTCATCATCATCCCCTAGATATAGCATTGTCAAACAACTGAAAGAACGAATGCTCAAATCTCCATCTTTGAATTGCTCAAAATCTCTTCTACTCATAAGGAGATCCTGGACAAAGCATTACTCACAACTAATGTCCCAAAAGATTTAGATATCGATCGATTTTAATCTATGGTGGGTCACCTGACTTCGCCTCATTATCTTACTTTCTCTGAAGAAGATGACAACTCTCCGAATCACCCACATGACCAACCATTTCACATTGAATCTATGATCCACAAATACCGAGTTAAACGTGTTTTGATAGATGGAGGTGCTTGGTTAAATATTTGTACCTATAATCTTCTTACACAGCTAGGCTTCTCTGAAAATGTCATTGATCCGGCTAAGAAAATAACAATCAAAGCTTATGATGAAGAAGAAAGAACCTCTAAAGGTTTGGCACTATTACCAATCAGGGTAGGACCTGTAGAAAGAGATGTTATTTTCCAGGTGCTTGATCTTCCTTTGTCATACAACATCTTACTGGGCAGGCCATGGATTCATGAAATGAAGGCAGTTCAATCTACATATCATCAGTGCTTAAAATTTCCTTATAACGGAGTTGAAGTCAATATTCCTACTGATACAAACTCCCTCTGTAATGCATTGACAAAGAGTGCCGATACCTTTGTGCCTCATAATAGAGAAGCCTCTATAGTTGAAAGTTCAGAAACCTTGATGAAGGACTTAGAAAAGAAATTGAAAATCACAGATACTGGCATGGATGGATACAAGATATAACTAGTATTTTCACTCATTTCTTTTCCTCCATCACCCAGACAATCAGGAAAACCATCAGAGGTTATGAAGCCACAAACTTCCACTCCAAATGTCATATATGATGGTCTCTTTGTACAATCCTCTACTTCCCTTGAAAATGAAATGGAAGAGGATTCTGTTCTCAAATGGCTTTTCAAAGAAGATAGTGAAAACAAAGAAGTAAGACATCATGAGATTTCCCCGACACAATATGGTCCACGATATAAAATGATTCAACGCATGGGATATTTAGGTACTGGTCCTTTGGGCAAAAATCAGGAAGGTATTATTGAACCCATTCATCTACAAACAAAGTCTACAAATGACAAAGCTAGACTGGGATACAATCCAGGAAAGACATCAGACCAAAAATATGCTTCTAAGTCTAAGTGGAAGAAAAAGAGACTTCCTTCACTATCACAACAAGTAAACACTCAATAGACTCAAGAAGAGTATGAAAAAGAATAAAAAGAACTATCAATCAAGAGAGAGGCAACAACCAGTAATCAAGTCCCAATGATATCAACTACAACATTACAAGGAGTAGAAATTTTAGAGGATATGAGAGAAGAGGTAGAAAGAATCAAATAATTGTTTGCACACTAAAAATTCCATTCACATATACTGGTAGACAACAAGTAGATGATTTAGAAACTAACTTGTATGAGTATGAATGGGGTCCAGATCATCTATTAGATACATATAGTATAGAAACTCCAGAAGAGTCACACAAGAGCTGATACACTTAAAACTACAAACATAGATAGAAGAAATCAGACTAAAAAGATAGGCAGACTATGAACAAAAGCTAAAAAAGAGGAAGGACACGAGAAAATTCTTCGCCTACTATGTCTCCTTCTAATAGGATAGAACAAATCAGGTATGAAACTACACAAGAAGAATTGTAAGCTACAGAAAGAAAACCAGTCATTAGTCTTGAGGAAGCTGAATGAAGTAGAAGACAAAAATTCATAGAACCATCAAGGTTATGCCAACAGGTATGTCAGATACAAGTGATAAATGAACCAAATCATGAAGGAACTTGCAACATCAAAGATGTAGGTGTTGACACTATACATACAGTCACTCAATCACTTGAAGAAGAGTCACAAACTTCCTCTTATGCCTCTGATGACTCCGACAATAGTACTATTGATGACAATACCTATTCAACATCAAACTCTGACTTCTATATCACAGATTTCAGGAATCTATCTATTGATCTTGTTACTGTCAAACCATGATATGTAGTCCATTCTGGCGTAGAAAACGGTGCTACGAGTAGGTCTATTGGATTTGGTCAACTAAATATTAACGTGCACTTCAATGATCATGTTGTAACTATTCCTGGTCTTGAGACATTTACACAAGGTAGTCTTCTAGAACTTGACTTGTCGGTCTGAAGTTATGATGATAATACTATGAACTCTCTCGAGCCTGTCCAAACTTTATCCTTGGTACATCCTGAACTAATTGACTATAGTCTCCAAAACCAACCTATGAATGTACCTATCTTTGCCAATGACTATACGTTTGCCTACTACCTTAATGCAGTGAACCAATGGACTCTTCCACTAGCGAACATAGTGAGAACATGATTGAAATAGATATCAAGTATCTTAGTCGCAAAAATTAAAAAAAGAAAAATAAAAGATCTGATGGTGAAAACCACATTCTGGTGGTGTTAGAATCAAAAATAGAAAAAATAAAGGATGTACCTAAGGGTGAATACCTCTCTAAGGCACCTGAAGGTGAGATACTTGATATACTACCAAGTCACTTCCAAGAAAGGTCTTCTATATTGATTGAGCCAACTCAGCCAGTAAATATTGGGAGTCAAGAGACACCACATATCATCCACTTAGCTCAATCATTATTAGCAGATTAGTTAAAGGATTTCAACAATCTATTTTTAGAAAAGAAGATCAACTTTGCATGGGCATACTCTGATATGCCAGGCCTAGATCCCGATCTCATCATGCACCATCTTATCATGCACCATCTTTCTATTACACCAGGAGTTAAACCAGTCAAGCAAAACCTCCACAAGATGCACCTTCATGTGGCGCTGCTAGTCAAAGCTAAGCTAGAAAAATTGCTAAAAGTTGGATTTATCAGAGCAATAGACTAAGCTGAATGGATATCAAACATAGTACTTGTATCAAAGGCAAACAAATCTATTAGGGTTTGTACAGACTTCAGGGATCTCAATAAAGCATGTCTGAAAGAAGATTTTCCATTACCTAACATTGATATGATAGTGGATATGACTACTGGATATGAGATGTACTCATTAATGGATGGATTCTCTGGTTATAATCAGATCAAAATAGCTCCTGGAGATCAAGAAAATACTACTTTCACTTGTGCATGGGGAACCTTCTGTTGGAACGTAGTGCCATTTGGGCTAAAGAACGTAGGAGCAACTTACCAAAGAGCAGTAACTACTATCTTTCATGATATGATGCATAAGAATATGGAAGATTATGTTGATGACACTTTAGTGAAGACTATGAAGAGATCCACACAGACTCAAGAGCTAGGCCTTATACTAGATAGAATAGAAAAATTCAAGCTTCGGCTAAATCCTTAAAAGTGTGCATTCAGAGTGATATCTGGGAAATTAATTGTTTACATTATTTCAAAGAAAGTAATTGAGGTTGATCCTGAGAAGGTCCAAGCTATAATGGAAATGCCACTTCCAAAGAATATTAGTCAAATGAGAAGTCTACAAGGGCGTCTCCAGTCAATCAGACACTTTATTTCTCAGCTAGAAGATAAAGCCCAACCCTTCACAAAAGTATTAAGGAAAGGAGTAACATACAACTAGGATCAAGAATGTGAAAAACACCTTTAGAAAATCAAAGAATACCTATCTAATCCACCAATACTAATGCCACCAATTCAAGGTGAACCATTGATCCTATACATATCAGCTACTGATTCATCATTGGGGGCACTTCTGGCACAACAGGATGAAAATGAAAAAGAGAGAGCTATATATTATATCAGCAGAACATTGGTGTCTTATGAAATGAACTATACTATAATAGAAAAAGCATGCTTGGAATTAGTCTTTGCATCACAAAAATTGAGACACTACATGTTAGCACATTCCATCAAACTAGTAGCTAAGATTGATCTGCTCAAATATCTTCTCAACAAAGCAACACTTACAGGAAGATTGGCTAAATGGGTCATGGTTCTTACAGAGTTTGATATTGAATATGTAGAACACAAAGCCATCAAAGGACAAGTAATTGCAGATCAACTTGCTGATGCTCCACTTGAAGACACTCAACCTCTGCATATAGAATTTCTAGATGAATCAATCATGCACCTTACTCAACAATCATGGAAGATGTTCTTTGATGGGTCTTTCACTCAACATGGTTCTGGTGCTGGAATATTTTTTATTACTCCTCAAAGGTATTCAATCCCGAAGACTTACAAGATTCTTTTCCCTTGCACAAACAACATTGTAGAGTATGAAGCTTTGGTAAACAAGATCAAGCTGGCTATCGAATGGAAGGTTTTGGAATTACACATCTATGGAGTTTCTCAGCTAATCATCAATCAAATCAATGATACATATCAAACTCGAGATGAGAAACTGATGCCTTATAAGAGAATGGTGGATGATCTCAAGAAATATTTTAATTTTGTGTCATTCCAGCAGATTCCCAGATCCACAAATAGAGCAGCAGATGCTATGGCCACCTTGGCATCTATACCAGAGTTACAAGAATCTAATTTTTTCTTTGAATTCCTGGTGGAAGAGTTACATTACCTTGCCTATGATTCTCCTGAGTCCCAGATGGTTTGTTCTATTATTGGACATGACTCATCTCGCTACAGCCATATTTACTCTTATCTACGAGACCAAATTGTCCCAAAAAATCCTACTCGTACTGACAAAAGGAACCTAATATGAAATTCTTCATGGTACGTCATCATCGCTAACGACCTATTTAGGTGAGGTTTGGATAGTACTTTTCTTAGGTGTCTAGAAACTAAAGAGTCCCAATGTGCATTATCAGAAGTCCATGAAGGTATTTGTGGATCTCATTCGAATGGTCTTACTTTAGCTCAGAAACTACTAAGGGCTGGCTACTACTGGCTAGACATGAAGAAAGATGCTATAAAGTTTTCTAAAACTTGTGAGAAGTGTAAGCTACATGGGAATCTCATACATGCTCCAGCAAGGGATCTCATACCCTTCGTTAAACATTGGCCTTTTCAATAATGGGCCTTTGATCTCATTGGTCAAATATATCCTTTATCATCCAATGGACACAAGTTTATCATAACTGCCACTGAGTACTTCACTAAGTGGGTAGAAGCGGTTCCACTCATCAAAGCAACCGATAAACAAGTAGCTCTGTTCATCCTTAACTATATCATCTGTAGGTATGGGATACCTTCATCCATTGTGACTGACAATGGACGATAATTCAAGAATAAAGATCTAGATGAGCTCTATGAGAAATTCAAAATCAAATAGCACTGGTCATCTATATATTACCCTTAAGGTAATGGACAAGTTGAAGCATCTAACAAAAACCTGCTGACTATCTTACACAGAACAATAAACAAATTTGGGAGGGATTGGCATCTGCAGCTCAATCCTGCACTATAGGCTTATAGAACGAGTATTAGAACACCTACTGGGGCTACACCTTTTTCTTTTGTGTATGGATCCGAAGGAGTCTTGCCTATTGAGGTGGAAATACCATCTTTGAGAGTTTCTTTGCAAGGTCTTGTTACTAATGAAGACTACATAATATCTAGATTGCAAGAACTTGAGTTGCTGGATGAACATTGACAAGTGGCATTTGATCATCTGAGAGTGTATCAAAAGAGAATGTCTAAAGGATAAACAAAAAGGTCGACAATGAGAATTTCAAGTTGGTGACCTTATCCTGAGAGAAAATCCTAAAAAATCAACAGTTTTGAGACAACAAGGGAAGTTTGAACCCAACTGGCTGGGTCCCTACATCATTAATGCAGTCTTTGGCTCTGGTGCCTATCAGCTCTCAACATTGAAAGGAGAACAGCTCCGTGAAATGATCAACACCATCCACTTGAAAAAGTTCTTCACTTAGTATTCTCTGCTCTAGCAACATGTATAGTTGAAAATGTCCTAAAAAAAAAATCCTAAAAAAACTAAAATGTCATGAAAAAAATAAAATAAAAAATCTTTGCCAATCAAGTGAAAACCTGGCAAACAGGCACGTCTTGTACTCAAGTGCTCCATCTATCAACGCAATGCTAGCATTTCCCATTTTCCCGCATCTTTGATTTCTCTTGTACATATCTTTTAGCCACTTTTGTGACATCCTAGTTCTTTTAGAACCCTCATGGCTTGAAACTGATCAATGTCCTAGTATTAGGGTAATTGACTGAGCAATTTACGTGCCCTAAGTAGTATCAACCAAGTCATCATTCTGTCAGTGATACCCGGTCATCGAATCTGAGTCAGTCATCTGTCTCCTAACTATTGAAGAGTTTTATCACTGAGTACACAAGCAAAACAACATTACTGAAAACAATCACTAAACAGTTTGAGATATGCATGAAATTTTTCTGTGTGCTATCTTTTATATTGATTTTCGATCATTATTCCCTCTGAGTGGAAGTCTATCTTGACTAAGAGGAGCAAGGATTGGGGGTATAATATTTTCTTTGTTTTCTGCTTGTAGAAATGATTTTGATGATCTGGAAACATCTAATCAGATGGGTGTCTATGATAAAAGCCTTCACATCAAGGTGAAATCGCCACACATACCTCGAATCCGCTTATTTGTATGCTACAGGGAGGTTGGCATCATTTATTTGTTTGTTTGGAGGGAATGTTCTTTAAATGTGCAATTCAAATGCATGCATAATTTGTCCAAGGATATGAACAAAAAAAGGGTCATTGCAGACAAGATAATTAATATTGCACATGAAAAGGAAGGAACTCTATTTTGCTTGCTATGTTTGTGAACACTCAGTGATGAAAATTAAGCATTTCAAATCCAGTGACTAGTTTAAGTTGCATTCATTCTACATTTTCTGCATTTTGAGTGATTTCTGCATGATGACAATGATCTCTTTGTCTTCTGAATGAGAGTTTGAAGTATCATCATTTTTAAGCTAAGTGGTCTCTTTTTCATCATTTCTCTGATCGAGTACTTGTGTATTGAGATGTTAGCTGCATACATAAGCATTTTATATAGATTCATACACTCATTGCCATTCATATTATTGCATAGAAAAATAAACAATTTGCATTACTAGTTACTCATTTTCGTCATTTATTTGCATATGAAAAGAAACAAAAACAAACATTCATATTCATTTGCATTACATACATCCATATTGAAAAGATATGCATACATGTAGAACAAAGCATATAGAAAAACATCTCATAAATCAATTGACACAAGTACAATGAAATCAAATCAAGATCTCATATATATAATCATCAATATCTCGAAGTACAAGTGATATAACTATCATATACAATCTCCCATCAGAGAAAGAATTGTATGGGCTACAAAAAAATGGGGTATCTAACAAAATCTAAGAGCTATAAAAAATCTAGCTCTCTGCCTCTCCCTCATCGCCAAGTGGTGGAGGAGGTGGAGCTTGCTGACCGACATCCTGCCTTGATGCCCAAGCTCCCTCAAATCACACCATGTACTGAGAGTAGGGGACAACCTGTTGTGCTACAAGAACTGCTACGCTATATGCCACAACATAATAAGATGCTCGGCTCATCTGGTGTAAAACCTCTCGCTGAAGAGCGTCTCGCTCTACCCTGACCTCAGCCAGTTGTCGGTCTCACTCTGCCCTGACCTCAGCCAACTATTGCTCTCACTTTTCTCTGAGCTCCACCAGCTATCGGTCCCGCTTTGCAAGTTGTGTCTGAGCCACTGTCAATTGTGACTGCAGACCTACTAATCTTGCTCTTATCGACTGTGCTACATCAACCACCCCCTTCTCCCTCATAGGCTCTCCGCCTCCATCTTCGCCTCCATCTCCACTTCCATCTCCACCCTGCTCATCCATCCTCTATCGTACTTGTCTAGGAGCTACTTGCTCCTCCTCTTTTCCACCCTTTGTTACCCTAGCACCACTCATCCTCACACCAACATCTCTTAGGGATCCGCCCTCTCCTCTCTACTGCTGTCTCCCCCAGCTAGTACCCTGCTGCTACTCGCACTAGGATCACCATCAGACTGCCTAGGAGCCTCTTCTCTCTGTCCTTGTCCCTATTTCTCTCCCTGTGCCTGTCCCTGTGCCTGCGTAGGGGCATCATCCTCAACCTCCTCTATGAGAGGTACCTGCTTAGCTGGATCTATAAACCTAGGCAACATATGCTGCTGGAACCAATCCCTATACTGGGGCAATACCCCCACATCTCCAATATCATCCAAATAATCCCATTGAAGTTGTTGTAACCCTATCAGCACCTGCATGCTCAATGCGTATGACAACCTAGGGGCCCATCCTCATCTCTCCTCATTTGCATAACGAGCATAGGCGGTAAAATCCTATGAAATCCCTTGAGGTCTACCATATTTCCTCATGACCTGAGATACAATGAATCGCTCAATAACCATCATAGATCTACTGATAAGAGGACAAGTCATGAACATACCTCTCCGCATAGCTCTCTAGTCATCCCAAAGCTCAAGGGCCCTGTATTGTTTCCATACAACAACAATAAGGTGATCTAGCTACCGTCTCCAATACTCTATCTTGCCCAAATGGGGCTGAGCAATGTATCCATAATATCTATAAACTATCAACTACTGTGGATCTCTGGTATCATCCACAATAGGTCTACAAATTGGGAGATGTTCCCAGGCCCATATCTGTAAAATCAAGACCCAATCTACCATGCTCTTTCCCTCTCTGCATACAACCTCATGCATCTCATGATATAGATGAGCTAATAGACAAGAGTTCCCCATCCTAATCTCTCAGGATGATCCACCAGTCTCTCCAACATCCTGGCCCAACTGCATAAGAAACCCTGCTGTCCCCTATCCAGCATAACGAAGCAACCAATGAATCCTGCCAAGACACATGCCAAGGGAAACTCCTCACTATACCTGGCCATCATATCATTCCAACTGATAGCCAGCATAAGGATGCCCTTATCATGAAATATGCGTCTCAAGGCTAATATACCAGGATGCTGAGTCAAATCGTAATCAACCTTATCCCCAACAAATGGAATCCTGAGAATCCTGTAAACATCCTTTGGAGTGATGGTCATCTCCCTAGCTGGTAAATGGAATGTGTTATGCTCAGAATGGAATCTCTCAACTAGTGTAGTGAGCATCCCGTGATTCACATGGATATCTGGCATCTGTAAAAGGTGGGTAAACCCACACAAGTCAATATGTGCTCTATCTATATCAGATAACTCATGAGCTAGCCTCATAGTAGGAGGATAGACGAATCAAAAAAGAACATGTGGAAATTGAACCTACAAGAATCAAACAATAGATTATCAGAAAGTCATTCAAATTTTCTATAAGACAAAGTAAACATCATGCAAATCCAAATACATCAATTGCCAAATCAAATTTTCATGTTTGCACACTTAAAAAAGCTCACTATTTTTCATACAACATTTCACAGTGTAGGCAGAAACTCATACGAGTCGGGAATAGCTACAACACTACAAAAGACTCCTATACGATAAAATACATATACCCGCATGATAAAATGGTCTTCTAAGAAAACATTCATACGATACATGGGTAGGTCTTGCATGACAAAACTAATGGCCTCAAATGATAAAATACTAAAAGATAGTTTGTCGTACGAGACACATTGTCGTCTCACATGACAAAATGACACAGACCAAATTTTAAATGACTATAAAGAAAAAAAAAATCAACAAAAAATTCAAAATTGATGAAATAAACAAGCACAAGATTAGTCACTCACTACTGGCTTGTAATTCCATGATCGATTATGACATCTTTGGCGCTCAAATCGGTGCTCCTGGATTGGAATGACCATTTTTCTTTGCAGAGGGTTTTTCAAATTTCAAACTTGGAGAGGTTAAAATGAATTGAAAATGACACTTTGACCCCTTATATAGCCCAAAACCCTAATTTTTCAACTTGCTCCGATGGGCATGAAAATTGTACCCTTAGCTAATTTGCCTGTCCTAATTCCATTTTCGAGATCAAATCGAAATACGAGACCATTCTTCTAGTCAATTTCATAGAACTATGACCACTTAGTGCTTTCCTCAAATTCTCATTCTCTTCTTCAATTTGTGCTCAATTTCTCATCAATCATCGCTAAATCTTCAAATATTCCTTTGACAAAATCTTTGTCCTCAAGTCATTATCATCACCAACAATTGCCTAAAGTCATGTACCCTCTCTCTTTTTTGATTTCGCTCCTAAGGGGGCATACTCGTGACCTCATGACCTCACATCTTCAAAGTCGAGACCTTTTTTTCAAATTTTCATCAAAAGTCGAGCAAACATATTTTCAACTAAAGAAAATAAAACAAATTCTTATTGCTAAAGGGGCATCTCAGCTTCATCGCTTCATATCAAGTTGAGATTTCTTGTTCATCTGAGTCGAATCAATCGCTAGGGGCATATTAGTTTCATCACTTCAAATCAAGCTGATATTTGCCTTCATCTGAATCAGTCTCTTAACGCTAATCAATTTCATCGCTTTTCATCAAGATGGTTATTCATTTAAACTCAATCAAAAGTTTAAAGTGTATCTTTGATCATATACTCAATCTAAGCAGGTGTTCAATTTCATCGCATCAAATCAAGCTGGACAGTTTATCTTCGCTCATCATGTCTTGATCCATCAAGTTCAAGATTGATTTTATCTTCGCTCACTATGTCTAGTTCAATCAAGTTCTGGATCAGTAAGATCCGCTTCTTGATTAATCAAGTCCAAGTTTGGTATCTTTGCTCTTTGTCAGTCCTAGTTCAATCAAGTTCGGGATCGATATCGCTTTAATCAACTCTGTTTAGTTTCATCACTTCAAATCAAGCTAAACACCTTTCTCTTCATCTAGTTCGTGATCAATCAAGTTTAGAACTGGTATCTCCTAGACATCAACTATTCTTTGAACCAACGTGCTGCTCACACATTAATTCAAAGAGGGGAAAATATAATACCTTAAAATAGGTCACCTAAACCATGGGCCCCTACTTTCAACAACATCACCAAGGTCCTAGCCAAAGGCAATTAAATCAGCTTTGAGCACACAATTAATTAATTCTTCAATCACCAAATGTCACATGGCAAGTGAATTATTCTATATTAATTAAATCATTCCAAGTAAATCATCTTTATCAATTATCCTATTTAATTTATTAAATATCGTAGCATATTTAATTAATTAATAAATTTGCCATTAATCGTAAAAAAAAGAATTAATATATTACAAAAGAGGAATCATTATGCAAAGCAAGAGTTAAATTGAAAATAAAATAAAAGAATTGAATTGAGAGAGAAATCAAACTTGAGATATTATTTCTTCTTCTAAATTGAGAACTTGAAATCAGAAAAAAATAATTAAAGGAATTTAATCATTCTCTAAAATTGGAACTCAAAGCTTTTGAGAAAAGAAGTTCAGTTGCATTGAAAAGACTCTTTTCTTGAATAAATCAAAGAATTGCATGGAATTACCTATTTTCATCTCAAGTGCATGGAACTAATTGAATTATATCTCTAATGAAAACTCAAACTTATAATTTGAATGCATTTCAATTAAACTATAATTGGAATCTATCTCAAGGTTAACTGAATCTGATTTCTTAATTATTTCAATTATCCTAAATTGTGCTTTTTCTTGATCTCTTGTGATTCTCTATAAATTCAGCCTTCATCTCTCATTCAAAACACCCTGGAGATTTATTGTTATTATACAGTTTTTGCTTTGGAGTCATTGAAGATATTGTGCTTGCTTTTTGAGATTATTGCATCTTAGTTTAGCTTTTTGCATATTTAGTTCAATTATGATTACTTGAATTCATATAGCTTCCTATTCATCCATCTAGCATAATCTTGCATCCATTTAGCTTAATATCATGCCCATATAGATTGAATCCTTCATTTTGGTGTAGTCTAGTCACTAGTATTGCTTATACAAATTTGAGAGTAAGTCTATACTCTCATATTTTAGAAGGCAATTGGTCAATTTGTGTTGGTTTTATTATTCATGCTTATATCTATCTAACCATACATGTAATGACTTAATTGAAGTGTTGCATCTTACAACTTACATATACTTATTCCACTTTTTCACACACACATCCATCAATCTGGGGGATTGTTGACCCTTAGGAGACTATGGTAGGAAAATTTAACAGAAAACAACCCACATGATTTCCATTTCCAGATAAATTTATCCTCTCTGGAGAAGAGGGGCAACCAGATAGTATTTAGCATAGCCTGTAATTCATGAGCATCATATTGAAGTTGTGGTTGATCCTGGTAGTAGGCAAAATTGTCCTTCTAGGATTTGCCAAAGAAAAATTTAGAAACCTGCAAGCCAAAGAGCTCCATGGTGGGGTGATATATAATTCTAATGGAAGGGGAGGGAATCAAAGCTTTGTCTCCCAATCCCCAGTCTTCCCAAAATCGGATATTTCTTCCATTGCCAATAAGCCACCTCATGCCCCAACTGACAATGTCTCTGCATTTGAGGATATTATACCATATTTTAGATCCTCTAGGGATCCCTTCCACCTCCAATAACTTGTAGAAGCTATCTTGGGTGAGGTATTTAGCATGCATAATGTGACCCTATTCAATGTTTTGATAATTTAACATCGAAGCAATTTTGGCCAAAAGAGCCTTGTTAAAATGAGAGATTCTTCTAATCCCCAACACCATAGCATTTTGGGACAAACTTTATCCCAACTAATTAGGGAAAACCTTATTTTCTATTCCATACCCACCCAAAGGAAAGTCCTTTGGATTTTTTCAAGTTTCTTAGCCATTGAGGCTAAGATTTTAAAAAGTGAGAGGAAGTACATTGGGATCCCCTGGAGGGAGGAAGCTAGGAGTTGAAGTTTCCCTATGCTTCTTAGAAGTCTTCCCTTCTACTTGGCCATTTTATTTTGCATTCTCTCAAGAATAGAGACCCAAAAGGAGTTAGAAAATTCCGTCACAATTAGAGGTAGTCCAAGGTATGTGCTGAAGAGGGACGCAATCTAGCACCCTTGGATAGTCTTGATATTGGTTTGTAGTCTTTCAATAATGTGGAAGAAATAAATTTTACTTTTATCATAGTTGATATGCTAGACAGAAGCCTCAATATATGAATTGAGAGAACATTTCTATCCCCTAGCCTCAACCATTGAAGCAACCCAGAAAGGATGGTATCATTGACAAATTGCTGCAAGACCATAGGGGGGATCGAGGAAGCTAGTTTGATCCCTATAAGAGTTCCCTTGCTAACAAGGGAATTAAAGTTTTTGCTTAAGACTTTGGCCAAAATAATAAAGAGGTAGGGCGATAGTGGGTTTCCTCGTTGAATTCTTCTTGAAGCTTCAAAGGGTTCTCTTGGGATCTCATTCAACAAGACATAGTATTTGATTGTTGAAATACATTCCTTGATGAGATTTAACAACTTATCACCAACCCCAAGCCTTCATATGACCTTAAATAAGAAGGTCCAATTCACTCTATCATAGGAATTTGAGATATATAGCTTCATCACCATACCAGGCTGATGAATTTTATCCATTGAGTGAATAACTTCATGTGTGACAATGGCCACATCCAGGATTTGCCTTCCTGGAACGAACCCTTTTTGGCAAGAACTTATAGTATTACCTAGGAATGGTTTGATTATGTTGACTAGAACCTTAGAGAAGATTTTATACACTATGTTGCATTAGACTAATGGGTCTAAAATCCTTAAGAATAATAAGTTCCTGCATTTTAGGAATAAAAGAAATAAAAGTGTTGTTTAACTTCTTTAGCAACTTGCTTGATCTAAAGAAGTCCTCGATGGCTAGTACAATATCAGGTCCAAAAATGTCCCAGAAGTCTTGGAAGAAGGTCGATGGGCAGCCATTTGGTCTAGGATCCTTAGAATCACCTATCAAGAAAACCACATTCCTAACTTCCATCTTAGTGACCAGTGCCATTTAAATATCACTATCCTCCTCCGTGAGAGGGGTTGGGAGACATTGGAGTAGGGAGTCTTCCAAGCAGGGGCCCCTTGACCTGTTTTCCTCTTCCAAAAGTTTAGAGAAATAATTCAAGGATAGTTTCCCAAGGGCCTCATCATCTTTTATTTCCCGATTCTAGTCATTTGTTAGACAAGAAATGATATTCCTTCTCCTATACTTGTCGAACGATGGAAGAAAGAAGAGTTTCTGTCGTCCTCGAGTAGCCATTGAACTCTAGATTTTTATTTTAATAATATTTCCTCCCTTGCCACACTTTCCTTCCATTTTCTCCTCAGTGTTTTCTCTTCTCTGTGTGGCTTCCCAGAGGTCCCCTCGATCAATTCTTTCTTGAATGGTGGTTAACTTGTCTTTTAGTACTTTTTTCTATTGGAATATTTCCAAAGGTGGTTTTATTCCATCTCTTGACATTCCTATGAATCGGATCCAATTTTTGAGAGACCCTGTACATAGGTGTACCATGAATAGGTGAGTTACACCAACTTTTTAAACAATCTTTAAACTTAGAATGGGAGGCCCACATGATTTCATACCAAAAAGGGTAGCTTCCCTTAACACATTGAGGAGAGGACAACATAAGCATGGGATTATGATCAGATACCATGCGAGGTAAAGAGGTTAAGGAGGTATTAAAGCCTAAATCCTAGTTACTCGAAATGAGGAATCTATCCAATCTGACCTGAATGAGATGCTCCCCCTTCCCATGGATGGACCAGGTAAATCTTTGTCCAACAAGCTCCACATCAAGAAGTCCATTCTTATTGATGAAATTAGTTAGTTTTTTCATACTATTTGAGTAATCCTGGAGTCCACTTAGCTTCTCCGAAGGGAAGAGGGGGGATTTGAAGTCCCTAATAAGCATCCAGTGGGAATCAGGGTCATTTTGAAGGAGATAATGAATGTATTCCTAGAGGGAAAGGCAACCCATTCTAGTGTTGGGGGCATAGATATTGATAAGAAACCAGGTGCCAAAATATGAAGAAAGCTTGACAAAGAGATAATTGGGAGAGGAGGAAACAATGATACTTGAAATCCATGTGGGATCCCACATAGTTTCCACACCACTTGAGGCTCCAGTAGTAGTACTAATAAAGAATTTAGAGGCCAACCACATTTTGTCCACAATGGTAGAAAATAAGGTGTCAATCATTTTGACCTCCTGAAGCAAAAGGACTTATATCTTATTTTCCAGAATACAATTCTTAAGGGCATATTGCTTATGTGGGATGTTGAGACCTCACATATTCCATGAATGGACAATTGACACTCTATTCATTGGTTTCATTATGTTGTCATTAATGGAAACATGATTTCCAACTTCATATGGTGTACTGACAGGCACTTTACATACTCTACACCAACATCGACAGGATAGAAGATTTCTTTGGTCACCGACAATACAGGCCGACATGGTATAGCAAAGGTCATCGGTATTGGAGGCCGACACATCTTGGATTCAGTATCAACAAATAGTTCTAATACTTATTCATTTATATTATGTGGCCGACATGTAATATGATATTGTATATATCCTTGTAAGCCGACATAAGGCATGCAAATTGTATAGGGTATATAGGACAATTTGATAGATCATATTGTAATATGGAATATATGGATATGAGAATGAAGGATATGGACATGAAATGTAATATGATGCGAAATCATTCTGAGAGACTATGTATGTGAGGAATTCATTGTAAGGGTTATTTCGGTACTGAGGTTTAAGGTTTTAACTAGAACAAATAGAGCTTAAACCGGAACTGTATTCTGGCATAAGGAGATTCTATATTAAGTATTTCATACTTCTTCAGATTGTTGTTTGGATTGTTATGTAGTAAGTGAGGCTCCTACTGTGATTGAGCAGTGTGCTCTAGGCTATAAGCTTTCCTGCAAGTGCATGCCCATCATTTATTATAATATCTCTTTATATGGCAAGTGAATTGATATTTTGGGTCACAAATCCCACCGTGGTTTTTCCTCTTTGATGTTTTCCACGTATAAATCTATGTGTTATGTTTCTCATTTATGTGTTTGGCTTATTGGTTGCATTACTTCTTTTAATTCTATTTTTATACCAGTATACCAGTTGGTGTATGAATGTTTTGTTAAGATTAACATATTTTATTTCGGTATAACACTGATTCACCCCCCCTCTCAGTGTTATTGGTTTCCAACAATTGGTATCAGAGCCTTGTGCCTGAGAGGAAGTTTAACAACTTGAGGAAGATCTTGAAACTAGAATCATTGAAGATGGCTTTGGAGAAGCAGCTTGAGATGGCACTTGAAGATTATGATGCTGAAAGATTGAAGAACTTAAAGCTACAAGATGAGTTGAATTATACTAAGGAATTCATTATTGTCCTACAAGAGAGACTTTCATCTGTTCAAGCTAGGAGGAAAGAACTTTTACAAAATCAGGATGATGAAAATGCACTTAAGGAACAATGTCAGAAATTGAGTCAGGAGAACATGGTTATGAAGAATGAGATGGAAAGTATGACTATGAGGATGTCTAAGGAGATTGAGGACAAAAATAAAAAGGAAGAAGGCCTTGCTATATCCCTGAAGAGAAAATTTGAAGAATGTGGTAGGTTGACTCATGAAAATGAGATATTGAGGACTGATTTGGTACAATCCCAGAGCAATAAGAAAGAGCTTGAGAGACAAATAATGATACTAAGAGAAGACTTAACTGCTACTAGTGAGTACAAAAAAAAATTCAAGATCAGCTCAAAACAACTTGATGACTTATTGAAGAGACAAAAGCAGATTGGAGATTCTAGTGGACTTGGATTTGAGCAAGGACATAGTTTCAGTATTGCTAATGATGATAAAAACCACAAGGCACTGATAAGACAATTAAATGCTTATAAATTCAATGGTAGATGTTTTGGTTGCAATAAATTTGGACACATGGCTAGGCAGTGTAGAAACAAAGCAAATAAGAACCCTGATTCTGCTCCCGACAAATGTTCTAAATGCAATAAGTGTGGTCATAAGACAAAAGATTGCAGAATGAATGTAAAATGCTATGCTTGTGGAAAATTTGGACATATGGCTAATCAGTGCAGATCAAGCAATTTCACCGATTTTAGCAAAGCAATTCAAAAGAACAATGTTACATGTTATGCATGCAATGAAATTGGACATATTTCTAAGTTCTGCAGAAGAAGAAATCCACCAGTAGGAAATGGAGGATCAAATGAAAAAGGAAAAGAGAAGGTTAGTGAAATCCAACATGATCACACTTAGAGATGGGTTAGGAAGACTGAAGAGCAATCATTAGATGGGAATGTCTCGTTTATCTATCCAACAGAAGAGGCTACTCCTGCACCGACAGTGAGCTCAATCGGTAACTAAGGAAGATGCCTTAAGGGTAGGAAAATTTCATAGAAGATGATGCATATGACCCGACAAGAGATTATAGAAGATGTTCCAGATATTGGAGAGGATTATCTGACATTGATATGCTCAGAGTGATATCCGGTATCTTTCACCGACAATCATTTATGTCAACAGAAGATTAGGGTTTTCTCGATGGATAAAAGGTCGATTAAACTTCATTGCTAATCACCCAAAATTTAGAGTGATTATAGAGTGATTCAGAGCGACTTAGTGTAATCATAAGCTATTTAGAGGTGATTAGATTTCTTCTTGAGCGATCACACTGATGTCTGGAAGGATTTGTTGGAGGTTTTCACTAGAAGAATTCTAAAGGTATTTTTCTTGAATCATGGAATCAGGATCATCTTCTGCTCCTATTTTCATTGCAAATCCAACTGTAGTAGAAATTAAGGACCGCCCCAGGCCAATTTTCAAATGGTATCCACATGTGGCTACCAAGGAAGGTTTGGTTGGAGTGTTTTCTCGCGTTCTAGAGGTAGTGGTATATGTGGAAGATGTTAGGACCTATATTCATTGTCATATAGAGGACTTAGGCACTTCAGAGATCAAGGGGATGCATATGAATGAAATCATGGGAGAATCTGGTATGATCAAACTGACATATCAACACATCGAAGATCTAGGGTTTACTGATATTCTGGATATTCTAGAATTCAAGGATGAGATAGTTAGAAATGTACTAAGCAGAGTACATGGGGAATTCATATGGTTGGACCATCCCTACAAAATCAATAAGGAATCCATCTGAGCAATTACAGGATTGTCATCAATAGGGAAATATCCAGATAAGAAAGTATCAAATGAATTCATAAGGAAGATCACCGACGCCACATTAGAAAAGAGATCGATGTAGGTGAGCACTATCACCAACACTGACATCAAGTTTGGAAGCATGATCATAGGCTACAAGGTAACTCAGTCTAACAGACTGAATTCAGTTTCAATTTCATGTATTTTGGCCGCATATAGGATGATGAGAGAAAATATCAAGTCATATCTTTGTGGCTGGAATCTTGAGGAGTTATTTATCAATTTAGGGAAGATTAAAGGTGAGAAGAAGGAGACCTTCCAGTATGGAAATTTGTTGGTCTGCTTAATGTTATACTTTTTGAATGATACTCCCAATTCTGGAAGGAAGCAATGGGCTTTTGACATCCCGGTAGGTAGACAACTTAAGAAATCAATTGCTGCATTGGGAAGTCTTAGAGATGATAAGGTATGGGGTTACTTCAAAGCTTTTCAGAAATCTGAGGTCTAGAATAAGAGTACCTAAGCATATAGTAGAGAAATACTCTACCAACATATGTTTCATGGTAAAAAAGGATGAGACCCTCATGGAGGCAGTCAAGCCCTGGAAGATATGGATAGCTGAAATGGGCTATGAGGTGGATGCATTAATTCTTGATGCATATGCAAAAATTCTACTTGATGCAAAAATAGATGAAGAAAAAAAACCTTGTGGAACAACACATCAAAAGACTCTTGAGGTTGAAACTGAGTTCAACTGAAAGAAGAGGGAAAAACAAGAAGGTAAGGTGAGCAAGTTTGTATAGGAAGTTTCTAAGGACATTAAGGCTCTTATTGATGTTGTCCCAGAGATAGGGAAATAGAGGAAGGATCCGGTAGTTCACATTGAACCTGTGACTGCTGAATCTAAATACGAGGACAATGCTTCCTTAGCATTCAAAAGAGTTGTGAGGAAAAAACCAGAAGAACCTAAGGTGGAAGCAAAGAAATAACTGATTAGGAAGGTTACCATCAAATTACCAGCACAAAAGTAGGCACCTAAGGCCACACCATCAACTGCATCCAGTACTACTAGGAGGAGGAAGAAAAGTGACATTGATTTGGTAATTGAGACTGGTAATGTAACAATTATTCCGCCTAAGGCTTGTGCTGAAATTGTTGATGAAATCACTAAGGATGGAATACCAAAAAATGTTGAGTTATATTATGATCAATTAGAACTTGATGAATAGAGGGAGGTAGATGAAGTAGTGCTTCTTTTTTTAATTATTTATAAGAAAGCATTAATTTAAATAAAAAAATCAAATACCAATAGAGTTATATAACATGCTAGATGCTAGAAGGTTATCTGCAATGCAAGAAGACAAACACATTAAGATGCAGGAACTTTTAGCCATCTGTGTTACCATAGCTCCAGATGAGATGGAGAAGACAATATAGATTGTTGATAGGAAGGTTTTTAACAACAAACACAAAATAACTAGCTTGATGTTAGGGAGAATGAATGAGGTGATAAAGGAAACACAAAAGGCTTGGATCAAATTTTTGGGAGAGCATAGAGGATTCTTCACTTCACCGAAGACAAAAAATGAGACTGTAGATACACCAGCTGAAGGGAAAGGTAAATGAATTATGGGTACTCCACCCACAGTTTTAAAGAATATCAAGATAGTGGAAATTGAGCCACTGGTTATCACAAATGTACATAGATATACTGAGACATGAGTTATTACTGAGAACATTGTATAGGAAACTAACATTGAGGACACTTGTACTCCAGATATTAATGTATAGGTTGAGGATACTGTTCCTATAGAGGAATCGATAGTTGCATAGACTGCACCAAGTGGCAAAGCCACCAATGCAAGTGAGGAGGCAATAAAAGTTAAATCACTAGAGAGAACATGGGAATCCGGTAAGGCACCAGTTGGGAGTCCATCATTGTTGACAATTGACACTTCTCAAGTTGAGAAGAAATCCATCACATATATGAGTCCCACAGAGCTAATGATGATGTCTTCTCAGAAACTAATGAAGGAGCGATTGACAAATAAGGGGATAATAGATCAATCAATAACAATTTTCAATAGATTAGTCCTGGAATGTAAGATTGAGAATGAAGCGAGCCCTTCCAACAAGATTAAGATAATAACATAGCACATCTCTAAAAAATTTCAGTCATTACAACAGATCTCTAACTGACAAGTACTTGAGAGATTCACTTAGGCTAAGAGAGCCGCTTTTGATCAAATTATTGAGACAGAGAAGAGGAAGATTGAGGAGAAAATTATTCTTATTGAAAATTCTTTGAAACAGGGTACTAACATATACAGGGTATGTTGTAATACAAATATTCTTACAACAAATGTAGAGAAGAAGATAAAGGAGTTACAAGAAAATATTGCTAATATTGCTAACTCTTTTGATGGTCTAATTTCATTAACCACATCTATTGATGGACAAATGACCTTGGAGAACCAGATTTCTGCTCTTGAAAAGGAAAGAGATAAGATCATTCGGAGAGCCAGAAGTCTCAGAGGTTTGGTGAGTCCAAGATTGGATTCACTTGGTGTACATAAGAGGGAATGCATGGATATGATTGGGAAGCCCACACTGACAGAAGTCACTGAGAAAGAATCACTTGCATATTAATTGAGTGGACTTGCATCCATCTCTGAAACATTCAAAACTAGATGGGATACTTATGTAGAGTTACTGGAGAAGGCTTATCCAAAAATCTTGAAATTGGTCAAGCTCCGGGAAGACATTTTTGAAGGTATTCAGTGTACAGTTATTATTCTTTGACATTCTTTTTACAATTTTTTGGAATTGATGTCAAAGGGGGAGTAGTGTACATGTGAAAAATAATGAAGATTTGCATACATTAGGGGGAGCTACAAATTTTTTGGAGTATTGGAGTATTTTGCATATTCAGCTCAGGGGGAGTGGGGCAAGATGAAACCGACAGGTGAAACCATGACCATTTTTCACATGAGTTTTGCCATAAATGCCAAAGGGGGAGATTGTTGGTAATTGACACTCTATTGGTTGGTTTGATGGCAACATAATTTTGGGTTCCGACTTCATGTGGTGTACCGACAGGCACTTCACAAACTCTACACCAACATTGACATGATAGAAGATTTATTTGGTCACCAACAATACAGGCCGACATGGTATAGCAAAGGTCATCAATATTGGAGGCTGACACATCTTGGATATGGCAATGGTAAATATTTTTAATACTTATTCATTTATGTTATCTGACCGACATGTAATATCATATTGTATATATCCTTGTAAGCTGACATAAGGCATGCAAATTGTATAGGGTATATAGGACAGTTTGATAGATCATTTTGTAATATGGAATATATGAATATGAGAATCAGGGATAACTTTAAGAAACCACCCAGGCAAAAGTGTAAAATCTTGGCGAATCAGACATTTTTTTGGGGGGAAATTTTCATATTGATTGCGATTTTTTTTTTCAAAATAGGGAAAAATTTATTTTGTATTGGCGATTTTTTTCTAGGCTATGAAAATTCCATAAATTTCTGGCGAATAATACCTTGTTCTATGGAGAAAATATATATTGTAGGAGGTGAATATTTTTTGTTTAAAGGAACAAATATATAATTGTATGGGCAAAATTTTTTACTCCGAAGGAAAAATTATTTAAGTGTATTGGTGATTTTTATCCACTGCTTGAAAATTATTTAATTTGTTTGACTAATATTTTGTTATTTATGGAAAAAAAATATTTTATTGGCAATTTCATGAATTCATTGCCATTAATAGACAAGGCATATCACATCACATCCGTACATCACATTGAGTCTAGACTGCACGATGTATTGATAGGCGTGGCCTCTTTGACACGTGAAGGGTGACACATACCTAAAATCCATCAATGATTTTAAACCGTTCGATGATCGTAGATCAATGGTTGAAGTTTATTTCAGCCGAATTTTCTAAAGAGAACATAGTTCACTAGAAAGTGCCCAGAATGGAATTGGATTCAATAGACACGTATTAAATTTCATGATCGATAATATTGGTCATTTAATATATGTCTAGTCACTAACTGTAATTTACTCTATCCCCATGATTTCCAATGTGGTACTTGCCAACTTGGTACTAGTTTATAGCTGTTTCCAATTTTGCACACTAGTGCATTTATGGGAAAGATTTGCAGAGATATACAAAAGATTTTAAAAAAATTAAAGGAATTAATATGGTTAGAGAAGTAATTATTACAATCAAGAGTTTCAACTATTTATATATGATCTCTACTTCTTTCATCTTCAATTAGCCTTTGCCATTTGGTAGATAAATCATCAGAGCCCATAGTATTTAAATTCTACCTTTGGTTTAAGTCTATAGGCTTAGGTTGTTTAATTTGGTAATAAGATTTCTCAAGATGGACACTCCTATCCGCTTGAGAAGTATTTCTGCAGAGAACTAGAGGGCCTTTTTAGGCTCCGTTAAAGACCAAACCCTCCAATCAGTTTGCAAGGAGGTTGGGATGTTCACCAATGAGGCTGTGAGGATGGTGTTGGGCAAAGACTTTCTGCGTAATGAAATAGATACCGTGTTAACACATACATTACATCCCAATGCTTGGCGTCTCTTCTGGACCTTGAAGGAGACAAGGTGGATATGTTGATGTTGTTAAGGAAGGTGTTTAAGGAAGACTTCCTTGGAGACAATGTTACTGTTGTCGTTCTTGCAGAAGTAGGGGTGGGAATCCCTTGGGCAAGTGAATTAACCAAGCTTCTCTTCCCTGACCAAACAGTGCCAGTGGCCAGGCAACTGTTTCTTTTGAACCTAAATGCGGAGCAGTTGACGCGTCACAGGAAATGGGCGCAGATTGGTAGGGACTTTCTCTGAAAATGGTTGGTCCTGGATGACTTTCAAAACTATAGTTGGCTTGAATAATTCTCTTAGCTTATGTTGTCTGAAGAATTCTACATGGAGGGAGGCCCAAATTCTTAGGGTAAACCATCCACTACATGTGCCCTAGCCCCGACCCCCTAGTAGTTTTTTTTTTGATATGTCCTTGTAACCTCATAAGCTCAGTGGCTCACTCATTTTGGCTTTAAAGTTTTTGAGGGACTCAAGTCTCAGACATGCAACAATTTTCAAAACATAAATATTAATGATAATTTTGCAAATTCTAGTTCGTTTCATTTTGCCTCTCATGGATATAAAAATGTTTTCTATTTCATTTTATTGATGATAATTTTCCAAATGCTTTTTGTCTATGAGCTATGTTATTTCAATATTTTGTTAAACAATGGAAATAAATTTAATTCTGTGATCTTTTTTATGTAATGCTTCTTCCTCTATATTTAATATATATAAAAAAAATCCAGTTCGTTCCATTAATTATTTGTACATTGATTATGGTTGACTATAATTTTATAAATATAAAAGAAAAGATGTTTATCTTGCTAAAAACAAGTGAATTAAAAGTCCAACTTACTTGTTGTTGAAGTTTTGAACTAGTGCATGCGTAGGTTGGTACATGCTATGATTTATAGTTAAGATTTTGTCATTATGAAGAAATTTGAGACATTTATGAACGGTAGATGGGATCGCTTTCATGAAAGAGAACCAAGGATGTCCCAACTTCACACAAAATTGATCTGATATAGGAATGATAGCAAAAATGACATCTGAGCACTTAGTACCAACCTTAACTAGAAGAGTAATAGAACCTATAGTAGGACAAGAGAAACCATCAAAGATATTAACTACTAAATCAAATTTATCATATGTTACTTCATGCAATTGCAAAGTATAAAGATATTCTTGTTATTACATTCACCATACATGTTGGATAAATCATTAATGAGAACCCCTCGTGAGAGTATGTCTTTGATCTTTGCAGTGCTATATAGACTTATAGTGGGCCATCAGGTGTTTCAGTAGTCTCACTAGGATCAAAGGTAATGCATATTGCATAGGTCCTTAGGAGGTGTAGGTTTAGCAATAAGATTCACCACATTATTAGACTCAAGGCCAAGGTCATTAGAAGAAAATTCAAGATTCTAGACTCAATTAGAGAACAAGATTAGACTCAATTAGATCAACGACTTAGGGTGGATTTTTCATAGAGGCTACAAACTTTGTTGTAAATACAATCATATAATTTTTTTATAGTCTTTATATGTTTATTAAATTAATTTAAACTAAGTTAAATAAATTTGTGTTGAACTTATATATATATATTTAGTCTTTATTTATCTATTAAATTAAATTAAATTAAAATTTATATTACACTAAATTTATGTTGAACTTTTATATATAATTTTAAACTATTTTTTTAAATTATATATCGTAAACATATTTTTAAAGAATTTTGTTAAACTTTAAATTTATATTTTAGATTTAATAGTGAATGTTTTCTTTTTTATATTAAACTTTTACCTTTCAAATTGTATATCAAAATTTATATTTTTATTTAGTTATTTTTTTATTCTAAGTTCCAGGTTCTATACTATTTTTGTATTTCATATTTTACAAATAATATTAACATTATATATAATAGTTATCTCAAAATATTGCACATCTTTAAATGTCTCTTATTATGGGACCCACGACAACTGGCAACAGGTACCATCGTCCATTGGATGAGCATAGATCAATGACTTAGGGTGGATTTCTACCCAAATGTGGGAAGTAAACACATTTGTGAGAACTTCGTCTGGAATTGAACACTTTACATTTACTTAAATATAATTAAGTCTATAAAGCTCTATTTCGGGTGGAAGTTGAAAATGATTAAACAGACTTAAAAAACACTCCGAAAAAGTGACTCAAGTGTGGTGACGTGCCCGAAAAATGGCAAAAGTCATGGGACCCATGACAACTGACAATAAATACCATCATCCATTGGATGAGAATAGATCAACGACTTAGGGTGGATTTCAGCCCGAATGTGGGAAGTAAACACATTTGTGAGAACTTCGTCTGAAATTGAACGTTTTTCATTTAATCAAATATAATTAAGTCTATAAAGCTCTATTTCGAGCAGAAGTTGAAGGATTAAAAATACTTTAAAAAAGTCCAGAAAAGTGACTCGAGTGTGGTGACGTGCCCGAAAAATGGTAAAAGTCATGGGACCCACAACAACTAACAATAGATACCATCGTATGTTGGATGAGCACAAATCAATGACTTAGGGTGGATTTCGGCATGAATGTGGGAAGTGAACACATTTGTGAGAACTTCGCCCGAAATTGAATGTTTTAGATTTAATATCCTCAGAATTTAGATTGAAGCAATGAATGTTTTGTCCTTCGGCGACAAATAGATATTAATAATAATTAATAAAATTACAACATGATTCTAGATATTTTGCCCTTTAGGTATTACTTTTGTACTTTTCAGTGTTTTCAAAATAAGTGACTCATAAATCATAATCGTATTTCATTTCATGGCCAAACCAGTAAATTGAAGGATATTAAAAAATGACTACTAGATTGAGGAATGCAAGTTGCAACAGAGACTGTCTGCGCCAATCTAGTGAAATAGAAATTTTGGGTAAAATCTAGAACACCTACATCCTGCCTTTTTTACTTTTTTTAATCTTGTGGTTCAATTTGAGTGTTAGCATTTTCAGGCTTGTATCTAGCATTATTTTGAATTATTAACAATAACAATGATAGGGAAAACGGGAAGTAGTAGTTCAACAGGAAGCCAAGTGAAAAAAAAATGTACCTAACCGAACTGGTTAAAACACCAGGTTTCACTGATGAATACCATGATGTTTATGACCCTGCTATCCATGGTGAAAAGCGTATCATAGATATTAGATATGCATTGTCTAATAAGGCGACAGATCCAAGCAGGGCAAAATTTACTGTTTTCAACACAATGTTAAAACAAAGAACAAATAAAATCGCATCGTGGGATGCTGGATTGGGAAGCATGGTGTTACTTGAAGTATTCCCTTGCCCTGATTTTGTCATGGTTCGTGCTGAAAATTATGATGAAGATAAAAAAGCAATTGTCAATAAAAATACAAAAGAGGAAATTCTATCCATAAACATGGGAGAATTTGTTTGTTTGTTGAGCCTAGGGTTTGAAGCACAAAACTCAAACGTCCATATTGACCTAGGAAAGCTGGTAGAGAATTATGAGAGTCTCGATCAAGGTCGTAGAGATTCATTTATCAGAGCTCTAATAATGCGTAGTACTCCATTGGATCAAAATCAAAAGCCTCCTTACAATTTTGACATTTTTGTTCCATGGGTTCCAGATACTATTTCCTCGCTGACATTTTTCCTGGGATTGGAAAATGATAGGGAAGTGGGTGCTAGCCTTCTTGAAATAATTTTTAATATCTGTATGTGGGAAAAGTGGGCAAATAAAACTTAAAATGTGAAAATTTAGTAAAATACTAGTCCACACACACACATAGGACTTCTTGGTGCAAGCTATGGAGTAACGTAGTATTACTCAGCTTCCCAAGGAGGGTCCCATGGTTCTCTATCTCACAATGTCCCTCAAACCAATGTTTTGCTCTCAGATTACTGAGCAAAATGGTTTAGGGATGGCAAATATGAGAACGAGAGAGATTTTTAACTGATTTTAGTATGAGATGTGTTATAAGCTAGATGAGATGCTAGAAATGCAACAAACTAAATGATAAGATGATGAGATTAGTATGAAGATTATCCTAACATCCTATATTTCTTCTATGTTTGAACTAAAATGATAAATAAATTACTCTAGCATGCATATTCATGATTAATTCTGATCTAAAGAGAGGCTAAATGATGAGCATAAAATGATCTGAAAGCTTGAAACAATTTGAGCATAAGTGTGATGCTTCAAATTTGAAAGATGATTGTTTTGAATGGAGGAATGAGAGCTCTATTTATAGCACAAACAGGGCAATGGATGGTCAAGATTGAATGATTTAATCAAGGGCCAAGTTTGAAAGTTGGAAATCCATGTGCACAATTGGCACCAATGAAATGGTGACAAGTGTCCACACAGGATTGGGTTGAAAGAAGAGGTTGGAGGCATTAAAGGCCTGAGGAGACCTCATGGTTATCTAAAGGCTAAGGGTCAAGTCTAAGTTAGGTTTACCCACTGAATTAGGATCTAATCCAAAGATAAACCTTTGTGCAAATAATTAAGAGATAATCATGGTCAAAGCATTAATGACCTGATGAGACCCTTGGGTTGGGTAGAGGTTGAGTCAAAACAAATGTTTTAACCATGTGGGAGGGTTTGAAATAACCATTAATGGTTATTGGAGACTTTGGGGATTAAGTGGTTGAAGGTTAGAAGCCTTCAATGGTTTTCAAAGACTTTAGGGGTTTTGGTGGTTGAAGGTTGAAAACCTTCAATGGTTATCCAAGACTTTGGGCCATTTGAGAAGTGACCTCCCTTTGCTTAGGGATGTGACAAAGTTTAGAGGAGGTTTAGGTTAATTAGAATCGATTAGAAGATTCTAGAAGGGATTAGGAAGGGGTTTGGGATTTTGCAAGTGGATGGGGAGGATAATTGATTTAATTGAATTATTTGATTTTCATTCAATTTGGTTGTAATTAAATAAATTTGATTTATTCAATTTAGGATAACTTTTTAATTAAATTTGAATTTAATTAAAAGTGGATAGGGGAATTTAATTGAATAAAATGATTTATTCATTAAATGGATATAGTGAATTTTATTTAAATAAATTGAGTAATTTACTTAATAAAATAGAAGAATGTGGATAATTTAATTAAATTGGATTTAATTAAATTGAGAAATGAACATAAAATATTCATTTAGGAATATGGTCATTTTTATACGTCTACATTTTGCCCCTCTTTGAAGTGACGTGTGTGCACATGTTATTTCAAAGAAAATGATGTGTTTTTGTGATTTATGATCAAATGCAATTTTTTGTGTCGCTCTTTTGATTTGCAAGTCATGTCTCAGTTTTGATGCGATGCCCCAGATTCGATATTTGATGTGATGCCCCCTCGGGAGATGAATCAATATTTTTTTTGAATTTTTTTTTTTTTTGATTTAAATTGATGAAGTTCGTATGATGTGTAGGATTTCGTGCGTGTAGAAAGTGTGTAAATTGATTAATCTCCCGATAAATTACAAATGTTTTGGTATAGGGGAGACCGTGACCATATTACAGGCCCAGTTAGCTAACCCTAATTTCATTTTCCTCCTATAAAAGGGGAAAAAGGCTTGATTTAAACTCATTTGTGTTTGTTGACTTTTGAAGAAAAGAGATTTGGTTCTGGAGAGAAAATGCCTATTCCCTATCACAGACACCGTTTCGAGCGCGTTCGGAGGTACCAGAGACCAGTAGCGCGTGGACCACCAGTAAGTCAACATTTTTGACCCCTTTTTGATTTTTCATTTTGTCATTTTTAGGTGTTTTTTGAATTTTCAAGTTCAGACAAATTGTTTTAGCACGTCTAAGACGTAGATTAGCGCATACGAAGTATACAGTAGCGCATAGAAGTCAATTTAGGGGTTGCGTCCGAAAGTATTTTACTAGCGCATAGGCCATCTGGGTTAGCGCGTCCACGTATAATAGCACAGGTGTTGCGTTTAGTAGCGCGTAGGATGAACAGGGTAGCGCTTAGGGCTAACCTAGCGCATAGAAGTCGCAGAAGTTCGCATGAAGCAGGGAGTTTAGCGCGTAGGCATAACCTAGCGCATAGGGCTAAAAGGGTAGCGCTTAGGCAAAGGGGTTTAGCGCGTAGGACTAACCTAGTGCATAGGATGAAAAGGGGAGCGCTTAGGGAGGATAGATTAGCGCGTAGACAGAGTCTAGCGCATAGGTTAGATTGGGTAGCGCATAGGTAGAAAAGGGTAGCGCATAGATAGAATCTAGCGCATAAGGCAGATAGGTTAGTGCATAGGAGAAGCAACCTAGCGCGTGGGTCTGTTTTAGCGCATTTCAGTTCTGTTTTAGCGCATCCATGAAAATTTTGTAGTTTGCGTAGATTTTGAAAAGTTGTGTTTTTGCGTGCCTGTCGTGTTTTTGATGCATGTATCCAAGATGAGTATTTGTATAACTTGTTTTGATGTGCAATTTTCCAAGTTATGTATAGATATCAAGCTGTTTGTGTTGATCAGAACATGATTATTTGCGTTGTCTGTTTTAAGTTCAAATGTGTATGAAAGCCTGAGTTGTTTTACAAGCCGATATGGGTTGGAAACTTGAGTTGTTTTACAAGCTGATATGGGTGGGAAACTTGAGTTGTTTTACAAGTTGTGTGATTGTGGTACTTGAGTTGTTTTACAAGTTTTGATATGGTTTTTGAGAACTTGAGTTGTTTTACAAGTTGATATGAAATGATAGGATTGTAAACTTTGATTGTAGATGAGCAAATTTGTTTCATGTTTTTGATGTAAGTTTTAGTTTGATATCTTTGTGTTGATGTGAAAACTGATATTGGATATGTTTTGTTGGTTGACAGGAGCGATTGGGTATCGTGTAGTCGAGGGAGAGATTCCCGAGACCATGGACACTGATACCACGTCTGTCATAGACAGACTCGGATATTATTGAGCGATGCGGATTGACCTCGCTTCTGGATATGCCTCGGTTCACTGTGAACCGGGGACTGTTGACAGCTTTGGCAGAGAGGTGGCACAGTGACACGAACACCTTTCATTTTGCCACGGGAGAGATGACAGTGACACCAGAGGATTGCTATCGCATTCTGCACATTTCTGTGGTAGGAGCCATATTACCCTATGAGCAGACGGAGGAGGGCGGCACAGAGGCACTGCGCCGTATATTCCATGATGAGAGTGTCTGCGGGTATGAGATCCCCTGGCAGGAGTTTCTGGATTTAGATTATGCACCGCTGCCATCTGTACTGACAGGATTTATTGGAGGATTCCTTTGTCCTGATCACAGGTCAAAGAGATTTTCAGTGGGATGGGGGCTGGTTCTGGAGTAGATGGTCACACAGGGCCGGAGATTTGCATGGGTGTCAGCGATGTTGGCCCACCTTTACAGGAGCCTGCATGAGGTAGTATACCTCGGTTATGGGAGTTTATCAGCAGGGGTGACCCTTTTACAGGTATGGTGCTGGGAGCACATTCCAGCAGCTAGGCCACTGGCAGACAGGGATAGGCCCGTAGGGGCGGCTTATGCGTATGGATATAGAGGCCTAGTTGTCCAACGTAAGCTGGGCAAACTAGAGCACTGGAGGAGGGTATTCGATGATATAGATATGGTCACCTGGAGACCGTATACAGACTGTGAGGTGTGGGCTGAGGATGGGATGGAGATGCCTTTCATTTTCATGACGAGGTATCTGATTGGGAGGACTCCATTTGTTATAGAGCGGTTTTTGGTTACCCGAGTTTTGCGACAGTTCGGGAGGCAGCAGGGGATTCCACAGGGGACGTGCTTGTATGCACGGCGTTAGCAGGATGTGGCAGATTGGGGGCCGACCATTGACAGTGCTGTGGCCATTGAGGAGTTTACAGGGTTGGCTGGACAGATCTGGGACTATGCCCTAGAGATATAGGATGCTGGCATGACTGACGAGTTTGCTCATTTATTTGCCGCTCGGGCCGTGGCTAGGATCTCAGATCCAGAGGAGATGAGGCCAGCTTTTGATTTAGATGGAGAGGAGGGAGACGGGGGAGATGATGGGGATGATGGGGATGATGGGGGAGATAAAGGGAGGAGGAGAGGTAGAGGTGTGCAGAGGGCAGTACGGCAGGGCAAGATTGAGAGGGGGAGAGGAGGATTGGCCATTGGAGCCGGGAGAGAGGGTAGAGTGACGGAGGTGCTAGCTACAGTGGGAGGAGAGGAGGAGGTGGGGAGGCTAGTACAGAGGAGGAGGATAGATATACTCCCACCTCCTGCACCCAGGATAGGCCGAGTGGGAGGAGTGGCGCCAGCACAGGTACCACTGTGGGTTTGAGTGCCGGGCCACGTAGAGGATGCTCAGATCTGGACTCTACAGATCACTGTGCAGCAGCTGCAGGCACAGATTTTGACTTATCAGCGGCAGATTTCTCAGTTGACCACTGAGAGAGATACAGAGATGGAGCGGCGGGGTCGCGCAGAGGAGGCCTTAGCGACCGTACAGAGAGCAGTGGCGGGTGGTCCCTTGAGAGACACCCTTAGAGAGATGACACGGAGTGTCCAGGAGGCTGCGTATTACAGGCGTCACTATGAGGCGGCAGTACCTAGAGAGCGGTGTGTCGAGAGCTTTGCACAGTCGAGATCGAGTCGATCTCGAACTGCTGGGACGCGATCTGAGAGCCGTGGAGTGACAGGGCCAGCGGGACAGGACCCTCCTGCAGATCCGGGTGCGAGTGTATCGGGAGCTAGATAGGGTCCTCCAGGAGATCCAGGAGCAGGTGCATCAGGAGCTAGACCATCTCCATCAGGGGCTAGTCACACTTGAGAGACATGGTCTCTATTGTATTTTGAGTAGTGTATTCTTTGTACTAGACACAGTTTTGACACATTTTGTAGATTTTGATCATTTTTTGAGAGAGATATATATATAGAGCACCATTTTTGAGTGATGTGATGTGTTTATGGATGCATTTTTATGTGTGCTACTTCCGTTTATATGATGATGTAATGTTTACATATATGATGTAATGTGTGATGCAGGATGTATGTTTTTATATGCTGTGAGATGTATCTTGAAAATGAGATGTATGATTTAATATGCTGCTATATGTAAGATAATATGATGTAAAATGATGTAATGATGATGCAAAATGAGATAATAATAATGATGTGCGACTAATTGTAAAATGATATGCAACTAATTGTAAAATGATATGCAACTAATTGTTTTGGAGCATCTCTCATTCTGTATTTGCCATCCGATATAACCATTTATTTGCTTTCTTTGTAAATATCATCATGGAGCATTTATTGATTTTTGGATATGTTGAAAATTTATACAAGCATAATGGTATAATTGAACCATAATGACCTGAGTAAAATTTTCATGATTTTAATTTTGCAAGATAGCACAAGCGTCAAGGTATAATTGAACTAGGACGACCTGAGTGCGTATTGCGTAAACATACAAGATTAGATCATTTATATGCATGAAATGGAATCAGGCCTTCAGTGATATGGATCACGTCTTGAGGCAAATATTCACACAGTACAAGTGATCGCCTCCTAGACAGAAGACTAAGAAAATTTTGGAAGTTCCTCATGATCTCGGGCTTTGAAGCTTTTGATGAGATAAGGAGAAGATTTCCAATTTATTTAAAAAGTTCAAAATGCAAAATAATCAAGACTTTAATGCGATAATGCAACATTTAGTACTTTAGAAAATCATCCATCTTTGAGTTTCTTGTGTATTGTTTGTGTTTTGGTTGTTGCGATGAAGTGTAATTGTGTTTGTTGGATGTCATGTGTCTGAGGTTTTGCAATAGTTGGAATGTCTTGAATGTTTGCAAGTTTTTGAATAGTTTAATGCCCCTAGATGAATGTACCTCTGGATATGATTATGTACAGTGATGTCCAAGCCATGGTGAAATGCGATAAGAGAATAGATATAGATGGATAATTCAAGATAGTGACTACGCTAAGTATGTCCTGGATGGATAGATGCTAAGTGTCGGGCGATGGCCGATAGTGTTTTGATGGATAAAATGGCATGGATATAGATAAAGGAGCCGACCTTTCACAAGGGCGCCTGTTTACCAGGTTTTCACCATTTGTTTTTATTGTACTTTGTATTTTTTCTTTTTCTGGATTTTTTTGATTTCTTTGTTTGTTTTTAGCTTTTTCCGTGCACTAGGCTACCTTAAGTATAGTACTTCTTTAGATGAATGCTGTTAGTTGGATCATCAAGCATATCTCCTTAAGAATTTGTTAGCTGATAGGCACCTGATCCATAGACTGAAATGATGACATAGGGACCCAACCAGTTAGGTTCAAATTTCCCTTTCTTTTCTCTATCTTGCTGGTTTCTTGGATTTTCTTTTAAGACTAGATCACCAACCTTGAAGTTACGAGGAATGACCTTATGATTGTAGCTCCTGCACATGCGTTGCTGATATGCTTTGAGATGAGTATAAGCATGTTGGCGTCTTTCATCTAATAGTTCCAGTTCTTGCAGTCGGTTGACTCGATACTCTTCATCTGGAATCAAACCTTTCAAAGAGACTCTAAGAGATGGAATCTCTACCTCCAAGGGTAAAATAGCCTCTGATCCATATACCAAGGAATATGGTGTTGCCCCTGTAGGTGTGCGGATGCTAGTCCTATAGGCCCAAAGTGCTGGATTAAGTTGTACGTGCCAATCTTTGCCTGCATCATTCACTGTTTTCTTGAGGATTTTTAGGATCATTTTATTAGATGCTTCTGCCTGACCATTTCCTTGTGGATAGTATGGTGTAGAAAACCGATGTTGGATTTTGAATTTTTCACATAGTTCCTGCACATCTTGGTTTTTGAAAGGTCGTCCATTATCTATGACGATTGAACTTGGAATACCATATCTGCAGATCAGATAATTCAGGATAAAAGAGGCAATTTGTTTCCCAGTCACTGTGGTCATGGGAACTGCTTCGATCCATTTGGTAAAGTATTCTGTTGCAGTTATGATGAACTTGTGTCCATTTGAAGATGAAGGATGTATTTTGCCTACCAGGTCCAATCCCCACTGACAAAAGGGCCAGGATGTGGTAAATGGTTGCAGTTCCTATGCTGGTGCATGTATCAGATTGCCATGGATTTGGCATTTAGGACATTTCTTGGCGAAATGATATGAGTCTTTCTCCATTGTAGGCCAGTAGTATCCCATTCGTAGAAGCTTTTTAGCAAGAGTAGTGCCACTCGAATGTGTGCCACAAATACCTTCATGAAGCTCGTGTAAAGCTAAATCAGAATCATTACGATCAAGACAACGAAGAAGAGTACCATCTAGACCTCGACGATATAAGGTATCAGCGGTAAGGGTGTATCGGGCAGCTTGTCGGATAAAGTTACATTTTTGGTTACGGGATTGGTCAATGGGTAAGATATTATGCTTGAGGTAGTCGTATATTGGTCCATATAACGGAGAATCTGAACCAGTTAAGGCATATATAACATGGGATTCAGAGTGGTCATAGGCAGGGGAGAACAGTTGCTCTACTAGGAACTCATAACGACTCTGTTGTTCTGGAATTTGTAGTAATGAAGCGATTGTAGCCATTGCATCGGCTGCTTTGTTATTCAACCTTGGTATTTGTTCAAAGGTGATGTGCACAAAATACTGTTTGAAGTCATCCACCATCCGTTTGTAGGGGAGTAACTTATCATCCTTTGTCTGATAGTTGTTGTTGATTTGATTGATGACCAGTTGTGAGTCTCCATAGACCTTTAATTCTATGATTTTCCATTCGACAGCCATTTTGATGCCTATGACCAATGCTTCATATTCAGCCATATTATTTGTACATGGAAACATAAGTCTGTATGATCTCGGCATAGTGTGTCCTTCAGGGGTGATGAATAGAATGCCAGCCCCTGAACCATGTTGTGTATAGGATCCATCAAAGTATAGGGTCCATTGTTTGGAGGAAAGAGCAAAAACATCTCTGTTTGGAAATTCAATGTCCATGGTTTGTTTTCCTGGTAACGGTGCTTCAGCCAGCTGATCTGCAATTGCTTGTCCTTTGATGGCTTGTCTTTCTGTGTAGTGGATGTCGAATTCACTGAGAATCATGACCCATTTAGCCAATCGGCCTGTGAGAGCTGCCTTGCTGAGTAGATACTTGAGAGGATCAATTTTGGCTACTAGCTTGATAGTGTGTGCTAGCATATAATGTCGGAACTTTTGAGATGCAAAAACAACTGTTAGGCAAGCCTTTTCAATGAATGTATAATTGAGTTCATAACCATTCAATGTTCTACTGATGTAATATATGGCGCATTCCTTTCCTTGTTGATCTTCTTGTGCCAATAGTGCCCCCAGTGAAACATCTGTTGTTGAGATATACAATATAAGAGGCTTTCCTACAATTGGTGGTACTAGAACTGGTGGATTCATCAGGTACTGTTTAATTTGGTAAAAAGATTCTGCACATTTAGTCTCCCATTTGAATGACACATTTTTGTGTAGCAAGTGGTTAAATGGCAGACTTTTATCTGCTAGTTGAGCGATGAATCGCCTGATTGATTGAAGTCATCCTTGGAGAGATCGAAGTTGACTGATATTCTTTGGTGGTGGCATATCCATGATGGCTTGTACCTTTGCTGGATCAACTTCAATACCTTTAGCTGAGACGATGTAACCTAGTAACTTGCCTGATGTAACCCCGAAGACACACTTCTTAGGGTTGAGTCAGACCTTGAATTTCTGCAATCGATCAAAGATCTTTGTTAGGATGCCAAGATGTTCAGCTCTGGTGTAAGATTTTGCTAGTAAATCGTCCACATAGTCTTCCATGAATGTGTGCATCATATCATGGAATATTGTTGTCATTGCTCTTTGATAAGTGGCTCCGGCATTCTTTAAGCCAAAAGGCATAACATTCCAACAGTATGTTCCCCAAGGACAGGTGAATGCTGTTTTGTCTTGATCTTCAGGAGCTATTTTGATTTGATTATAGCCTGAGAAACCGTCCATTAATGAGAGCATTGCATGGCCTGCTGTGAGATCTACAATTATATCAATACTTGGTAGAGGAAAGTCATCCTTTGGGCAAGCTTTATTGACATCTCTGAAGTCGGTGCATATTCTGATACTACCATTTGGTTTTGAGACTGGAACAATGTTGGAAATCCATTCTGCATAGTCAATAGGTCGGATGAATCTGACATCTAATAATTTCTTTAATTCCGTCTTGACCATGATTGCTATCTGTGGATTCATCTTTCGTAGTTTCTGCTTGACTGGCTTGACCCCTGCAGAGATGGACAAGTGATGCATGATTAGGTGTGGATCTACTCCGGGCATATCAGCATATGACCAGGCAAAGTTAATTTGTTGTCCTTTAAAGAAGATGATGAAGGCCGATCTTTCTTCCTCTGTCAGAGATTCTGCAAGGTGAATGTTTCTGGCTGCTTCGGTGGTACCAATGTTGATTGATTGAGTGGGCTCAATCAATATAGGTGATCGTTCATGAAAATGTTCAGGAAGAGTGTCAAGTCTCCCATCGTTAGGTGCCTTAAAAAGGTTTTCACCCTCAGATGCATCCTTTATTTTTACTCTTTTGGGATCCATTGCTGTCATTGACTGGTTTTCAGCATTAGATTCATTATTTGATTCATTTTTGCGACTGAGAGACTTGGCACTCCCTGAAGAACAGACATCGTTATTCGGTTCACTAGTAGAGCCTGTTTTGGGATTTACGGTACATAGGTAGTGGATAATAGATTCATCATCTGGAAAAATTGGGATATCATGAGTCTCAGGTTCAGTCCAGTCAATGAGATCAGGGAAAACAAGTGGTAAGGAGTCATGGGGTGGGTCAAGTTCAGCTACTGTAAGTGTTAGGATAGAGTTATCATCGTGATGGGTCTTGTTTTTAAAGAAGTTTAGGGTTTCATCGAGGTCTTCGATGGTATCATCTTCTACATAGACTTGTTCGTAATATTTCTGTTCGCTTTCCTGAACGTCATAGATATGTTGTGGTCCAAATTCGAGAGGTCTATCTTCTACGTTATGTTGTTCTTGAGAAATGGATATGAAATCAGTATCATCTGGGATATTTGTAGTAGTATCAGAGCAGGTACCCCATTCATATTCATTTGAATCTGTCTCATAGGCATCATCCCAAATTCTATCTGTGCTGTAAACAGGTATGTTGTATGGTGAAAACAAATCCTTGATGATAGATACTATTTTGATATTCTGTGTTGATTCTGTATCCGATCCATCTTCTATAGTCTGGATTTGTTCATAGATTGTGCTTCCTCGGGGAGGAACGATGGTTTCTTGTGATGATATGATTTGTTCTTGAGCCATTGGTGTGTGAATATGAGCCACTGCTGCAGATATGGCCTTTTTATGATTCAAAAGCTTTCCCTGATGTATCTTCTGATCTTGACGTTCTCTTGCCTTGCGGATTGTTTCTGCTGATTCAAAGAGAGCTTCCTGCTAGGATTCTTCCTTGTATTTCTTCTTTTCCTTCCATTGAGGTTTTGCATTTGTGTGTGACGGCCTTTTCAATAGGAAAGTGAATTTAGAACCTAATCCTGCTTTATTTCTACTAGGTTGCGAAGGAAGATCTATAGGTTCAGTAACTCCTTCTTGGCATTTCCCAATAGGTCCTTTACCGCCATATCCCATTTGTTTCATGATCAAGTAGCCTTTTCCATACAGGTGCGTTGGTAGAACAATGTCTAGAGCGGCCGCTCTATTAGCTTCTTCTTCATCTTTGTATAGCCAGTTAAGAACATCCTTATCTTCTGATTCATGTGCTAGAGTCCCCAATTGGATGAAGGTACCATCAAATTTAGTTATGGGCTGAGTTGCCAGATGTGTTGATAGAGTAGGTAAACCATGCGATCTAGGTGATGTTGGCAATCTGGTCAAACACAAAGTCTCCATAGAGTATTCGCCCATGCCTTGGTCTTTGATTTGCATTTTCTGTTTGAAGTCTCCCCATAAGGAGTTGGATTTTACTGTTGGTGGATTAGATGTTGAAGACCGCTGCTTTTCTCTGTTATAAGGAACCAAATTGTCCTGGGCTGCCCCCATTGCATTGCAATGTTGAAATGGATTGTGATCAGCTGATATGGAGATTTCCTGTCCATCATGAGGAAACTTGACACACTGGTGATATGTAGAAGGTACTGCTTGCATTTCATGTATCCAGGGTCGGCCTAATAAGATATTGTAGGTGAGATCAATATCTAAGACTTGACATATAGTATCCTTTTGCACTGGTCCTACTTGAATAGGCAATATCACTGTTCCTTTAGAGGACCTTTCCTCATCATCATATGCTTTTATGGTAATCTTCTTACAAGGATCAATAGATTCTTCTGAGAAACCTAGTGCACGGATAAGCTTTAAAGTACATATATTAAGTCCGGCTCCTCCATCTATTAAGACTCTTTTGACACGGTGTTTGCAAACAATGACTTCAATATGTAGAGGAGTATTATGCGGATGACTCAATGAAGTATTATCATGCTTTGAGAAGGTGAGGTTATGAGATTCTGTCATATGGGCAACCATAGCTTGGAATCTGTCTGTATCCAGATTTTGAGGTACATTTGTTTCTAAGAGTGCTTGCTCCAATATGTCTTTGTGTTTTGGAGATAGTTTCAACAATTCTAGGATAGATATTTGAGCCAGAGTCTTACGTAGTTGATTAACTAAGTCGTATTGGATCTTTGGTGTGGTAGTGGGAGGTGCAGTATGTCCCTTCAAGACATATTTCTGAGTCCGGGTTGTTACATTGACAGATTCATGATCACGTTTATCTCGAATGGTTATAACATTGACTTGATGGTCGTTGGCTGATATGTGATTGATTGTGTTGTTGTAGATGTGATTAATACGTGCTCCGCGGGTATCATTTGAAGTTGATGCTCCATCTTTGTTATAATTTGGAAGAGGATCTTTGAAGGCTTCATGATCATTATTTGTTTTGAGACCATCCACTGTTAAGTCACCTCGATCAATCATGTCTTGGATTATGTGTATCAATCTCATGCACTCCTTTGTTCTATGACCTTTGTTTCGATGAAAATCACAATAGTGTGAATCATTCCACCAAGGTGGTTTGATTGGAGGTTCATAATTATTGATTGGAGGTAAAGAAAGAACCTTGTTTGCCAACAGTTCTCTGAATGCGGACTCTAATGATTGGCCCAATGGTGTGAAGATACGTTTATGGAAGTTGTTGGTGTTGTTGCGTGAATTGTTGTTAGGCCCTGGATTCAGGTTTTTGTTTTGATTATCGTTGGCGTTGTTGGTATTGAGTTGTCCTTGAGAATTGTTTGGTGCATATGTGTTAGCACTGGGAGTAGCATTTTTAGGATTTTTCGTATTTTGAGTATTTCCTGATAAGGCAAGCACTGGCTGTTTAGATTTAGGATCATATGATTCACTGTTGCCTTATTTTTGTTTCGAGTCCAAAATCGAGTTTTGTCTAGATTGGTGCTGTTTGGGTTATTGTAGTTTGATGAGTTCGTCCCTTCTTTGTAGAACTTGAGTGTTCCCTTTTTGACACAAGCTTCCTCTACTTGGATGCCATTTTCGATCAATTTATCAAAAGATGGTATGCATTGAAGTTTGAGTCTGTAACTCATTTCACCATTTAAGTTATCAATGAAGATTTCCATTTTCTCTTTTTCAGGAATATCTCGAGGATATTTTGATACCATGCGTCGCCAACGTTGAAGGAATAACATGAATGTTTCATTGTTCTTTTGTTTGGTGTTGCAAATATTTAGCATGGTTATGGCATGTTGGATGTTGTAAGAATAATGGGTGATGAACTTGTTAACCAATTCGTCAAATGATCTAACAGGTGGTGTAATCTTGGATAACCATTCCATTGTTTGTCCTCCCAGGCTTCTTGGGAATAACCTCATCAGATAAGTGTCATTATGAGCAAATTCAAGACTCATAGTGCAAAATTCTCGAACATGATCTCGAGGATCACCTTTCCCATCATATTTATCAAATTTGGGAATGTCTGAGTTTGGAGGAAAAGGTATCATGTTTAAGCTTCTGTCAAATGGATAAGGACAAATTTCGTTTATAGAGTACCGTACTGTTGTCCCTTGTTGCATATCATGTATTTGTCTTTGGAACATTTGCATTTGTTGAGTAAGAGCAACCAAGGGCGCATTATCCTGCCGAGGGAAGAATTCTTCCCTCGTATTTGTTCTTAACTGAAAAGGTGTAGTAAATGGTATGTGTTGTTCTGGGGTTTCGAACGCAAGTACTCGCATTTCTGGTATATTTTTGTTCTGGAATATGTTGTTTAGGTATGCGAGTCTCTTCTTCCCTTTGTTGTTCTTGATATGTATATTGTTGAGACCCTGTTTGAAAGACGTTTGCGTCAAAATCTTCAGGAAGTTTGACACCTTTGCTTGTAAGCATGAGTAGATATTTTTCTTTGTCATTTTCCATGAGTTTTTCGATGAGTTTTTGGAATGAAGGATTTTCTTGACATTCCTGAAGAATTGCATCAGTAATTTCAGGATCTTCTAATGATGGAACTTCAAAAGGATTTGATAATCTGTGATTCATATTTGATTCCGCAGGTGTCTCGCTTTGTTTGTTTCGTTGAGAGCGAGTGATAGGCATTTCAATAGAAACTTTCAGTGATGAAAGGAACAAAGTCCTCGTTGATATTTTGCTCTGGTGTTGGTGGTTCTGGTCGAGATGTGTTATATGTGATGCACTCGTCGGGTAGGAATGCTGGATTGATCTTTCCTCCGTGGTTTATCTTTTGATTAAAAGCAGACTTTTGACAGTATGCTCTTGTTTTCAGGGGTTCTTTGTCAAATTCGCTGGATTTGTTTTGGATATAACGTTTGACGTGATGACGAAATACCCGATGGGATTTGAAGAGTTGACGATTGATGTATAAAAATTTATTTCTCTTGATGAATTTGGAAAAGCTCGGTTGTTGTTTCTTCAACGTGATGTTGCGATAGAGGTTCTTTCTTCTCAGAATGAGGGGGTTAGTCATGCATGAGTGATCAATGATTTCCTTTGATTTGTTTGGATTTAGTTGATTCTTGTTTTGAAAATTTCAAATTTTACTTTATCCGAGTGAAGGTTTAGCTGTCCCTTCACGATAAAGCGTGTCAAATGATATGGATAAAAGTTTCCCGATCTGGAAACTGGATTTGACAATTTGAAAATTTTTAGACAAGTGTTTTTGAGATAAAATCCGTAAGATGTTTCAAGGATTTGATTGATACTTAATGATGAAAATGTTCCGGATTATGATAGGAAAGACGTCCTCTATTGCTCGATTCGTTTTCGGATGTTGACAACTTTGTTTGACACAAATTTGGCTTGAGAAATAGTTTTAATGATTCGTTTTTGTCACTTTGGTTTGATAAAAGATGTGTTTTGATGAAAAACTGTTTTTTAAAATATTTTGAAATTTTTAAAATTTTTGGTTTTTTTCAACTCTTTGTTTTTCTCCCTTTTCTCACGCGCTAAAACAGATGTTTAATGTGCTACTGAATTGTCCAGATGCGCTAAAATGATTTCCCCACGCGCTACTCTGCCCCCGGTTACGTGCTAAAATATTGATTCTGAAAATTTTGTTTTTGCGACTGTGAAAGATGCATGCGCTAGACTAGGTTCCACACGCGCTGACTGTTTAGGCTAATGCGCTAAAATATGATTTCTATGCGCTAAGCTGTTTGTTACACGCGCTAAAACAGGCTGTTTGAAATTTGCTGTGAATTTTTTTTGGAAAACAACGCGCTACACTGTGCCTTCTACGCGCTATTTGTTTTTGTTAATGCGCTAACTTTGAATACCTACACGCTAATTTTTTCTTTATACGCGCTAGAATATGTTTTGCACGCGCTAAAAGATTTCTCTGTATTCTGCTTTGCAGTTGAAATGCTACTGTTTTTGTTGTACGCGCTATTTTGTTCTGTGGATGCGCTAAAATAACTATTTGACGCGCTAAGATGTTGCTCTCACGTGCTAAACTGCCCTATTTTTCCTCTTTGGTGTTTTTGTGAGGATTTTGATTTTTGTTGAGAGAATTTTTAAGTGTAATGGATGATTTTTTGAAATACAAAATGCAAGCACGGCACACAAAGTACAATCATTTCACTTAATCTAACATAAAGTGTATGTTCTGTCGAGGATGTGTTCAAATCCCCAATGTTTTAACAGGTTGGATACAAGATAAACACTTCAGAAAGACTCTTTATTCAAGGGTCATAAGCAACATCATAGCCCACTAGTCTCGATACTCCGTCAGCTCAAACAACCGTGTCACCCCCTAAAGGGCGCCCGTTTTTTTGCCTTTTGCCAGAAGTTAACCCAAAGTGAATTGCTTCACAGTTGAATAGTTATCTTGGGAGATATATGGTGAGTAATCATGGGGACGGATTCTTCCCCACCCTTGCACTATGATGTTACAAATGTTTGGATACTGACTCAGCTCAAAGTTTCTAATGCTAAGGTTCTTAATCAGGCTTCCCGTTTGGCCGTCAGTGATAAACTCCCTCAGGAGGCTTCCCAACCTTTAGAACAAAGGCTTTACGTATCTCGAGGATACTGGGGGAAGGCTAATCACTGCGCGCAATCGTTGAAAAGGACTTTCGTCACTTTCCACATTTGATTATAGTGGGTTGGAATTCTTGGCGTCAAAGCCGTTCCCCACTTAGGTCGTTCCCTTCACACCGGCCATAAATGACTTTAAGAGTTGATTGCAACTCCTCGGGAAGGTAGGCCTGCTAAAGGATTTATTGCTTGAATTACTGAAAGCATAAGAGTGGTTTGGCTTTTTGGGTCACCCAGTTAAGGGGAGAGCATATACCTTCCACTTTCTAGACAAGGCAAATAAGTTTGTTTTTTTTAACCCTCAAGACAATAATTTGCTAATTTCTAATTGGAGATGTTGCTCCAACAAGCATGATATTCTTTTTAATCCTTCATAGCAATAATTGTCTAATCTATGAAAAATAAATCGTCAACAAAGCAAATACGATTTTCGGAGGTCAACAAAAGAAAAACGTTTTGCTTTTAAAAGCAAACTTCCTCACTCTACCTGCAAGAAAATTGTTAGAAATCCTGCAAATAGACAGAACGAGAAGGTTGTTAGTTTGTTTCGAGGGACTTCCACAAGTCTAAATTTTTTTGAATTCGGTTACAAAATCTTTTTATTTGTTTTGTTTGTGATGCGCTACAGAACAAACTGTACGCGCTACAATAATCGGCGGATGCGCTACAATTTCTTCTCCATGCGCTATTATGTTGTCCTGATGCGCTACTCTGTCTGTTGTACGCGCTAATCTGTGTTTCGATGTTCCCGCGATCCATTATGCAAGAAAAATTTGAATCTTATGCGCTAACTGTTAGCTTCAACGCGCTGGAATATGCAGTTTAAGCGCTAAAATATTAAGTGGATGCGCTGATCTGTTAGGTAGATGTGCTAATCTGTGTTTCACCAGCGTCGATACCTACAGGAAAATTTGTCAAATAGTGTTATGCGCTGAGGAACAGTTTTGACGCGCTAAGACAGAAAGAACACGCGCTAAACAGTAGGCTAGAAGCGCTAAACTGTTAGGCGGATGCACTAAAATATCTCTTAGACGCGCTAATTCTTGTTTCCCGCGTACCTGCAAAAGTCCTCAAATTCAAAAAATGATAGGTTATTGGGGTGCGTGCCCCACGGTGGGCGCCAGAAATGTATGTGGAAAAAGTGGGCAAATAAAACTTAAAATGTGAAAATTTAGTAAAATACTAGTCCACACACACACACAGGACTTCTTGGTGCAAGCTATGGAGTAACGTAGTATTACTCAGCTTCCCAAGGAGGGTCCCATGGTTCTCTATCTCACAATGTCCCTCAAACCAATGTTTTGCTCTCAGATTACTGAGCAAAATGGTTTAGGGATGGCAAATATGAGAACGAGAGAGATTTTTAACTGATTTTAGTATGAGATGTGTTATAAGCTAGATGAGATGCTAGAAATGCAACAAACTAAATGATAAGATGACGAGATTAGTATGAAGATTATCCTAACATCCTATATTTCTTCTATGTTTGAACTAAAATGATAAATAAATTACTCTAGCATGCATATTCATGATTAATTCTGATCTAAAGAGAGGCTAAATGATGAGCATAAAATGATCTGAAAGCTTGAAACAATTTGAGCATAAGTGTGATGCTTCAAATTTGAAAGATGATTGTTTTGAATGGAGGAATGAGAGCTCTATTTATAGCACAAACAGGGCAATGGATGGTCAAGATTGAATGATTTAATCAAGGGCCAAGTTTGAAAGTTGGAAATCCATGTGCACAATTGGCACCAATGAAATGGTGACAAGTGTCCACATAGGATTGGGTTGAAAGAAGAGGTTGGAGGCATTAAAGGCCTGAGGAGACCTCATGGTTATCTAAAGGCTAAGGGTCAAGTCTAAGTTAGGTTTACCCACTGAATTATGATCTAATCCAAAGATAAACCTTTGTGCAAATAATTAAGAGATAATCATGGTCAAAGCATTAATGACCTGATGAGACCCTTGGGTTGGGTAGAGGTTGAGTCAAAAAAAATGTTTTAACCATGTGGGAGGGTTTGAAATAACCATTAATGGTTATTGGAGACTTTGGGGATTAAGTGGTTGAAGGTTAGAAGCCTTCAATGGTTTTCAAAGACTTTAGGGGTTTTGGTGGTTGAAGGTTGAAAACCTTCAATGGTTATCCAAGACTTTGGGCCATTTGAGAAGTGACCTCCCTTTGCTTAGGGATGTGACAAAGTTTAGAGGAGGTTTAGGTTAATTAGAATCGATTAGAAGATTCTAGAAGGGATTAGGAAGGGGTTTGGGATTTTGCAAGTGGATGGGGAGGATAATTGATTTAATTGAATTATTTGATTTTCATTCAATTTGGTTGTAATTAAATAAATTTGATTTATTCAATTTAGGATAACTTTTTAATTAAATTTGAATTTAATTAAAAGTGGATAGGGGAATTTAATTGAATAAAATGATTTATTCATTAAATGGATATAGTGAATTTTATTTAAATAAATTGAGTAATTTACTTAATAAAATAGAAGAATGTGGATAATTTAATTAAATTGGATTTAATTAAATTGAGAAATGAACATAAAATATTCATTTAGGAATATGGTCATTTTTATACGTCTACAATATCCATTTTGTAACTCAGCCAGTAAGATATAATTTTATTGAGCACATTGTTCAATCCATACATAAACAATTACTAATGATAAAAAAAGGTTCCTGTAAGACATTTAGGTTCTCATCCTACTCCTGCTATCTCCTTCTATCCAAGTATCGTGCAATATTCAAGACCAACAATCTTCACATTGTGAACTATAATATTGATGAGAAGACTTAAAACATAACAGAGTCCCAATATATGAATGGACACCAAAGATATGGATGCATGATAACAGAAAGAACTACAACCATTTTGTAGACTTCTTTTTGGCACCAATGTATAATCAAATTATAAGCATTCCAATGCCTAGATTGCTCGTCTTGTAGAGATTGCATTCAACTCAGAAGTCAAATATAATTGGCTGACGATTTCTTCATGGAAGAATACACTGTGTTAAGTTTTATGGATCAACAGTAAAACCATACAGACTTCCAATACATGTGACAGAGAGGGTATTTGCATTAGAATATGTATGACAGTTGGAGAGAATAGATAGGTACTTCCATGGTCAGCAAAAGAAGAGCATGTTTCCTTGCCTTTCTCATGTGGAGGGTTCACATTTGAGAGAAAAACATTCAATGTGGCACATGATTTTTTGATAGTTTTTAGCTTTGGTGATGAGGGTCTTTGGCAGTATGATCCAATCAATGTAGTTCAAGAAAGGCTTAAGAAAAATGGGAACTCTTCAACGTTATGTCAACATGAAAGTAAACCATTGCTAGAAAAGATTAGAAACATGGACCCTTGGGATGAGGTAAAAAAAGAGAAGGAGAAAATTTCCACTGACAATAACATTTCAATAGAAGAATTGTCATTAGAAATTATGGCATTGCACACACAAAGGACGACAAAGGAGGGTTAGGGCATCCAAAATAGGAGGTCCTACAATTTCTACCAAAAATATGCTAATCCATCTAACAAATCTATTCCCAAAACAATTCTACAAGAATGTAAAGAAAGTTATTGGACTCAAACCAAAATAAATAATTTTTGGATTATGAGGAAGAATCTCGGTGAACCAAAGACTAGTGCAGAATTTGAGTCCATCGTCAAGGATGAAGAGTTTAGCGAATTATAGAATATGGAGCATCCCACAACAACATATGACGAGAGTGAAGATGATAATGAGTATAAGGTTGAGCCCACTCCAACTACTACTACAATCCCTAAAATATTAGGTCGAGTCAATGAGTCCATGAAAGAAAAATATAGAAAAGGGGCAAATATTATGGAAAAAATGGGTTTTGAAGGTGGTGGTGTAGGTCCAAGAGGAGAAGGAATTTGGTATCCACTTGAGGTACAACTTCCATCTGATAGTTCTGATACTAAATGTTTAGTACAAATGTCGAGCTAATAGGATGAGAGGGGGGAGGTGAATCATACAAACTTAATCTTCCATAAAAACAACAGATTCAACCTCGGTAAACTTATCAGAAAAACAGTAAAGCATGCAAACTCATAAATAGATAAGATCACAGAACATGTAATGCCAGATTTAACGTGGAAACCCAAATAGGGAAAAACCACTGTGGGATTTCGGACCCACTAAGAAATATACTTTTGTAGAGTATGCTCAGTTAAAAGAAAATCTTGTTAAAGATTACAAACACATTGCTAGATGTGACCCGGTTAAGGGATTTCCCTCAGATTTGTTAGGATCTTCACCTTGTTAGAGGTGACATTGTTAAAGGATTTCAAACACTCAATCTGAATGTCACCTTGCTAGAGGATTTACAAATAAGACTGTTAAGTCCACTCGGTTAAGAGATTTTCTATCACTTCACAAAATAACAGTAATAAATATATCTGCAACTTCACATCTACAAATGCTAAAGAAGATTCTTATTTGCTCAATACAATCTAATCATAGGAGTCATCTTGTCCCTCTATTGGGCTATATACTCTATTTTCATAAACAGGTCTTCAAGCTTTTGTGCTCGGTGAATATTGTGTAGCAACCCTGTGCTTACACTTGCCCGCATACATTGTTTATCAATAGTTCTTTATTTATAAACAATTTGCTAACCACTTAATCTCCTTGATCACATTTCCCATGATCAATCATAGCCATCAGATCTTCAAACTCAACCAGGTTCAATGTATCTTTCGATCTGAAAAACATTTTACCTTGCCTTGGAACTTGCATACAATTCTTGGAACTTGTACTAGGGTCTTGCGGTTCAATCTGAGTTGTAGATCTTCTTGCCGATTTTCCATTGCCATAGATTCTTTAACAAACTTCATGCATGGCTTACCAATCATTTAATCAACTCCAGCTCATCAGCTTCCTTCATTAAATAACACATTCAATTATTTAATGCATTCTGTTATTACTCGGTTGCAACTCGGTTGCAACTCGATTGAAACTCGGTTGTAACTCAGTGAATACTACACTTCACTCGGTAGACATTTCACCTTCATTAATCGATAGCAATAACCTTAGGGTTTACTGACTAGGTTCCTTAGGGTTTACCGACTATGTTCTTTGTTCGGTAACATAGTATAGTATTAACCTTACAAACAATAGCATAAGTAGGATATCAAAACAATCTAAACATCATGATCTCATCATTGTCTAACTCTGTAATAGTTGCCCATTGAATAGCTTATTTCTCCCCTTATTCATCATATTCTTTCTGTGTTGTTTACTGACTTCTTTATACTCATCAAAACATACTTCTTAAGATATGGCAACATCATACTGAATCAGAAAATCAATTTCTTGACATCAATGACAAAATAATAATATTAAGACAGTGAATATCCTTAATCAGTTATATCCATAGTCATCAACAACCTTCTCAATATCCGTATTGAAATACCAACAATCTCTAATTGTAATTGGAATGCCAAAAATCTTCCTTGTCTGTTATAATGCCAACAATCTGCCCCTTTGGAATTGATGACAAAACCAATTGATTTGACTTAAATGTTTCGGATTGCTGTGAAATTCTGAAATGCTGAAATGCTCTCCCTGTTATCAGATTTCTCCCCCATACATTAGTCTTCTCCTTTTTGTTCGTCAGTCTTCTCCCCCTTTGACAACAATGCCAAAAAGTAAAAGAACTAAAACATAATTTATTTCGCTGAGAAGTGAATTTCTTACTGATATGTGTCAACTCAGTCTCGGTCAGAGCATTTTGTCTTCAATTCCTATTCCCTATTATTGTTTCCTGCACACCTTTAGAAAACTTCCTAAAGTGCGTAAATCGACATCAACTCCTGAAAGATATTCTGTAGAGTCATCGAATTGATGCTTTCACTGAACTCAATCAGTGAATGGAAGATAGGGGTAGGACCGCTAACTTGCTTCTGAGATATTCAAAAGTGTCCCTTGGCAGTGGCTTGGTGAAGATATCTGCTATTTGTTCCTTTGTGCTAACATACTCCAACACCACTTTCTTCTCTAAGATAATGATATTTGATAGAGATGTGCTTTGTCTTAGAGTGCATAACATGATTCTTTGAAATGTTAATGGCACTAGTATTGTCAGAGAATATAGTTACTGGTTCGGTAACTTGCTCATTTATACCTTCCAACAGTTGTTTGATCCATGCTATATTAGTACAGTTCAATGCTGCAGCAACATATTCAGCTTCTGTTGTTGACTGTGAAACACATCTTTGTTTCTTGCTAAGCCAACTCACTAGTCTTTCTCCTAAGAAGAAAGCTCCTCCACTTGTGTTTTTTTTGTCATCAATGTTGCCTGCCCAATCAACATTAGTATAAACTTTTAAATCAAAATAATTTCCTTTCTAATATACTAAGCCATAATATTCAGTGCCTTTTATGTATCTGAAAATTATTTTGATTGCTGTCATGTGTGTTTCCTTGGGATCTACAAAAAATCTTGCAACTATACCTACTGCATGTGCTATATCTGGCCTACTGTGAACAATATATTGCAACTTTCCAATCATAGATCGGTAAAGTGTCTCATCAACAGATGCAGATTCATCATTCTTTGATAGTTTACAGTTGGTAGTCATAGGAGTACTTACTGGTTTTGAATCCTCCATTCCAAATTTCTTCAAGATTTCCTTTATGTACTTGGATTGGGTAATGAAAATTTCATCTTTCATTTGCAATATCTGTAAACCTATAAAATACTTTATCTCACCAATTAGTGACATCTCAAATTCTTTGCTCATTTCATTTCCAAAGTTTTTGCATAGAGAGTCATTTCCACAAAAGATAACATCATCAACAGATATGGCTGAGATCAGTATTCCATTTTCATCATTCTTCATGTACATATTGCTGTTTTCACTTGTTCTTATAAAACCAATTTTGATCAAATATGAATGCAATCTCTCATACCATGCTCTAGGTGCTTTGTTCAATTTACATACCTGATCTTTATTCTTGTCTTCAACAAATCCTTCAGGTTGTTCAATGAAAACTTCTTCTTCTAATATACCATTCAGAAATGCAGATTTGACATCCATTTGATATACCTGGAAATTCTTGTAAGCAACATATGCCAATAATGTTCTTACTCCTTCAAGTCTTGCCACAGGTGCAAAAGTTTCACCATAATCAATTCCTTCTTCCTGAGCATAACCTTTGCAAACTAGTCTTGCTTTATTTCGAATGACCTCTCCTTTTTCATTTAGCTTGTTTCTGAAAATCCACTTTGTGCCGATTACATTTTTGTCCTTTGGTCTTGGGACCAGTGTCCATGTGTCATTCTTCTTGATTTGATCAATCTCTTCTGTCATAGCATTTATCCAATCTTCACTGTTAAATGCCTCTTTCACTATCCTCGGTTCAAATTCAGATATCAGACATGTGTTCTGTCTCAGTTTGTTCCTTGTCATCACTGGATCATCCTTATCTCCTATAATCTGACTTGATGCATGATGTCTTCTAACATATTTGGCTAATACAGGCTTGGTAGACTCTGTATGTTCTTCTTCATCACTTGATAACTGGATATTCTCGTTATTTCCTTCAACAGTCTGCTTGGTAAGACTTGTCGGTTGAACATAGACAAATCCTTCATAATCTTTTGGTTCCTTGGAATTTCCTTCATCATTTCTTTTTGCAAATTCATCAATTTTCACTTTTGCACTTTCTACTATTTTGTTAGATGATTTGATCAGACATTTATATGCTTTGCTTCTAGAAGAATAACCAAGAAATGTTCCTTCTTCACTTTTTTGATCAAACTTGTCATTTCTATCATCTTTGTAAACATAGCATCTATTTCCAAAGATTTTAAAATAACTTACATTAGGTTTCTTGTCATACCAGATTTCATAAGGTGTCTTCAAAGTTCCTTTCTTCAGTTGTACTCGGTTCAGGGTGTAAACTGCTGTGCTTATTGCTTCTCTCCAAAATGTTTGTGGCATTTTCTTTTCAATCGTCAAGGTTCTGGCACAATCCACAATAGATCTATTTCTCCTCTTAGCAATTCCATTTTTCTATGGAGTTCTCAGTGGAGAGACTTATCTTTTAATACCATGATCATTGCAGAACAAGTTGAACTCATCAGATGTGAACTGTCCTCCTCTATTTGATCTAAGACATTTCAGTTGTCTTCCTGTCTCATTTTCAACTCTTGCCTTGTACCATTTAAACATTTGAAAAGCTTCTAATTTTTCTTTTAAAAACATTATTGACATCATTCTTGAGTAATCATCCACAAATAATATGAAATATTTATCACCATAGTAACTTTGAACTTTCATAGGACCACAAAGATCAGTATGCACAAGATCTAAAATTCCCTTAGAAGTGTAGGACTTACTTGTAAAGCTTGATCTTGTCATCTTTCCCATCTGGCATCCTCAGCACATAGCATTCTCAGGTTTTTCAAGACTGGGTAGCCCTCTTACTCGGTGCTTCTTACTTATTTTGATTAGATTATCAAAATTTACATGACAAAACCTTTTATGCCATAACTAGGTATAATCTATCTTTGCATATAAACACTTATTCCAAGTTGAGTCAAGGTGAAATGTGTTACCTTTTGTTTGTGTCTTAGTAGCAGCTAACTTTCCATGCTTGTCATGAACTTTGACAATTCCATTCTGAAATTCTATTTGGTAACCTGTGTTGTTTAGCTGTGCTACACTCAACAAATTATATTTCAAACCTTCAACCCAATAAACATCATTGCATTTTACATTGTCAAGAAGTGTTATAGATCCTTTACCTCTTACCGGACTTGGTGCATCATTACCAAATCTTACATAGCCTCCATCATAGTCTTCTAATATAACAAACTTGTGTTTATCACCTGTCATGTGATGTGAGCATCCACTATCTATGATCCAAGAATCATTAGTATTTATATGAGATGTTAAAGCTTTTTCTTCATACCTTTCTTCATCTGATCCATCTTTAAGAGCCACATAAACAACTTCCTCTGTATCAATTTCATCTGATTTATCATCATTATATTCCTCATCAGCTATTAGGCATGTCTTCTTATTTCTTCTTTTGAAATCTCAGTGTCCTCTGTAATGATTATCTTTCTGTTCGTCATCTTGGTAATCTCTCTTTTCACTAGATTCTTTGTCAGGACAATTAGAAGCCATATGTCCAATTCTATCACAATTAAAACATTTCAAGGGCAACTTTCCTTTGTACTTACCTTTGCCTCTCGGTAACCTTCTGGCTAATAGTGCTTCAAACTCTTCTTGTTTCCTGATTTCCTCATACAGCTTGTGTACTTTTTCCATATTCTTGCGAAATCTTTCACTTGCTCCACTGTGATCTCCTTCAGAATACTTATACTTTCTATCATTGTAATCATTAGATTCATCAAGATGAAAAGAACTAAATGCAAACTCAAACTTTATTTATCGATGACCCACTGTTATCAAAATTACTTAACTCAAATGCATGTAGCTTACCAATAGTAACATCTAAAGAAACTGGCATATTGGGTACAGACCTCAATTCATTGATTGCAGAGAATCGGATTGCATAAGCTGGTAGAAGGGTTCTTAACAACTTACTTGTTATATGCTTTTCTTCAATAGTTCCACCTGCTCCTTTGATTTGATTGACAATCTCTTTTAGTCTTGTATTGTACTGGGTTATGTTCTCACCTTCATTCATCCTCATAGATTCAGTTGTCCTCTTAGACTATCCACTTTTGGTCTTTGAACATGTTCATCTCCACCATACACAGATATGAGCTTATCCCACATTGCCTTTGCATCATTGCAGCCTTCTAGGTCATTAAACTCTGAGTCGGTCAATGCAGATGTTATTTCAATCATTGCTTGGATATGTTCTTGCTTTGTCTTTATCTCTTCCATTGTCAATGGATAGGTGCTTGGTGTAATGAAATCATTCTCCAGATAATATACAACACATTCTCCAACTCCTGATAGGTGTAGTTTCATCCTCTTCTGCCATGTAGAGAAACTTAACTTGTTCAGCTTCGATGCATCCCTCTTATACATCTTTGGATCTTTGCCTCAAGTACCTTTAAAATTTTTCTTCCAGAGTCCAAAGCTCTGATACCAATTGATAGTTCTGATAATAAATGTTTAGTACAGATGTCAAGCTAACAGGATGAGAGGGGGGGGTGAATCATACAAACTTAATCTTCCATAATAACAACAGATTCAACCTCGGTAAACTTATCAGAAAAACAGTAAAGCATGCAAACTCATAAATAGATAAGATCACAAAACATGTAACACCAGATTTAATGTGGAAACCCAAATAGGGAAAAACCACTATGGGATTTTAGACCCACTAAGAAATATATTCTTCTAGAGTATGCTCAGTTAAAAGCAAATCCTATTAAAGATTACAAACACATTGCTAGATGTGACCCGGTTAAGGGATTTCCCTCAGATCTGTTAGGATCTTCACCTTGTTAGAGGTGACATTGTTAAAGGATTTCAAACACTCAATCTGAATGTCACCTTGCTAGAGGATTTACAAATAAGACTGTTAAGTCCACTTGGTTAAGAGATTTTCTGTCACTTCACAAAATAAAAGTAATAAATATATCTGCAACTTCACATCTACAAATGCTAAAGCAGATTCTTATTTGCTCAATACAATCTAATCATAGGAGTCATCTTGTCCCTCTACTGGGCTATATACTTTGTTTTCATAAACAGGTCTTCAAGCTCTGTGCTCGGTGAATACTGTGTAGCAACCCTGTGCTTACACTTGCCCGCATACATTGTTTATCAACAGTTCTTTATTCATAAACAATTTGCTAACTGCTTAATCTCCTTGATCACATTTCCCATGATCAATCATAGCCATCAGATCTTCAAGCTCAACCAGGTTTAATGTATCCTTCGATTTGAAAAATGTTTTACCTTGCCTTGGAACTTGCATACAATTCTTGGAACTTGTGCTAGGGTATTGCGGTTCAATCTGAGCTGTAGATCTTCCTACTGATTTTCCATTGCCATAGATTCTGTAATAAACTTCATGCACGACTTACCAATCATTTAATCAACTCCAGCTCATCCGCTTCCTTCATTAAATAACACATTCAATCATTTAATGCATTCTGTTATTACTCGGTTGCAACTTGGTTGAAACTCGGTTGTAACTCGGTGAATACTAAACTTCACTCGATAGACATTCCACCTTCATTAACCGATAGCGATAACCTTAGGGTTTACCGACTAGGTTCTTTGTTCGGTAACATAGTATAGTATTAACCTTACAAACAATAGCATAAGTAGGATATCAAAACAATCTAAACATCATGATCTCATCATCTAACTCAGTAATAGTTTCCCATTGAATAGCTTATTTCTCCCCTTATTCATCATATTCTTTCTATGTCGTTTACCGACTTCTTTATACTCATCAAAACATACTTCTTAAGATATGGCAACATCATACTGAATTAGAAAATCAATCTCTTGACATCAATGACAAAATAATAATATTAAGACAGTGAATATCCTTAATTAGTTATATCCATAGTCATCAACAACCTTCTCAATATCCTTATTGAAATACCAACAATCTCTAATTGTAATTGGAATGCCAACAATCTCCCTTGTCTGTTATAATGCCAACACCATCAAATTCAAAATAAAAAACTCTTGTCAAACTAGTCATTGGACTTGATTCTTCAGATTCATCAGGGAAAGGTACTACTCATTACCCTCATGGTCCACCTGCATTTGTTTCAGGTTCAAATCTACAACAACAACCACATCATGGTATTCCCATTGGTGGTGAATCAAGTGCCACTGCCACTGGTGGGAAATCTGGGGATAGTATTCCTATTAGTGTTTAGTCAAGTGCCACTACAATTAGTGGGGTTGGCATGGGTACTACTACCAATGCTAGCTGTCTTGCTGTTGGACAAGGGCAACAACAACATATCTCTCACAAGAGGTGACTAGTGGTATATACTCATACTATTTAGAATCCTATATCAAGTGCCACTGACACTACAAATATATCATTTGTAGCTTCAGATCAGACCCCTCAAAAGACTATAAAAACTACACATGAAAGTGACAGTGGGATAGGATCAAGAATGGTTGTTGGTAATCTTCGTAATGCATTAATTAAAACTAGAGGCATAGGTGGAACTAGAGCCTCTACTATTCCTATTTCACCTTTCAAACATTCAATTGCTTCAGCAAGCCTAGATTTTCAATTTCGTGATTACTATGAAACATTTGAACACACAACAAATGCAAAAAAAAAAAAAAAGAGATCATTTCATAGGGTTGCCCTGACTGAAGTTTTAGACGAGCAACCTGCAAGGAACATGGTATTTCCAACATATGACCCACACAAAGATATGATGGAGTTCATGGTTGTTATGCCCTCAACTATTTAAAGATAAAAATCCACCACACAGTCAGATAGATCCCTCTGAATTTCAAGTTAGCACCCTCCAAATGGATTTTTCCAAAGTACATAATGTGGACAAAATTTGTGTGTTAAAAAGGACTAACGAAGTGCTCTATACTTCACTGCTAAAGGTGGAGAGAGAAAAAAAAAAACTAGAGAAACAAATAGAAAAGTTACAGGCAGACTTGGCAAATGATAAATCAAAGAGGAAACCAATAGATAACAAGTGCAATGATTTATAGAAATAAAAAATTCGGGCTCTGTAGTAGAAATTGCAGAGCAAGAAAAGATGGATGCAGAATTGAAGGACTTGAGAGAAAAATTGGCTAAAAGCAGTAAAAAAAGTTGATGAGGAAAGAGCCAGTTTTAAAAAATTATACAAAAGTTATGAGTCTGCTACTGCTGAAATAAGAAAAATATAGGACCTATTGGATCATGAGAAGGACAAAGAAAAAAATTTGGAAGAGGAAGTAGAGGAAGAAAGAAAAAAATATGCACAGATGAAAAAAGACATGTACAATGCAAATGATAAAATTAAAACTTCGGAGGATAGATTGAAAGATGATATAAAAAATACAATGAAGTATATACAAGAAAACATTTGGGGGCAAATAATGCAGAGGAGTGACAATTTGTGTGAATGGTTTGAATTGAATGAAAGTTTGAGATTAATTTATATGAAAATTAAATGACACATTGAGAAGAGTATACATGTTTATTCAATAGAGGATATGGCAAAATAGATTTTGCAAGTAGTCTATAGTACCAGTGACACCTATTTGGCATCCAAGGGAATTAAGAGCTGCATTGATGCCACAGTTAAGACATCATCTATCCTTCAAAAATGCCAGAAACTAAGGGAAACATCAGAAGTTATGGATAAATATGGAAAAAAGATATTGAAGCTACAAGAAAAGATAACTAATTTGATTAAACTTGGTTTGCCTAAGACCGTTGACCCATCAAATAATTCATTGGAAAAGAAGCTTACAAAAAAAAATGGAGATAAAAATGAAGTTTGATTTAGACTTGCTTCCTAAGAACACAACTCCCCAAGGCTTTTTGGAATTCATCCAACCATTTACAACTCTAAATACTGTATTGGGTGAAACAGTGATGTCAAGTCACTCTTCTAAATATGGATTGTTGACGAAGTTGCAGTTGACTTTCCATAGTTTGAAGAATATCGACCTTCCATCAAATGAAGAGTGGAGCACCCTACAAAAATTGACACATAAATTTTAAGAACCATAGTATGTATTGCATAGTTTTATGCTTTTACTCTTAATTTCAAGGTTTTATGTTTTTTCTTTTTGGAATTTGGCATTGCTTGAAATAACTTTGTTTTATGAATAGGAAAAGACCAGCACTCACTATTGCTAATCCAACCTATGAATCTATGATGCATAGTGCAAATCTTCAACCTCTAAATTTGTATTCTCAAATTCTCCCAAGTTTTAACATTTCTACATTTATCTATTTCTGATTACTAGGTTTTGGGCACTGCTATTATCTATATTTAATTTGTCATGGCTTGAAATAATATTTAAATTTGAACTCTGTTTTTTGAATAGGAACATTAGACATGTAGCAGTTATTAAATTGCTAATCTAGCCTATGATGGCCATGTAAATTTGTGCCGAGTTTGTGATTTTGATGTTGAGTCTTCACATGTTGCAAATCGACCTAAAGCTGTTGTTGCTCCCTTGTTTCTATAAACGGGAATTCAGGGTCATTTGCAAAGGGTTCTGAAACTTTGTATTGACTTTTGCATGGAGAATCACACAGAGTGGTGTATTGAATGAATTGTATTATATGGCTATATTTTGAAAGAATTAATGAAGATCTAAGTTCTCAAACATGTCTAAATAAACATCTCTGTATCAATAAACACATTATGGTCTTTTATTATGCTATTTTAAATATGGAAATAGAAAGTTGAAAAATACAATTACAAATCAATATTAAATTCTAATTGCAAAAAGTTTACAGACTCATAAAATATCATCAAGTTATCAACCATAATAATATGCTTTTGTAATATGAATGATGAGATACAGTAATAAGATTAATAAATACCAATCTCTTACAGTTGCCATTCATCCTCATCAAATTTAGAGCTTTCTTGATTCTTGTTTGTGTTTTCTTCACTCTGAGTCTGCATACCTTCGTTGAATTGCATCTCAATGGTATCGGTAGGTCTAGTACATGAGTCAATAGTCACACTGGCACTTTGGTTTGAAGTGTTTCCCAAACCTCTTCTTTCACATTTGGACCTCTAGATTTGCAGTGCCCTATCGTAAGGAAAAGTGTGGACATCCTACCTAGATGTATAGAGCCTCAAACAATTTTCCTAATTTTTGTCTAGTTTGTTTCTTAGCTTTGATTTTAGGAACCCCAAAGCACTGGAAACTCTCTCATCTTCCACCGAACCCAATATCATGGTAAGACATAAATCAGCAAGCTTCAAATATTTTGGCATTGAATCAGGCAATGCTATGTTCTCAACTATATATTTCCAAAGCCTTGTTATTGATCCTTCTTCGCGGGGGTTCTTCATTGTGCCATATTGTTCTCTCATAGTCTATGCAAAATGAGATGATTGCTCTCTAGGATGAGTTTTGTCTAATATTCCATTTATAGTTACTCCATTCAATTCTCTGGATATGGAAAATTATTTTATCAAAGTCAGTAGCTTACTTCAAAATTAGTTACATTTTTGAGGCTCCAATATTGAGGAAACACAATAGACATGGCTTCGAGTAGGTTGTTAGGAGGGAATCTTCTTCTAATTTGTGAGGAAAGATCATAGACAATTTTCTTCACAGAAGTAGTTACAGACTAAACAATCTTGTCAAAATCTTCCCTTGTAACTCTTTCTAGTTGCTTCCTGGGGCGCTTTCCTGGTTCCTTAGGGTTGATCGTGGCATACAAGTGCATTGGTATCTCAACTCCCCGTACATTGGCACATACCTCCCCATTTGCATTGATTTCTAAAAAGTTATCATGATTGTTCAAATTTGTGAGTGTCCACTACTTAACACATTTTTTATTAGATAGTGTTGGTGGATTTTGATAGAGATTGTTGAGGGTCATGCATGTCATCTTACGTAGCATAGCATATCCTACAATATACAAAGCTCTTTTTTGGGCAGCCTTCATAATATCCCTCATTTCCTCTAGCATGGGTAGAAGAGCTGCTAAAGTTAAGAGTGTCTCTAGATTACTTAACCTCCGAAGAAGGTCAGGAAATTTTGGTTGCTCTGATTCATCATGGGTTGTGTGAAATAGTCCAATCAAGGATGGATATTCTAAAAAAACTTGATGCACTGGACCATCCAAAGAGACCCATCTGGTATCATTATCCTTGAGAAGCTTGTTCCCATCAGTTATTCCATCAACAAAGTGTTGAAATTCCATAAATCACTTGGGACTTCGATACAAGTGTGAGTAGGGCTCTCTGATTAAAATTTCAATTTTTTTACCGAAGCATACTTGCTCACAATTCCAAAAGCTATATTCATTCTATGAGCCATGCAGTGAATTGCAGTAATGTACGGTGCAAATGAAGTTTCAATCTTTGTACAAAGACCATTCCTGTGACCTTGCATTACTAAAGCTCCATCTGCTCCAACACACACCAATTTTTTGGCAACTGTCATGTCATCCATACCTCCATATTCAATTAAACTTCTCTTTACTAGTTGAAATAAATTTTCCTCTGTCACACTCTCCTTCATTTTAGCAACATATAGTAGATGAGGTTGGTGGGCATGATTCTGTACAGTATAAACATGCATGCATACCCATGAAGTATTGTCTACTACCGTAACCTCGTCTAAAGAAAATGCAATAAAGTTTGACTCTCTTATTTGTTCCTTTACATCTTCTTTTTCAGCCTTAGTAAGACAACTTGCCCATTCCCATCCACTATTTACTAACCAGTGTCTATTAGGATAGTTAGGAACTTTCAAAAAGTGTAATGAACCACTAATTGATGGGAAATCTGTCATAGTACGCCCTCTACTCAAAATATAAAAAACAAAGCTTCACTGAACAACTTTTCCTAGTTGTTCTATTTGCATTGCTTTTCCAAAACTAGCTTCAATAGAACCTTTAACTTCAACAAGCTTCATTTGTATTTTCTCATGAAAATAATACTCTTTGACATTCCTCACATGCTTACATTCCTCCTTTGTTTTCCATCTTATCACTGATTTTTCAACTCCACCTATCATTTGTTTTTCATAAACTTTACCCATATGCTTTTCTATGGTGTCAAATTTTAGTTGCAACCTAATTTCCTTGTTATGTTTCCAAGTGAAAATCTTACACCTGCATTCTATTGGAGGCTCGCCTTCAATTGGATTCTCCACTGGTTCAATGAATGGATACTTTGATGCCCAATTAATTTGAAAATTCCTCACTAACATATCCCACTCCCGATCCTTTTTTGATTGTGGTTCATCCTTTTTTATTTGGCTTTTCTTTTCCCCTTCCATGCATTATCATCAATGACATTATCACCTAGGTTGATTATATCATTCTGGCTAATTTGGGCATCTACCAGATCTTCTTCAAGATCATCCTGATCTGAGATATCAGGTTCACCGCTATCTTCAACATGCGATGTAGGTTGTGAATTTTGTACTTGTGATGATGTACCCTCCTGATTTTCACCACAATCTTTTCTAAAGCCAAAGTACGAAGACAACGTTCTTCTTTTTATTGGCCTCTCATGGCCTTCCCCACATTCAGGTTTTCTACCCTTCTTCCTGTTCGACATGTCCAATGAAATAAATTTTGCTAAAAAACTTTCAATTTGTTGAAGAAGCAATAATAGACTATAAAGTATAATATATATTTCAATGGCCCTAAGACGTACAATGTCTGAGGTCTGAATGTCCCGGCTGACCACTTGGCACTAATGGGTCCCCACTAAATAAAAATGAACTCAACAGTGCAAAAAAAATAGATAAATTCAGAATAATATTATAACACTTCAAAAATACGATCATTCACCTTTAGGCCACTAGCAGTCGCCAATGCAGTCAACAACAATGATTTTCCTTGGTTTGAAACTTCGCTATTGATCAAAATTTAGAGCATAGAACCCACTAGATTATGTAGAGATAGATCTGATATTTGCACATGTATTTATACCAATCCTTATATGGTGAATTTTGTTGGAATTTAATATGGTATACAAATGTTTGGCGAATCTCACGTAACTATAACATGACTTATGTAATTTTTTGAGGCGATTATGTGTCGTCCAAATAATTTGCACATACAATATAGTTGGCAAAAGTTGGGGTGAATGGAGACACGCGTTGGCAAAATGTCAGGTGAATTGGGTCCTCCTGGCTAAGAAATCTTCATATGTGTATAAGCAAATTATGGTCGTCTATTAAGGCAACCTCAGAGAGTGTAGGAGAAAAAAAATAAATTTACCGTGTGTCCACCGTATATTGTATTGGCGAAATCCTTGCCTAGCAACATTTAATTACATAAAACATATGGCAATCGGGTCATGAATTTGATGGAAATTGATAATGTTCTGGTGACATGGCCACCTCCAATCGGTACAAAATATTCTCCATTTCCCGAGTTGCCAATGTGAAAAATTCACCATTGGCGAATATTCGACACTAAAGTAATCTCTGTGTGGGACCTAATGCGACCCACAGAGCAACCTTTTGGATTTTAGAAGCTGGCTCTTCATTGTTCTTAAGGTCTTGGAAAAGGAAGGAAAACCCAAATTACTTAAACCCAAAAACTCACTTAAAAATCTCGAAGCTTGTAATGAATGTAGAGATTTTACAACACTTTAATCCTTACATCATTAAGAGGTCTAGGATTTACCTATTCTATGAGATGGGCATAGTACGCTACAAACCCTTTATGTGGGAGGAGAATAAGACACACAAAGTGACAAAGACATAGGGTGAAATATTCAAACCCTCACAACAGTAAGTACTTGTAAAGACTAAACAAAATTAAACAAACCGTTTGAATTTCCATAATAGTTAACTATCTTGTTATTTATGTGATAAATGGTGTAATTATGTGTTTATCCTTATGGAAAATGAAAGACTAAAATTTCTTACATGATCCATCAATCATTAGAGATTTAAGTAACCAAAAGAAATTCCATTCAAAAAATTAATCAAGCATTTGATTTAGAAAGACAAAACACTTACCATAATAGACACAAGAAAGGCAACTAAGGAAAAAATCTGATATTTTATTAAGGGCAAACATGTTGAGGCTCGAACATAAACTATGTTTAACATAACTTAGAACCATGATACAATTCATTCTAAACAAGTAAGGAGATTTCTCATGTCTGACATAGGACTAAAAGGGCTATAAAAGTCTACCATTCATTAGAATCTCAAAAGATTCATCCTTCTCCTTCTGTTGTTGTATTGGGGTACAATATTAAAGCAAATGTTGATATTTTAGTAAAAGGAGAAGGATGAATCTTTTGACCTTCTAATGAATGGCAAGATTTTACAACCCTTTTAGTCCTATGTCAAATAACAAACATCTCCTTACGTGTCCAAAAAGTGACCTTTCTTTCAAGTATTGTTAAGAAGTACACATAGTTGAATCCAAAAATATAACACAATAATCAAGATGTTCTACTGGGGAAATATAATGTCTCTAAAGTATTCAAGTCTTCGTATTTTTATTAATAATTACAAAGACTACCACTAGGGGAAAGGACCTAGTAGTTGTGCACCCTAACTTTGCACTTCTCAAAATCCTACTTGGAAATTTCAAATCATTCCGATTTTTTTACAGCAGCTTACTTGGCAAGTCCCCTACTTATAACTAAGGTTTCAGGGCCACATCATCAAATATGATTCCACATCAGCATGCTTTTTGCCAAGGTGTCTAAAACAACCCCCCCAAAAAAATGAGACCAATAGGCGTGCAAAAGAGACCCCAATAGTTGTGCATCTGACATGGCATCACCTGATTGGTTACTTTTTACAATATTAGTACATTTCTTAACAACTATTGGTACATTTCCTAACAACTATTGGTACAATTCCTAACAAAAATTGATATTTTTTGTTTCAAACAATAGGTTTTATTTTTCAATTTTTGGAACAAAAGGTATCAACGACCCTCACAACAATTGGTACATGCTCAACTACTGGTGCTCTTCCCCTAAATTATACTTGTTAGAACAAAAATACAAAAATCCATAATTTCACTCAACTTCCATATATATTAGACCTAATGAAATTCTTGTGAGATCATTTAAAAAATTGAAGTACAATGTTCTGCTTATATAATTTATATAATTATGAATGTAATACTACTAATGATCTAAAAATATGAAACTGTAACTACATATTTTGATTGCCAATTTAAAGTTGCATTCTATAACATGCCATAATTGTTGTTATGAAAAGAATAAAATTAAAAAATATGTGATAACTTATGAAAATCTACACTCATAAATTTAGAAAAATAAAATTAAAGATTAAATGATTAATTAATAATGAAAAATAAATGAATGAAAACTATTTTCCATATCATATTAAAGATCAAATTGTTAATAAATACATATAAAAGTGTATTCTTCATTTTATATCATAGATCAAATGGTTATGAATGCATTTAGTTTATTGTTATCTCTTGTAACAACTACAAAGAGTGTAGATTTAAATAGCCTCGATTGGATCGAGAATGAATGAATAAGGATTTTTTACTTATACAAAAAAACTTATACAAAAAATATGGGAGTATAAGAATGAGTGTCTTTAGAAAAATATTGGTTCCAAAAGAGGGCATGAGAGATTAGCAAAAAAAACATTTATATTACTAGGACGACACTTTTATCTTACATTATTTATATTAACATCAAGATCATAATGCATAAAATATATTATCATAAATTAAAATTTTTAATTAATCAGAAGAAGATAATCCTAAAAACAATATTTAAGTAGAAACACATTATAGAAGAAACCACTAAAAAAAACAACAAGAACAAGGAAAAAATCTATTAGTTGAATAATGACAAGAAGATGCAAACTATAGATTGGAGAAAGAGATCCCCAATCCATACATTCTAGCTATGATCATATTAGCAACCAAACAACAACAACATTCCACTCTCAAAGAATATGAATAAAAAAATTTAACCAAACAATAAGCAACAATATTCCACTCTTAAAGAAATATGAATAAAAAAGACTGAAAAAAGTTATGATGATAAAAAATTAACTTCCAAAAAAAACGATAATTTTCATTTTAAACCCATTCCTCCTATTAATTAAATTCTATTTAATTAATTTCTTCACATTCATCTATTTAATTAAATAAATTACTCAATTTATTTAATTAAGTTCACCTAAATCTTTTCTAGCCTTTAATTAAATAAATCATTTTATTTAATTAATTCCCCTTTCTCCCTTTTTAATTAAATTTACAATTAATTAAATTGATCCTTGCAAATAAATAAATCTAATTTATTTATTTAAATCCCCCACTTCTATTTATGCAAGTTGCATCTATTTTGTTGAAATAAAGTAATTTCATTTTAATTAAAATCCTTTTCCCTTCACTTGCATCTTCCTACATCTGCCACATGCCTCCTAAACCTCCTTCTAGATTCTTCTAATCAATTCCAATTAGCCTAATCCATCTCCTAATTATTGCCACAATCCTAAGCAAAGGGAAGTCACTTCTCAAAGCCTCCAAATTCTTTGAAATGCATTGAAGGCTTTATGTCTTCAACAAGATAACTTGTTGAGTTCCCCCAAATTTGGAAGGACTCTTACAAATTTGTCCCCAAAGTCTTCCTAACCATTAATGGTTATACTCAACCTTCTTGCATGATTAGAGACTTTCTCTCTAACTCAATCCTCAGCTAACTCAAGGGTCTCATCAAGCATTCATGGATTCAACCTTGGTTATCCCTTTAACCCTTGTACAAGAGTTTATCCCTTGGGTAAAAGCTTTATCCAATGGATGACCCTAACCTAACCTTAACCCTTACCACCTAAGATAACTTTCATGTCTTCTCAAACATTTAATACTTCTTACATCTCCTCTCAAGCAACCTCTTGTTAACAGTTGTCACCATTTCATTGGTGATAATTATAAACATGGATTGATTAACTTTGAATCCCAATCCTTGTTAAGATTATCCAATCTTTACCATCCATTTCCCAATTTTTTTATAAATAGAGCCCTCATCCTTCATTTTCACAATCAATTCTTTGTTCATAAAACTTATAGTCATTTTTCTCAATCAATAATCTTTCATGCATCTACATTATAGTCTAATTACTAAGCATTTTAGCCTCTCTTTGTTAAATAAACATAATGACATTTAGAAGCATTTTTTATATCATAGAATGTTCATGCTAGACTAGTATATCATTGTTAAAATAAATTTTCTTATCCTTTATCATATCATCATCTTCATAATAGCTTAATCATCATAGTTCTAAACATCATATACGTCTTAGAATGCAGTCATGCATATAAATCAAACATCACTCATTTTTGGAGTTGTCATTCCTAAGTCACTTTGCTCAATGATCTGAGAGCAAAACATTGACTTTAGGGATCCTGTGAGATAGAGAACAATGGGACACCCCTTGGGAAGTTGAACTATTTCAAATAGTTCCTATACTTGCACCAAGAGTCTCATTGGTATGTGGGTCTTTTGAATTTGACTTTTACATTTTCATCACCCTCATTTCCCTGCATACATTTTTGGCACCCATCATGAGGCACATCCTCATAAATAACATCATTTTTTGTGTAGGAGAATGATTACAAGCATGCTGGAATACCCTTTCAGCACGTCTGGAGCATACTTTAGCGCATCTGTGGCAAAGAGTAGCGCATTCATCACATTGTTTAGAGAATAGGAGCCTTTTTGTAGCGCTTTAGAGCATACTGTTAGCGCCTAACACTTTTTACGTTCTTTCTTGTTCATCGAGATATCAGTGTAGATGATTCAGTAATCAGAGTAGCGCGTAGGAGTCATCCTTTAACGCTTTTGTACCTTTCTGTAGTGCATCTATGTAGAAGTCCAATGCGTAATTCTGATAGAGAAAAAAGATAATTTGTAACCAAGATCAGAATTTAGGCTTGTGAAGCCCGCCATCATAATTTGATTTTTTTTTTTGCTAATTGACTGTGTGCAGGTTCTAACATTTTTGTGCAAGAAGAAAAGGATTTAATTTAGTTTTCTTTTCTTTCTTTCAAAGTTAGTAAAAGAACTCATTTTTCCTTTTCTTTCTTTCAAAGTTAGTAAAAGAACTCATTTTTCCTTTTCTTGCAAAGGTTTAAAATGGATCGCACATTTTCTTTCAAGGAGTTTTAAAATAAACTTCATACTTTTCTTTTTTTGGTGCTTAAAACAAGACTCAATCTTTTCTTTTTTGCATGGATAAAAAGAACAACAAACTCAAATCCTTTTTTTTGGCAAGTTAGGATGACATTTTTTTTGGGCTTTAAAAAGAACAAGTACAATTTTCCAATTTTTGCACAAAGTTAAAATTGAACATCACATTCCTTTGGTGCTTATTAAAATGAACTTCACCTTTATTTTGGAAGCTTAAAAAGAATCTTCACATTTCCCTTTTCAGAAGCTTTCAAAATTAAGATCATTGTTGCTACATTGGCGATTCATTTTGTTGACAAGGGTTTACTTTCAAAAGTTCAAAGTTTTATTACCTTCATACATTTTACTATGAAAAGTTAAAAATAACACCATGCTTGTTGGATCAACATCTCCTAATAGACTTTAGAAAATCATTGTCTTGAAGGTTAAAAAGAATATTGTTTGCCTTGTCTCGAAAGTGGAAGGTATATGCTCTCCCCTTAATTGGGTGACCAAAAGGGCAAACCATTCTTATGCTTTCTTTTACTTATAGAAATTAAATCCTTTAGAAGGCCTACTCTCCTGAGTTGCCCTTATGACACCATTAATGGTTGGTGAGAGGGGAATGATTTAAGTGGGAAACAACTTTATCACCAAGTGTTCCAACCCATTATAATCAAAAGTGGAGGCTGATGAAAGTCCCCTTCAATGGTTTTGTTTAGCGATTAGCCTTCCCCCAGTATCTTTAAGATACATAAAGCCTTTGTTCTAAAGGTTGGGAAGCCTCCCTAGAGAGTTAATCATTGCAGACCAAACGAAAGCCTGATTAAGAACTTGAACATTAGAAAACTTGATCTGAGTCAGTTTCTAGACATTTGCAATATCACAGTGCAAGTGTGGGGAAGAATCCGCCCCCAAGTTTACTCACCATATATTTCCCAATATAGCTACTCAATTGTAAAGAAATTCACTTTGAGTTAATTTTTGGCAAAAAACAAAAAAATGGGCACCCCTTAGGGGGTGACAAGGCTGTTTGAGCTGAGGGAGTATTGAGACTAGTGGGCTATGATATTGTTGATGACCCTTGAATAAAGAGTTTGCTTGATCTATCTTTTTGTAATCTAAACCAGTGAAAGCATCGGGGATTTGAGCATATCATCAAAAGAACATACACTACTTGTTTAGCATAGACAAAATTGTTATCTCTTCTATGTGCCGTGTTTTCAAGTCATTATTTTTTCAGAAAATCATCCATCAAAATCACAAGTGTTATTTTTCAACACAACATGAACATCAAACAAAAAAATCAAGACAATTAGTGCACAGGAGCAACATCCTAGCGTGTCGCTAGCATTCAATAGTGCATTTGTACCAAAACATAGCACTTTCATCACTCAACTTAGCGCACAATTAGTATCATATTGGTGAAATTTCCTGTAATGCTTATCAACATCATTATAACGTATTTAAGCATCAGCCTAGCACATTCAAGGTATATTATAGTGCTTTCAGATCAAACATTAGTGTGTAATCAGGACATAAGAGTGCATAACCTATCCAACACAATCATTGTCAAACAATCTAAGATAGCACATAGGAAAGGCAACATAGCACATTGTGAACATTCTGTAGCGCTTCGGGAACTATCTTTAGGGCATACGGTCTTTGTTTTAGCACATGATCAATATTAGGGAAAAACAAAGAGCAAATGAGTCACTTTGAGAAAATTTTATCAACAACTTCAAATACCCTTTCAGGTCCTTTAGCAAACTCTGTAGAAAAAATTCAAATCCAATCATCAGTGAGAAAATTTCCCAATTCAACAAGGCACTCTTAGAACAAGTTTTCAAATCATTAAAATAGCTTGAGATTAGACTTCATCCAACAAAATTAGGGAGTATCAGAAATAGTGATCAAAGTTTCACCATCCAGTGGATCCTATCAAAATAAATACCTAGTTTAATCCTTAAGTTGTCAAATCAAGTTTCCATATCGAGAGACTTTATCCATATCATTTGACACACTTTGTCATGGAGGCGAAATGAACTAAACCTCTACTTGATAAAGTAAACTTGAGTATTCAAACGAAGTATCCAAATATTAACATCAACATCAACGTTTGATCATTTGTATATGACCACTCCTCATATTTTGAGAAGAACAAGTTTTCATCACAAAACTAAGCTGAAGAAGAGACAACCTAGTTCTTAAGAACTTGCTAAAAGGAATAAATTTGTCTATATCAATCATCAAATCTTTGCATCACATCACGCATTCTTGCATCATATGCGATTGTATATCCAAGAGAAAACAAACGAGTTTGGCAAAGATCCTTTAAGAAGTAGGGCTTACATGCAGAAAGTGACATTCAACCAATGCCTGAATCACGGAGGAAGGATTAAACCCGCTTTGTTCCCAAATTTTCCTTATCACATATAACAAAGCTCGAATTGAGTCACCAACACCACCAAGAACTCCAATAGAAGAAGAAGAATTCATCACGGTAGAAATGCCCGTAGTCACTCAATCTCAGAGAAACAAACAAAAGGAATCATAACCAGAATCAAGTATGGGTCATAGACTATCCAATCCTTTTGATGAGTATGCTAATATGAGAGAAACAAAGATCATCGAAGAGCTTCTCCAAGAATGTCAAGAAAACACAACATTCCAAAAACTCATGGAAAGACTTATTGAAGCAGACACAGAAAAATATCTACTCATGCTAACTAGCAAAGGAATCAACATTCTTGAACATTTTGATACAAAAAACTTAATGAATATAGATGAGAGAATTTCAAGAACAAGGTCTAGAAATTATGCCTATCAAGAACAATGAAGAGAAGAAGAGAAACATGATCCGGAAAATATACATGAACAAGACACCACCCATGAGTAGGACCATGCCTACAATCGGGACAATCTTAATGAATGAAGGGAAGCTCTCCCTTAGAGGACGAATGTGCCCACGGTTTCTGTTGCACAACAACTCCAAACACTGCAAAGACAAATGCAGGACATGCAACAAGAAACTACGGTACGATACTCCTTAGACGAGATCTATCCTTATCCTTTTGATAGGAGATTGAACATGATATCTTTTCCCCCAAATTCAGATATACCAAAGTATGACAAATACAATGGTAAAAGTGATCCTTATGATAATGTTCAAAAATTTTGTACCGTGAGCTTAGAGTTTTCTCACGACGACACTTACTTAATGAGATTATTCCCAAGAAGTTTGAGAGGGCAAACAATGGAGTGGCTGTCTAAACTTACACCTCCCATCAAATCATTTGATGAGTTGGTAAACAAATTCATAACACAATACTCCTATAACATTCAAAATGCAATCACCATGCTGGATGTGTGTAACACAAAACAAAAGAGCAATGAAAAATTCATGGTGTTTCTTCAATGGCAGAGACACATGGTTTCAAGATATCATCGAGACGTGTCTGAAAAGAAAAATATGGAAATCTTCATCGATAATTAGTTATCAACTCAAACTCCAATGCATACAATCTTTTGTCAAATTGATAGAAAATGAAATCCAAGTGGAGGAAGATTGCATCAAGAAAGGAATATTGAAGTTCTTTAAGGAAGGTGTTAATTAATCAAGCTCTAATGCCTTTAACAATCAGAACAATAACAACACTTTAGACAAACCCATATTTTGGACAAGGAACAAAAATATTGTTAATTATGGGGTAGTTGATGCCAACAATCTGAAATCTAAACAACTGGTGTTGGATTTATTAGGTAACCGACCATCCAATAAAGATAAAAAAAGTGTTAATCAAGGCACTAACACTTATCCACAAAATACCAATCAAGGAACTTTAATATCAAACACCAACAAAAACCATCAAGGAAAAAACACTAACCAAGGCAACAACACTAACCAAAGCAACAACATTAATTGAGGGAATAATGCAAACTAGAGAGGTAACACCAATACTTTCCCATATCGACACATCTACACACCATTAGGACAAACCTTAGAATCAGTGTTTCAAGAACTCTTGGTGAATAATATCATCACATTACTAACCACGAACAAATTTGAAGCCCAAATCAAACCACCTTGGTGGAATGACTCACATTTTTGTCTTTTTCATCGAAACAAAGAACATCATGCAAATGATTGCATGAGGCTAAAGAACATCATTAAGGACATGATCGATAGGGGTGATTTAATAGTTGATAGTCACAAAACAAATGGTGACCATGAAGCCTTAAAAAATCCTCTTCCAAATTACAACAAGGGAGGAACTTCAACATCAAATGATACCTGAGGAGCTCGTATAAGTCACCTATATGAGAACACCATCAATCATATATCAACATATGATAATCAAGTAAATGCCATATAAATCAAGGACAAACAAGAACATGCATCGATAAATGTGACAACCAGAGCACAAAAATACGTCTTGAAAGGGAACACATCAACATCCACAACTCTCCCCAAGACTCAATATATCTTGGTTGATCAACTACAAAGAACTCCTGCTCAGATATCCATACTTGAGTTGCTCAAACTCTCGCCAAAGCACAAAGATATCTTGGAACAAGCACTTACGAAAACAAATGTTCCAAAAGATCTAGACATGAATCAATTCCAAGCCATTGTGGCTCATATGATAGGGCCGCATAACATATCCTTTTCCAAACATGATGATGTCTCCTTGAATCATCCACATAACACTTGATCCATATCGAAGTATTAGTCTATAAACACCAAGTAAAAAGAGTGTTAATAGATGGAGGAGCTGGTCTCAATATCTTCACTTTAAAGCTTATCTGCGCATTGGGATTCTCTGAACAGTCTATTGATCCTAACAAGAATATCACCATCAAAGCTTATGATGATGAAGAAAGGTCATCTAAAGGAATGGTAATACTGCCTATTCAGGTAGGTCCTATACAAAAGGACACCATGTGCCAAGGCTTGGACATAGACTTAACATACAATATTCTATTGGGTCATCCATGGATACATGAAATGCAAGCAGTGCCTTCTACATACCATCAATGTATCAATTTACCGTACAATGGACAAGAAATTTCCATATCTGCAGATAATAACCCTTTTTCAGCATTGCAATGCTATGGGGGCAGCTCAAGATAGCCTAGTTCCACACAATAGGGAGGCCCAAGCTTCCTCAACATCTAATCATCATCAAGCAGAACTCAAGTCTTTATCCATAGACTTTAAGAAAAAAATGAAAATCAAATACCAAGGCATGGGGGAGTACTCTTTTGAACCCTTATGTCTATCAAAATTTCCACCATCACCAAAATCTTATGGACAACCTTCTGCATAAACACAACCCATCACCAAGTTTGATGGTAAATTTATCCAACTGGGCATACTAGCCAATAAATCAAAAGAAAAAGACATCCTTAGTTGGCTATACAAGGATCAAGAAGAAGTTAGAGCTGCTACCATAGAGGTGGTCATACCAACAAAACAATATGGAAACGGGTTCCGGATAATTCAACAGATGGGATACAACAACAAAGGACCTATTGAAAAGTGCCAAGAAGGCATTATAGAACCCTTGTAACTTCCTTCACAATTTGTGAGAGGCAAAACATGACTTGGGTATGAACAACATGTACTGCCTCGACATAAGCAAAATAACTATCAGAAACCTTAGTGGAGAGCAAAGAAAAAATATAATGAAAACTCATGGCAAGAAGCACTACACCAAGTATCAAAGATAATAAGGAAAGAGCAAGAAAACCAAGGAAAAGAGAAATGACAAGAAGAACCGACCATTCAAAGGGAAGAAGCTTCTTATAAGAAAGTGCAAATCATGTGCAAGAACCTGATCAAATCAAGGTAAAACCATCACCTAAAGAAATTGCTACTCATAAACGGGAAATAGTGTATGATCAAATACAAAGAGTACAAGAAAGCATCGACCCTGAATCAGAGAAATCTACCCAACTGGTGTCAATCATCAGTAATATTTTCTCCCCATACAACATACTTGTCAACTATAGTGAGAGAACCTAGGATAGTGATTTTGAAACCAATTCTAATGAATATGAATGGGATGGTTGTTCTGATATCACTGAAGATATTGAGGTAGATACCATCCACTCCTACACATCCCTTTCTCAGGAGGGACAAGGCTCAGATTCTCGACCGCTTGAATTTGGACCATGACATATCTACAAGGCTAGTGAGAATGGGCAGGGAAAATACGAACAAGGCTACATCAAAGATAATACCATCAAAAACCTTGACAATATCATAGACCTAACCAATATCCCAAACAACTATAATGATGACTCTATCATGACACTTATTGCGTTCGATATTAACCCACCAAATGACTCCTTACCGCTCATATATCCTGATCTCATAGACTGGGAAGAACCTGAACACCATAATATACCAATATTCCTAGATGATGAATCCATTGTCCAATACCTTTGTTCAGTCAATCTAGAAAAATGCTCTACCAGGGAATGAAATAATGATATCTGCAATCAAGGGAGTACCAAGTCTCTTAGTCACAAAAATGATATAAACAAAGGATCTAATGGTGAAAACCATTGAATGACAATATTAAATCACAAAAAAATAAAAACAAAGGACACATCTGCAGGTGAAAACCTTTTTAAGGCACTTAAAGATTGGAGACTTGACACTCTTCCTAAACATTATCAAGAAAGGTCACCAATATTGATTGAGCCAACTCAATCAATAAGCATTGGTACTAAAGCAATAGTCAAAACCATACATCTAGCAGAATCACTCATAGAAGAAGAACAACCAGATTTATCAAATTCTTTAAACATAAACAAATTAATTTTGCTTGGTCTTATGCTGATATGCCTAGAATAGATCTGAACCTAATCATGCATTACTTATCCATTGCTCTAGGAGCTAAGCCGGTCAAGAAAATATTAAGAAAGATGAATCTGCATGTAGCATTATTGGTCAAAGAAGAACTAAAGAAGTTATTAGATGTCAGATTCATCTAACCTATAGACTATGCAGAATGGATGTCAAACATTGTACCAGTTTCAAAACTTGACAGAAGCATCAAAATATGTACACATTTTAGAGATGTCAACAAAGCATGTCCAAAGGATGACTTTCCTTTATCAAGCATCGACATAATTATGGATCTAACAATAGGCCACACAATTTTATCATTAATGAATGATTTCTCTGGCTATAATCAAATCAAGATATCCCTAGAGGATCAAGATAAAACTACATTCACCTGTCCATGGGGAACTGATGCAGAGGTCGGCAACAATAGGGTGATAAACCAACACACACACCTCTGGTCTTCTCTTTCTGGTTATGTTTCACACCTCAACTGTGAAATCAACTCTCACCACTAATCGGGTTGACACACTCCTGCCCACTTCCTGAGACCTATCAAGGGTCTTCCACAATGTTTATTTGAAACACAAGACAAGTGTTAGTTTTTTAGGACTAGACAAGCCCACCGGTATAGGTCTACTGGTACAGGTTTCACAGTTTTACTGATGCCGGTTTCACAGACTTACCGGTACTGGTTTACCAGCTAGTAGCCCTATTTCACTATCTTTGGGGATTTTTCTCCAAATAACACCAAACAACACTTTAAAGAAACTTAGGTTTCAGATGCCCTTTTGGGACCACTATCTGATTCGAAAAGATTAGATTTTTACCCTATTCCTGCACTCTTCAACACCTACTTGGTTACAAGCCTAATTGATCAGGTTGGACCGGTCTCACAAAAGAGGTATGGAGAATGGGATCACAGGAAGGTTCCAACCTTTCAGGAAGTTTCTCCTATGTTCAAATACCCAGTTTCAACACTTCAACTCATCTTCTCATCATTGTTCATTGTCTATTCAAAGAAACTCATCTAATCTAATCTAAACCCTCAATTGGTTTAGACTAGGGCTTGGTGGCACTGTACCAACCAACTCCTCTGATCTCACCCCTCTAGAATCTCAAAATACACATCCCTAAATAGCATTCTACCCATGGCCATCGGATTGCAATGATTAGACTGTATGTTAGGGTCTTACTTGCATTATAACCCTTGAAAATGGAGGGTTTCAATCCGGTAGAAAATAAACGTTTGTAACTTCTACTAAAATTTACCTTGAGAGGCCAGACTTGGTGCATTAGAAAGGTGTTTTAGAGTCACTCCTAGAAAAATCAAGACTTCATCAGAAATTCTCACGCTCTTTATGAATCGTACAGAAAAACCTCTGTGTGGTGAAATCAAATTTGTCTTATTTTTGTTTCTCTACCAAACTTTAAAAAACCTTCCAACCACCTTCCTCTGGTTTTCCACATATATATAAACCTCTTCCAACATCCATAACCAACTTTTGAATAGTTAGGACCGTTGGAGAAGTAGTTGTCATTCTACTGACAACTTTGAAAAGTTGCTTGACAACAAATGCAACATTTTGCAATTTTAGAACAACACTAGTTATTAACTACCTAGACCGGTCATTATTTACTCCAACACCTAAGACAACATCGTAGACATACTAACTTTGACAAAATCCAAATTCCAAGCCTTCATGGCCTAATAGACCTCTAGGTTTATATGCTCACCTAAGAGATCATTGACCATACAAAATAGGCATTCAGTTACATCAATGTTGATAATTGATCCAACCCATAATTACAACATAAATGAACCTATAGACAACACTATGTACTTGAAAATTAGCTGTGTAATGAAATGTGCTTTGCACTAGGAACGTATTGTTGAAACATCATGCCTTTCAGCTTGAAAAATGCTAGGGAAACTTATCATAGAGCCATGATGACAATCTTCCATGATATTATGCATACCTTCATGGAGGACTATATGTGGATGATTTATTGGCTAAATCATTCACCCGAGCAGAACATCTAGGCATATTAGATAAAATATTTCAAAGATTGGAGCAATTCAAGGTTAGACTAAACCCCAAGAAGTGTGTCTTTGGGGTCACATCAGGCAAACTATTAGGCTACATTGTGTCAAAAAAGGGCATTGAAGTAGATCCAACAAAAGTATAGGCTATCATGGAAAATACACCTCTTAAGAACATTAGCCAACTTAGATCTCTGTAGGGACGCCTACAATCCATCAAGTGATTTATAGCCCAACTAGCAGATAAATGTCTACCATTCAATCATTTGCTTTATAAGAATATACCTTTCAGATGGGAAGACAAGTATGCAGAATTATTTCACCAGCTCAAACAATATCTGATGAATCCACCAGTTTTGGTACCACTGATAGCAAGCAAGCCGCTCATTCTCTACATATCAACAACAAACGTATCATTGGGGGCACTGCTAGCACAAGAAGATCCGGTAGGCAAAGAAAGAGCTATTTATTACATTAGTAGAACTTTGAACGGGTATGAGCTAAATTATACATTCATTGAGAAGGCTTACTTAGTAGTGGTGTTTGCCTCTCAAAAGTTTTGCCACTATATGCTAGCCCATACAATAAAGCTGATAGAAAAAATTTATCCTCTCAAATTTTTACTCAACAAGGCATCTCTTACAGGATGATTGGCTAAATGGGTCATGATTCTCAGTGAGTTGGATATCCAGTACACAGAATGTCGAGCTATCAAAGGATAGGTAATTGCAGATCAACTGGCAGAAGCACCACTACTTAATTAAATAGAGGAATGTGGGTGATTTAATTAAATTATTTAATTAAATAGAGGAATGAACATAAAATATTCATTTAGGAATATGGTCATTTTTATATGTCTACATTTTGCCCCTCTTTGAAGTGACGTGTGTGCACATGTTGATTCAAAGAAAATGATGCGTTGTTTTGATTTAGTTATGATCAATTTTTATGTCGTTTTGAGATTTTTATGTCGTGCCCCAGATTTGATAAATGATGTTGATAATGCCCCCTCGGGAGATGAATCAAAATTTTTGAAAATTTCATTTGATTTGGATAAGTTTAAATTTCCCTTTCTTTTCCTGATCTTGCTGATTTCTAGGATTTTCTTTAAGTACTAGGTCACCAGTTTTAAAAATTCGAGGAATAACCTTGTGGTTGTAGCTCCTACATATGCATTGCTGATATGCTTTGAGATGAGTGTAGGCACATTGGCATCTTTCATCTAGAAGTTCAAGCTCTTGCAGTCGGTTAACTCGATACTCTTCATTTGGGATTAAGCCTTTCAAAGAGACTCTGAGAGATAGAATTTCTACCTCTAGGGGTAAAATAGCTTCCGATCCATATACCAATGAATATGCTGTAGCTCTTGTTGGTGTGCGGATGCTAGTTTTGTATGCCCAAAGTGCTGGATTGAGTTGTACATGCCAATCTTTGCCTGCATCATTCACTGTTTTCTTTAGGATTTTCAATATTGTCTTGTTGGATGCTTCACATAGATCTTGCGCATCTTGGTTCTTGAAAGGTCATCCATTATCTGTGATGATGGAACTTGGAATACCATATCGACAGATCAGATAATTAAGGATAAAAGAGGCAATTTTTTTCCCAGTCATTGTGGTCATGGGGACTGCTTCAATCCATTTGGTAAAGTATTCCGTTGCGGTTATAATGAACTTTTGTCCATTTGAAGATGAAGGATGAATTTTGCCGACCAAGCCTTGTCCCCACTGACAAAAGGGCCAGGATGTTGTGAATGGCTGCAATTCCTGTGCTGGTGCATGTATAAGATTGCCATGGATTTGGCATTTAGGACTCTTTGCAAAGTAATAAGAGTCTTTTTCCATTGTTGGACAATAACATCCCATTCTTAGAAGATTTTTAGCAAGAGTAGTACCAGTTGAATGTGTGCCACAGATACCTTCATGAAGCTCATGTAAAGCGGAGTCAGATTCATTATGATCAAGGCAACAAAGAAGAGTACCATCTAGACCTTGATGGTACAAAGTATCAGCAGTGAGGGTATAACGGGCAGCCTGCCGGATAAAGTTACATTTTTGGTTTTGGGATAGGTCAATGGGTAGGATATTGTTCTTAAGATGGTCATATATTGGTCCATATAATGGAGAATCTGAACCGGTCAAGGCATAGATAACATCGAAATCAGAGTGGTCATAGGCTGGGGAGAACAATTGCTCTACCAGAAACTCGTAACAACTCTGTTGCTTTGGGATTTGTAGTAGTGAAGTGATAGTAGCCATTGCATCGGCTGCTTTGTTATCCAACCTTGGTATTTGTTTGAAGGTGATGTGTATAAAATATTGCTTGAAATCATCTACCATTCACTTGTATGGTAGCAGCTTGTCATCCTTTGTCTGATAGTCATTGTTGATTTGATTGACGACCAGTTGTGAATCTCCGTAGACTTTTAACTCAGTCATTCTCCATTCTACGACCATTTTGATGCCTATAACCAATGCCTCATATTCAACAATGTTATTTGTGGATGGAAACATAAGCCTATATGATCTTGGTATAGTGTGTCCTTCAGGAGTGATGAAGAAAATTCTAGCACCTGAGCCATGTTGTATGTAGGATCCATCAAAGTACAAGGTTCATTGTTTGGTGGAGATAGCAAGAACGTCCTTGTCTGGAAATTTGATCTCCATAGTTCGTTTTCTAGGTAGTGGTGCTTCAGCCAGTTGATCTGCAATCGCTTGTCCTTTGATAGCTCGTCGTTTTGTGTAGTGGATATCAGATTCACTAAGAATCATGACCCATTTAGCCAATTTTCTTGTAAGAGCTGCCTTGCTGAGTAGATATTTGAGAGGATCAATTTTTGCAACTAGTTTTATTATGTGAGCTAGCATGTAGTGTTAGAATTTTTGAGAGGCAAATACCATTGTTAGACAAGCCTTCTCAATGAATATATAGTTTAATTCATATCCGTTCAATGTCCTGCTGATGTAGTATATAGCTCGTTCCTTTCCTTGTTGATCTTCTTGTGCTAACAATGCCCCCAGTGATATTTCTGTTGTTGATATGTAGAGAATGAGTGGCTTCCCTACTATTGGTGGTACTAGAACTGGTGGGTTCATTAGGTATTGCTTGATTTGATAGAATGATTTTGCACATTTGGCTTCCCATCTGAATGGTACATTTTTATGTAGGAAATGAATAAATGGGAGACTTTTATTTGCTAGTTGAGCAATGAACCACTTGATTGATTGGAGTCGTTCTTGTAGAGATTTGAGTTGACTGATGTTCTTTGGTGGTGGCATCTCCATAATGGCTTGTACCTTTGCTGGATCCACTTCAATACCTTTAGCTGAAACTATGTAGCCTAGTAACTTGCTTGATGTAACCCCGAAGACACACTTCTTAGGGTTGAGCCTGACTTGGAATTTCTCTAATTTATCAAAAATATTTTCTAAGATGTTTAGATGTTTCGCTCTAGTGAAGGATTTAGCTAGTAAATCATCCACATAGTCTTCCATGAAGGTATGCATCATGTCATGAAAGATTGTTGTCATTGCTCGTTGATAAGTTGCTCCTACATTCTTTAAGCCAAAAGACATGACATTCCAACAGTACGTTCCCCAAGGACAGGTAAACGCTATTCTATCTTGATCTTTTGGGGCTATCTTGATTTGATTATAGCCTAAAAAACCATCCATTAGTGATAGCATTGCATGGCCTCCTGTGAGGTCTACAATTATGTCGATACTGGGCAAAGGAAGGTCATCCTTTGGACAGGATTTGTTGACATCTCTAAAATCAGTGGAGATTTTGATACTACCATCTGGTTTTGATACTGGCATGATGTTGGAAATCCATTCAACATAGTCGATAGGTCGAATGAATCCGTCATCTAATAGTTTCTTTAGTTCAGCTTTAACCATGAGTGCCACATGTGGATTCATCTTTAGCAATTTTTGTTTGACTGACTTAGCTCCTGGAGTAATGGACAAGTGATGCATGATTAATTGCGGATCAATCTCGGGTATATCTGCATATGACCAAGCAAAGTTGATTTGATTTTCTTTAAAAAAATTAATAAATTCTAATCTTTCTTCCTCTGTTAGAGATTCTACCAAGTGTATGTTTTGGCTACTTATGTAGTACCAATGTTGATTGATTGAGTGGGCTCAATCAATATGGGTGATCACTCATGATAATTCTCAGGAAGAGTGTCAAGTCTCCCATCTTTAGGTGCCTTTAAAAGGTTTTCACCCTCAGATGAGTCCTTTATTTTTACTTTTTTGTGATCCATTGCTGCCATTGACTGGTTTTCAGCAGTAGACTTGACATTCCCTTGATTGTAGATGTTGTTACTTTGTTCATTGGTAGAGTCTATTTCTGGGTTAACAATACACAAGTAATGTATAATGGATTCACCATTTGGAAAAATTGGTATATCATGAGTTTTAGGTTCATCCCAGTCTATGAGGTTAGGAAAGACAAGTGGTAAGGAGTCATTAGGTGGATCAAGTTCGACTGCTGTAAGAGTCAGGATGGAGGTATCATTGTGATTGGTCTAGGTGTTAAAGAAGTTAAGGATTTTGTCGAGGTCTTCGATGGTATCATCTTCTGTATAGACTTGCTCATAATGCCGCTGCTCATTTTCCTTGGCGTCATAGATATTTTGTGGACCAAATTCAAGCGGTCTAGATTCTGTGCTGCGTTCTTCTTGAGAGATGGGTGTATGACTGTCCTTTGCACAAATTTCTTTAGTAATGTTAGAACATCTGCCCCATTCATATTCATTGGAATCAGTCTTAGAGGTAGTATCCTAGATTCTAGCAGTGCTGTGGACTTGTATGTTGTAGGGTGAGAACAGGTCTTTGATGATTGATACAAGTTTGATAGTTTTCTCTGACTCTGTGTCAGATCTTGCTTCCACTCTTTGCATTTGTTCATATACTATCTCTCCTCAGGGAGGAATGATGTAATCAGGAGGTGATTCATCTTTGTTGGATATTGGTTCTTGAATATGATGTGCTTCGACAGTAGATGCTTCTTTCTTTTGATTGATAGGCTGCCTTTGACATTGCTTTTGCTCTTGATGTTCACGTTCCTTACGTATTGTCTCTGTTGACTTAAATAGTGCCTCCTGCCAGGAGTCTTCCTTGTACTTCTTCTTTGCTTTCCACTAAGATTTTTGATATTTGTGTGGTGCCCTCTTTGGTAGTAGAGTGAGTTCAAAGCCCAATCCTTTTTTGTCTTTACTGAATTGTGAAGGAGGATCTAATGGTTCTGTTACGCCTTCTTGACATTTTTTGATAGGTCCTTTGCCATTGTATCCCATTTGTTGGATGATTAAGTAGCCTTTTCCATACAGGTGTGTGGGTATAGCTACTTCCATAGTAGCTACTCTATCATTTTCTTCTTCATCCTTGTATAACCAACTAAGGATGTCCTTTTCCTCTGATTCATGTGCTAAAATGCCGAGTTGGATGAATGTGCCATCAAACTTGGTGATGGGCCGAGTTGCTTGATGTGTTGGTGCTATAGGTAATCCATGAGATCTAGGTGATGTTGGTAAGTTGGCCAGACACATGGGTTCCAAAGAGTATCCTCCCATGCCTTGTTCTTTGATTTTAATTTTCTGCTTGAAATCCATAGATAATGATTTAGACTTTTCTTGTTGAAGATCTAGTGTTGAGGAATTTTGTTTCTCTCTATTATATGGAACCAAGCTGTCTTGGGCTACCCCCATAGCATTACAATGCTGAAATGGATTATGATCAACTGATATAGAAACCTCCTACCCATTGTAGGGGAATTTAACACATTGGTGATAAGTGGAGGGTACCACTTGCATTTCATGTATCCAAGGTCGACCTAATAAGATATTGTATGTGAGGTCTATGTCTAAGACCCGACACATAGTATCCTTTCGTATCGGTCCTACTTGAATTGGCAACACCACTGTTCCTTTGGATGATCTTTCTTCATCATCATATACCTTTATAGTGATCTTTTTGCATGGATCAATAGACTCCTCAGAGAAGCCTAATGCATGGATAAGTTTTAAGGTACAAATATTAAGTCCAGCTCCTCCATCTATTAATACTCGTTTAACTTGGTGTTTATAGACCATGACTTCAATATGGAGTGGAGTATTGTGTGGATGGCTCGATGATATATTATCATGCTAAAAAAAAGTGATGTTATGAGGCCCTGTCATATGAGCCACCATGGCTTGGAATTTGTTAGCACTGAGATCTTGAGGTACATTTGTTTCTAATAATGCTTGTTCCAATATGTCTTTGTGTTTTGGCAAAAGTTTTGGCAACTCTAGTATTGATATTTGAGCAGGAGTTTTGTACAGTTGACTGACTAGATCATATTGAATTTTGGGTACGGTGTTTGTTGTTGACATATGTCCCTTCAAGACATATTTTTGAGCTCTGGTTGTTATGTTGACAGAATCATGATCATGTTTATCTCTGATTGTAATGACGTTTACTTGATTGTTTGCAACTGATATATGATTGATGGTGTTATTATAGATATGATTGATACGAGCTCCATGTGTATCGTTTGAGGTTGAAGCTCCATCTTTGTTGTAGTTTGGAAGAGGATTCTTAAATGCTCCGTGGTCACCATTTATTTTGAGGTCATCAACCATTAAATCACCTCTATCGATCATGTCCTGAACAACATTTTCCAGCCTCATGCAGTCATTTGTTTTATGACCTTTTGTTGTGATGAAAATCACAAAAGTGTGAGTCATTCCACCAGGGTGGTTTGATTTGCGGTTCAAAGTTGTTGATTGCTGGTAAAGAGATAACTTTTTTTACTAGGAGTTCTCTGAATGCCGACTCCAGTGATTGTCCCAATGGTGTGTAAATGCATTTTGGAGAGTTGTTTGCATTACCTCATGAATTGGGATTAGGTCCTCGATTGGTGTTATTGTTTTGGGTGTTGTTGGTGTTGGGTTGATCTTGATTGGTATTCGGTGCATAAGTGTTAGTGCCTAGGTTAGCACCTTTGGGATTCTTTGTATCTTGAGGATTACTTGATAATGCGAGCATGGGCTGCTTTGATTTTGGATCATTTGAGTCATTTCCTCCTTCATTTCCATTGTTTTTGTTTCTAGTCCAGAATCTGGATTTGTCTAAGTTGTTGTTGTTTTGGTTGTTGTAATTGGATGAACTTGTTCCTTCTTTGAATAATTTTAGTGTTCCTTTCTTGAAACATGCTTCTTCTACTTGAATGCCATTCTCAATCAACTTAGCGAAAGATGGTATGCATTGGAGTTTGAGTCTGTAACTCATCTCACTATTCAAGTTGTCAATGAAAATCTCCATCTTTTCTTTTTCAGGCACATCTCGAGGATATCTTGAAACCATACGCCACCAACATTGAAGAAATACCATGAATGTTTCATTGTTTTTCTGTTTGGTGTTACGAACGTCTAACATGGTGATAACATGTTGAATATTATAGGACTATTGAGTTATGAATTTGTTGACTAGTTCATCGAATGATTTGATAGGAGGTGTGATTTTGGATAACCATTCCATTGTTTGTCTGCCCAAGCTTCTTGGGAATAACCTCATCAAATAGGTATCATCATGAGAAAATTCCAGACTCATTATACAAAATTCACAAATGTGATCACAGGGACCACTTTTCCCATCATATTTGTCAAATTTGGGAATGTCTGAGTTTGGAGGAAAAGGTACCATGTTCAATCTTCTGTCAAATGGATAAGGACAAACTTCAGTTAAGGAGTACCATACTATTGTACCTTGTTGCATGTCTTGCATTTGTCTTTGTAACATTTGCATTTGTTGAGTAAGAGCAATCAAAGGTGCATTATTTTGCCAAGGGAAGAATTCTTCCCTTGCATTAATTCTAGGCTGAAATGGTGTATGGAACGATATGTTTTGCTCAGGGATGTTTTGCTTAGGTATATTTTGCTCAGGGATATTTTGTTCAGGGGTACCTTGCTCAAGCTCATGGGCTTCTTCTTCTCTTTTTTGTTCTTGATATTCGTAATGTCAAGATCCTATTCTAAAAATGTCTGTGTTCAAGTCCTCCGGAAGTTTAACTCCTTTTCTTGTGAGCATGAGTAAGTATTTTTCCTTATCATTTTCCATGAGTCTTTCCACAAGTCTTTGAAATGAAGTGCTCTCTTGACATTCTTGAAGAATTTCTTCATAAATTTTGGCATCCTCTAGATTTGGACACTTGAAAGGATTCGATAATCTCCGATTCATGCTAGATTCTGGTTGCATTTCGCTTTGTTTGTTTCTTTGAGAGCGAGTAACAACGAGCATCTAGTAGAAGCTTTCTGTGACAAAAGGAACAAACTCTTCTTCAATGTTTTGCTCAGGGGTTGGTGGTTCAAATCAGGGTATGTTATAAGTGATGCACTCTTCAGGAAAGAAGGCTGAACTGATCTTCCCTCCTTGATTTATGCATTGACTGAATGCTGATTTTTGACAAAATGCCCTACTCCTCAAGGGTTCCTTGTCAAATTCGTTTGTTTTGTTGTGAAGATATAATCATATATGATGAAGGAATGTTCGATGAGATTTGAAGAGTTGACAATTGATGTATAAAAAATTATTTCTTTTGGCAAGTTTAGAAGAATTGGGTTGCTGTTTCTTCAACTGAGTGTTATGATAAATATTCTTTCTTCTCAGAATATGAGGATTAGTCATGCACAAGAGATCAATAGTTTCCTTTGGTTTGTTTTGGATTTAGTTTAGCTTGTTTTGGAAACTTAAGTCTTACTTTATCAAAGTGAAGGTTTAGATGCCCCCTCACGACAAAGTGCGTCAAATGATATGGAATATGAGCTTTCCCGATATGGAAACTCGATTTGACAACTTAGAGTTTTAAACAAGTGTGTTTTGGGATAAAAATCTGTTTGATTTAAAGAACTTGTTTGCCACTTGTGATGATGTTTCCTAATTTTGACAGGAGAGATATGTTTATCTTGTTACTTGTTTCAAATTTCAGACAACTTTGTTTTATGGAAATTTTGCTCTCAGAAACAGCTTCTGATACTCAGTTTTGGTTTTTCTATTTGATGAAGTTCAGGCTAATGAAGGAAATCTTTCAAAATTGCTTTCAAAATTTTCAAAATTGACCTTTGTTTTGCCCCCTGTTTTTCTGGTTTTAGCTATGCGCTAAAACAGAGACGCGATGCGCTATAGAAAGTTCTCAACGTGCTAGCGAAAAGACTCTACGTGCTATGCTGCCCCCTGCTACGCCCTAACTGGTTTATACTGTTTAATTTTGCTTCAGTTTTGGTTCAAGAGATCATGCGCCAATATGAGTTGCCTATGCGCTATTGGTTAAACCCTACGTGCTAAAGTTTGGCTTCCACACGCTAATCTGATGTTTCAACGTGCTAAACTATTTTCAAAACATGCCAATTGCAACTATTGGTTTTTTAGATTCTGGTAAAGCGCTACTGTTAAGACTTTACATGCTAAAGATAAGGTTTAATGAGCTAAAATATGGTCGCCACGCGCTAAGATGTTGCATTTACATGCTAAACTGCCCTGACTTGGTTGCTTTCTGCAATGTTGGAGTTTTGCCTTGAGTTTTTAGTGCTAATAGATGATTTTCTGAAATAACAAATGAAAGCACGACACCAAAGAGACAACCATTTTGCTTAATCTAAACAACAAGTGTATGTTCTGTGAGGATGTGTTCAAATCCCCAATGTTTCAATAGGTTTAGATACAACATGTACTTCAATCAGACTCTTTATTCAAGGCTCATAAGCAATATCATAGCCCACTAGTCTTGATACTCTGCCAGCTCAAACAACCATGTCACCTCCTAGGGGGTGCCCATTTTTTTGCCTTTTGCTAGAAATTAATCCAAAGTGAATTGCTTCACAATTGAGTAGTTATCTTGGGAGATATATGGTGAGTGATCTTGGGGATGGATTCTTCCCCACCCTTGCACTATGATATTGCAAATGTCTGGTTACTGACTCGGCTCAAAGTTTCTATGCTAAGGTTCGTAATCAAGATTCCTATTCAACCGTAAGTGATAAAATCCTTCAGGAGCCTTCCCAACCTTTAGAACAAAGGCTTTACGTATCTCAAGGATTTTGGGGGAAGGCTAATCACTGCACGCAACCATTGAAAAGGACTTTCGTCACTTTCCACATTTGATTATAGTGGGTTGGAACACTTGGCTTCATAGCCGTTTCCCACTTAGGTCGTTCCCTTCACACTGGCCAAAAATGACTTTAAGAGTTTTTCAATCCCTCGGGAAGGTAGGCCTGCTAAAGGATTTATTGCTTGAATTAAAGAAAGCGTTAAGAGTGGTTTGGCCTTTTGATCACCCAATTAAGGGGAGAGCATATACCTTCCACTTTCGAGACAAAGCACACAAATTCTTTTTAGCCTTTCAAAGCAATGATTTGCTAATCCTATAAGGAGATGTTGCTCCACGAAGACATGGTGTTCTTTTTAAATTCTTCAAGGCAATGGTTTTCTATTCTAAAAAAAAGAACTTTGGGTCAACAAAATGAACGCAACTTTCGTCAACAAAAGAAATCTATTGAAAGGGGAAGATTTTCCCTCTTTAGCTGAAAAAGACTTTTGAGACTTGGTGTGATTCTTTACTTTGCTAAAACCTAAAATGGATCCTTTTATACACCAAAGGATGGTGAAGTTATTTTTAATCCACTTGTTTGCAAAACTTTGAAAAACAAATTTGATTTGTTCCTTTTAAAACCCAACGTGAAAATTTTCTCTCCTAGAAAATCAAAGAAAAATTTGTTTTGTGGTTCTTTTTAAAGTTTAAACAAAAATGAGTTCAATTTTAACAAGAATCAAAAGAAGTTTTATATCTTAACTAACTTAAATAAGTTAGCAAAAACTTTAAACTATTTAATGATCCTAAAACTAAGCTCCCACCTGTAAGAAATTTGTTAAAACCCTACAAAATTCCAAGTGAAATTGTTAGAACACTTGTGGGTTTTTGTGGACTTCAACAAGTCTAATTTCACATTCGATTACAGTTTTTAGTTTTGCCTCTATCTGTGATGCGCTATAGAACAAACTGTATGCACTATGAGATAATTTGGATGCACTATCAGACAGACCCTACACGCTAAACTATGTTTCAGATGCGCTATTATGTTTTTCTTCCATGCCAAGACCTACAAGAAAGTATTAGTGGGGACGATGCGCTAAGGTAAAGATTGCACACACTATAGAATAGACCCCACGTGCCAAATAGTGCACTGGGTGTGCTAAAAGATCCACCAAATGCGCTAAGGGATGTTCCTTACGTGCTAATTCCTGTTTCCCGCGTACCTGCAAAAGTGTTTATTTTTGAAAACTAATTTGATTAATGGGGTAGTGCCCCACGGTGGGCACTAGCAATGTGTGCGGGAAAAGCAGGTCAATGAAACTTAAAAAGTGAAAAATGTGGTCTCAAAGAGGCTTGTTCACACACCCACAGGACTTCTTGGTGCAAGTTATGGAGTCATGAAGAATGACTCAGCTTCCCAAGGTTGGTTCCATGGTTCTCTATCTCACAAGATCCCTCAAGCCAATGCCCTTTCTCTCAAATCACCGAGGAAAGTGGCTTAGGGATGAGAAATGTAAGAATGAGGGATGCTTATGATTGATTTAATTATGAAAATGCATCCTATCTAAGCATGATTCTACAAATGCAATAAACTAGATTATAAGATGACAAGATTAGTAGCAATACTATCATAACATGATATACTAGTTTATGAGTTAAGCTAATGATAAAGGAAATAGTCTAAAATGCTTATTAGATTAATTCCTATTACAAAGAGAGGCTAGATGTGTTAATAAAATTGAGCATAAATGAGATACTAAAAGCTTGCATGGATCCTTAAAATGGAGGAATGAGAGCTCTATTTATAGTGAAAATAGGGCAATGGATGGTCAAGATTGAAAGAGTTAATCAAGGGTCAAGTTTGAAAGTTGTCAATCCATGTTTACAATTTTCACCAATGAAATGGTGACAATTGTCAACATAAGGCTGGTTGAGAGGAGAGGTAAGAAGCATTAAATATTTGAGAAGACCTCATGGTTACCCTAGGAGGTAAGGGTTAAGGTTAGGTTAGGGTTAGCCAATGGATAAAGCTTTTACCCAAGAGGTAAACTCTTGTGCAAAGGTTAAAGGAATAACCATGGTCAAAGCAATAAATTCTTGATGAGACCCTTGGGTTATATGGAGGTTAAGTTAGTCAAAAAGTCTCTAATCATGCCTCTAAGGGTTAGTTAACCATTAATGGTTTAGAGACTTTGGGGACAAATTTGTAAGAGTCCTTCCAAATTTGGGGGTATTCAACAAGTTAGCTTGTTGAATGGATAAAGGTTTTAATGCCTTTTGAAGACTTTACTCCAAATTTGAGAAGTGACCTCAAATTTAGGGAAATGGGATAATGAATGGGTTTGGGCTAATTGATTAGGATTAGATGGATTCTAGAAGAAATTAGGAATAGGGTTTAGGATGCAAGTGGGAGATGTAGGAAAATGCAAGTGGATGAGGGAAAATAGATTTTATTAAAATAAATTACTTTATTTCAATTTGGTTGCAATTTGGGAAATTGAATAAATTAGATTTATTCAATTTGGGGTGAACTATTAATTAAATGTAAATTTAATTAAAAGTAGAGAAAAAAGGGTTTAATTAAATGATTTATTCAATTAAATGATGTAAAAGGGGCTAGTGAATTTAACTAAATAAACTGAATAATTTACTTAATTAAATAGAGAAATGTGGGTGATTTAATTAAATTAGATTTAATTAGATAGAGGAATGAACATAAAATATTCATTTAGGAATATGGTCATTTTTATATGTCTACACACATCACCTTTGAGAAAATCCCAAGATTGGACAACAAAGCTATCGATGCAATGACCACTATCGCTTTACTACTGTAAATTCTAGATAAACAGAGTCATTACAAGTTCCTGGTAGAGCAATTGTTTTCCCTAGCCTATGACGATTCCGCATCCCAAGTCATCTATGCCTTAACTGGTTCAGACTCACCTCTATACGAGACAATTTATGATTATCTCAAAAACAATACTCTCCCACCCGACTTGTCTTGTAACCAAAAATGAGCTTCACAAGGGTATCTGTGGTACGCATTCAAGTGGTCCTACTCTCACCAAGAAACTTCTAAGAATGGGATATTACTGGCCGACAATGGAGAAAGAGTCCTATGAATTTGCAAAGTAATGTCCTAAATGCCAAATTCATGGCAATCTTATCCATGCACCGGCACAAGAGTTGTAGCCGTTCACCACATCTTGGCCTTCTATCAATGGGGACTTGATTTAGTAGGCAAAATTCATCCCTCTTCTTCAAATGGACCCAAGTTCATTATTAGTGCAACAAAATATTTCACCAAGTGGATTGAAGCAATCCCAATGACCACTATAACTGGAAAATAGATCTCCTTATTTATTCTCAATTATCTCATTTGCAAATATGGCATTCCCAGTTCCATCATCACAAACAACGGGCGTCCTTTAAAAAATCATGATGTGTGAGAACTATATGAACAATTCAAAATCCAACATCACTTCTCCACACCTTACTACTCATAGGGGAATGATCAAGCGGAAGGATCAAATAAAATAATTCTAAAAATCCTCAAGAAAAAAGTAAATGATGTGGGCAAGGATTGGCATGTACAACTCAATCCGACACTTTGGGCATATGGGACTAGTATCCAGACACCTATAGTGGCTACACCATATTCATTGGTGTATGGTTTAGAAGCAATTTTACCTCTTGAGGTAGAAATCCCATCTCTCCAAGTATCTTTGAAGGGCCTCATACCAGATGAGGAATATCAAGTAAATAAGTTGCATGAACTAGAGCTTCTTGATGAAAAATGACAACATGCCTATGACCATCTCAAGGCACATCAGTAACAAATGCGAAGAAGCTATAATCACAAAGTCATCCCAAGGGCTTTAAAATTAGGTGATCTCATGCTAAAGGAAAATCCAAGAAATCAACAAGATCAAGAAAAGAAGAAAGTTTGAACCTAACTAGTTGGGTCCCTTTGTCATCATACCATCCTACGGATCAGGAGTATATCAGCTGTCAACTTCAGAAGGGGACGTGCTTGATGAACAAACTAATAGTATCCATCTAAAGAAATTCTACACTTGATTCATCCAATGCATGGAAAAAATGAAAAGCAAAAAAATAAATAAATAAAAAAATCAGAAAAATACAAAAAAATAAAAAACAAATTAAAAAAGTGCAAAAAAAAACAAGTAATGAAAACCTGGCAACATGCGTTATTTGTGAGAGAATGAATCCTCTATCTATCAGTACTCATATCTTTGATCCATCTAGTCTCAGCTAATGGCCATCAGCCAACACTTATTCATGCAACATTATCCTGGACATACTTAGTGTAGTCACTGTCCTTGATTATCCAAAAATAGTTCTCCATATCATATCCCACCATGGCTTGGTGATCAACCTATATCCACATTGGCAAATACATATGAATAGGGGAAACATTCCTCTCACTTTAACATTCCGACAACAAATGACAAGGATTGCAACATACTAGAGAACTAATGTCAACAATGACTCACAAGAATAGAAAACGAGACCATTATCCAATTGCAACTTTAACACACACATGATGGATGATTTTCTGAATTATGATTTGTTTACATTTTAGCATGAGTTTTTAACTATTTTGTATCTTAATTTTTGAATTATTAGATCTCCTGAGCTACTCGAGGATGCATTGAGCTAGATAAGCAATGAAGGAATCTGCTTTTTTTCTTTGGTTTTTTGTCTATGAGATGATCATTCATACAATGCAAAATTGTCTCGAGACATGATTGGAAACATATCATTGAAGACATTTTCCACTTTGCACATGCAAATGGTTAACTCTTGTCTATTTTACGCAAGCGACACTTAGGTCATCTAGGTTCAATTATACCTCGACACTTGTGCCACCTTGCGATATCAAAACATCCGTGTAAGTTTTACTTAGGTCATTATGGTTCAATTATATCATGATTCTTGTATTAACTTCCAACATATCAAAATCTCAATGATGACAAAAACAAAGCACAAACAAGTGACTAAACAGGAATGACAATGACAAAATTAAATCATGCATTTAGTTGCATATCATCTTAATGAATTTAGTTGCATATCATCTTAAATCATACATTTAATTGCATATCATTTTAAACTTGCATTTAGTTGCATCATCTTAAAACACGCATTTAGTTGCATATCATCTTACATCATGCATTTAGTTGCATATCATTTTTATCTTACATTATCATCATTATCATTATCATACATCTCATTTTCAAGATACATTTCACATCATTATCATTATCCCACATCTCATTTTCAAGATACATCTTATAAATCAAAGTAATCAATGCAATACATCATCACATTTTCACTCATCTCATCATAAATCATACATTTATGTCATAATCAAAATCAAGAGCATTATTATCTAAGCATCAAATCATTCTCATCGATTCTCATATCGAAACATAATGCATATCATAAATTATCATCAATAACACATCACATGTGGATCAAAGAAAATTAGTGCTATATATATATATCTCAAAAAATGGTTGAAATGTACAAGGGATATTATGTTTGTTAAAAATACAAAAAAGTGATAAAAACAACAGAGATAGGTCTCTCAGGTATGACTATCTCTTGAGACTAATGGTCTAGTAGTAGATGTTCCTATTCTTGGATCTCCACCAGGTAGATAACTTTGGGCATGCCTCGTAACACCTCTTCTCTTTGTCCTTGTATGACTATGGCTAGATCGATTAGACGCCATTGCAGCATAGCTAGAAGCTCTATGATCTTGAGGGACCACCTCCTCGTATAGACACCTATAATACTTAGCCTCCTTGGACAAGTATTGTATATCTCTCAGCGTGTCCCAAATTGGGGCACCAACCATCGCTCTCTCCAGCCTATCAGCAAGGGCCTCTGCCCGACCCTGATGCTCTATCTTTGTATCCCACTCTGTAATAACATGCGCAATCTGACACTTCTGCACTAGCACTTGTGTCTGCAGCTCCTACTTTGAGATCTATAATGCTCTAATCTACAAATCCGGTCGATAGGTGGGCACCCTAATCTGTACGGGTACTTGTCATAGTCCCACCCACACCTGTCCTTGTTTGAGGCACCTATGGAGGTAGAACATCAGATCTCCTCCTCTGGGTAGGTAGCCTATCATCCTCTATACCACCCACCACAACTAGCACCACACCTACCCACCAACCCCACCAACACCAAGAATGAGACCTCCTCCAAATCCTCTACCACCCCCTCTCCCTCTATCTAATCCACCTCTCCCTCCTCCACCACCTCCCCCCCTTATCTCTTTCTCCTCTCCCTCTCCCTCCTCCTTCACCACCTCCACCACCATCTCCACCTCCCTCTCCTACCTCCTCCCCCTCCTCATCTCTCTGTCTGACTCCCCCTCACCTATGTGGCTCCTCATCCTCCTCATCATCAAAAGTAGACATCATCTATTTTGGATCAGATATACGTGCTGCTGCATGTGCCACAAAGTAGGCTGAAAACTCCTTTGTCATCCCTGCATCCACAACCCTAGGCCCATAATCCCAGATTTGTCCTGCTAGTGACATGTACTCCTTAACCGTTTCTATGCTATCTAAAGTGGGTCCCCACTCTAGCACATCCTTTTGCTGCTGAGCATATAAACAGGCTCCCTATGGCATCCCCTGCTGTCTACCATATTGCCACTGAACATGACTATGCAAGAATCACTCAATAATAAAGGGTGTCTTCCCAATCAAGTACCTTGACATATATACATAGGACATCTCTAGCCCGTCCTCTGCCCACACCTTGCAATCCATTTACGGTCTCCAAATGACCGTATCGATATCATCCAGTACCCTCTGCCAATGCTCTAGTTTGCCCATCTTACCCAAAATTGCAAAGCATGACTAAAATGAATAAAATCAATCAAAAACAAAGATGGATTTTGACCACTTACTGGTGGGCCATAGGCGGTAGGTCGCCAGTATCACCTAACATGCTCAAATTGATGCGAGGAGTATGGAATTGACATCGTTGTTAGAGCTCTAAATGTCACAATCATAGAGAAACAAGTGTACGAATGATTTTTCCAAATCACTTTTTACCTTTTAATAGGGTAAAATAAAAAAGGTTAATAAGTGGGGCATGTATTTTACTCCCACTTTTTCATTTTAAATAACCTTATCAACATCATTTTTTCGGGAGATGAATCAATACAAATGTATTCAACGCATTTAATATTCTCATATTACAATCAATTTCAAAACGCTTGACAGTTTTTTGCTCAATTCTTGATTCATCTCCCGAGGGACATCATCATCATCATTCATCAAATTTGGGACATCATATTGACATTTCAACACACAAACATCATGTCAATCAAATTTTGATAGCATATCCAACAAATTTTCTTTGAATCAACATGTGCACACACGTCACTTTTACTCACTTATGCCATCGCTCAAATTTTGATGGCATAAGTGAGTATAAATCTAAACACTTTCCTAAATAAATATTTAATATTTATTTTAACCCCATTCCTCCTATTAATTAAATTAATTTCTCAACATTCATCTATTTAATTAAATAAATTACTCAATTTATTTAATTAAATTCACCTAAACCTTTTCTAGTCTTTAATTAAATAAATCACTTTATTTAATTAATTCCCCTTTCTCCCTTTTTAATTAAATTTCCAATTAATTAAATTGATCCTTGCAAATAAATAAATCTAATTTATTTATTTAAATCCCCCACTCATTTTCCCTTTATTTGTTGCATATCTCTCTTTTCCCTTAAGGTTATTATGCTATATTCTTTTCACTTTATCCTCTACCTTCAAAGCATATTGTCAAGCCTCCTCAACTGTAGAAATCTCCAATATAATCATCTCATCCTAAATGTTAAATCGAAGTCCATTTATGTATCTAGCCACCTTCTCCCTACCCATCTCTCGGTGTCCAGATCTAATAATTATCATGTAGAATTCCTCAGTATACTCTTTCACACTCATGTTCCTTTTTTTTAAGTTTTGCAACTTCATGAACAATTCCAATTGATAGTCTCCTGGAATAAATTCAACCTTCAATCTTGCAACCATCTACCTCCATTGGGCGATCTTCATCTCACCATTCTCCATTCTATCCCTCTCCAATTCTTTCCACCATAAAGCAACATGCTCTTTCAACTTGGTTTGTGCTAACCTAACCTTCTATGGATCTTTAATATCTTCAAATTCAAAGTAGTCCTCCAACTCTCCAATCCAATCTTTTTAGGTCCTTCGGATTCAATTTACCTGAAAAAGTTAGAAACATCAACTTTATGACTTTTACTCACTTATGCCATCGCTCTAAGAAATATATCTTCTCTCTCATCTATCTGTCCTTCATCTTCATACTCTTATTCAGATTTTGAATTCCTCCCAAATGATGCAAAGCATCATGAAAAACTAACCAAGAACCCCAAATCAACCATGGAGTCCCAATCTTAGGGTGCTCAATGACCTAAAACAATCATCAATCTACAACCTTGATAGGTTTGAGGCATCTAACAAGATTACTATCAACCAACCAATCCAATATCAAATCCATCATACATTAGTTTCAAATAAACTCCTTCGATATCAACATAAACATCATTATTTCCAAGCGACAAATAACTCAACACCTTTGAAGCTATCCTCAAGGGTAACTCATAAAAAAATTGTTATCAATGCCACAATTCACAAAGCAACAACTTACCAATTACCTTCAAGCATTACCACATCTTACCACAACAATCACACATTCCCCAAGAGTCCTTTCACAACATCTCCACATGCTCATTGACTGTCACAAACAACAACATTAGACCATTGGTCAAAACAACAATATCCAACCATAAGACAACAAAATAAATATAATGATCTCTATTATTGGATCATAACCAACTTTATGGGTCTCATAAGAACCCTCTGATCACCATCTGCAAGTTATGCAATCATAAACCTGTCCCTTCATTGTAGACTATCATTTCATGATAGTTTGGATTGTGAATCATATAATATCAGTGCCAAACCTTCAAATATCATCTACCATTCATGTTGCAAAGAATATTTACTATCCTTTTCACCAAATAAAATCTTTCATATCATTTTACAACCCTTTAAACATTAATAAAGATCCAAACAATGCATTATATTGTCCCACTTATGACAGTCTGATAGACCCGTACTCTGTTAATAATAACTTTCAAACCCAAAAAAATTTAGACGATCTCTTTGGCGAGAATGTATAAAACTATGTTTCTAAAACCATTTCCAAAAATCATCAAGATCCAATGGTTCATTTGTGATTAGACCCCCGTACTGAGACCCATTGTCACTGTCATAAAAAACTTAGAAAATTCAACATTTATCTTGCTAGGGCATAAGATTTCTTGTAAATTATACAACCAATAAACATGAAACCAAATTCATATGAAAGAGTGCTGAATTGACTATTAGAATCTAAAATATGAGAAAACTTGAATGGTTACTGTAGTCACACAAATCTGTCCAGCTTAATTAAATAAATATTAGCTATTTATTTGATTAAAAATCCACTAGCCATCAGTTAATTAAATTAATATTTAATTAATTCATCTCCAAACACTCTTCTATTAATTAAATAAATTATTCAATTTATTTTAATTAATTCATTAAATCAAATTCAAATCAATTAAATAAATAAAATCTATTTATTTAATTAAATCCCCCTATTCCTCTTTTAAATAAATTAACATTTATTTAAATCATTTAAAACCCCCCCCCACTTGCATTTTCCTACAAATGCAACTTGCACACATTTATTGAAATAAATGAATTTTTATTTTAATAAAATCCTATTTTCCCTCACCCACCAAATCCACTTGCAAATCTAATCCCCTTCTAGATTCTTCTAACCCCTTCCTAATTAGCCTAATCCATCCCCTAATTATTGTCACATTCCTAAGCAAAATGGAGTCACTTCTCAAGGACTCCAAAGTCTTTGAAAAGCATTTAATGCTTTGTGTGTTCAACAAATTAACCCCCAAAGTCTTCCAAGACCACTAATGGCTCTTACATGACCATTTATGGCTCTTATCTTACATAACCATTTATGGTTATTTCAAACTTGTCTCCCCAAACATTTATTGTTTTGACCATATTCATCCATTTCACATTTGCACAAGAGTTTATCCATTGGATAAAAGTTTTATTCTTTGAATAAAGAGTTTATTCATTCAACCAACCTTGACTTTAACTCCCAAGGTCATTTCAAGCATTAAATGCTTATTCCCTCTCCTCTCAACCTATCTCACATTGACACTTGTCATCCTGGGATTGGGTTGAAAGCCCTCACATGGATTTGAAACCATTCAATCCTGACCCTTGTTGAGATTGTTCAATCTCAACCATCCATTGCTCTATTTTTTCCTATAAATAGAGCCCATTTCTTCATAATTCAGATCCTCAAAACTTGTATGCATTTAAGCTATAGGCATTTTAAGAGAGCATTTTAGCATAATCAACTAATATCTTGTCATTTTGGATAAAATAAATCATTTTTAGTATCAATAGCATAGTATTAGCTTTTCATTTCACATTTGGAGCACAATACTACAATCTCAATCCTCCATAAACATCCATAGTGCAAAAAGCTGCTAAGAGCTACACTATTTTGGAACTTGGAGAGGAGAGGAACAAGGGAGAAGAAACTAAGAGCATGTTAGGAGGTATTTGGAGATGCCTCATCATGTTTGCTTTGATAGTTAAATATGCTTTTAGGTTTTTAGTGTCTCTCTTGATATGCCTTTTTAGATTAGTTTTTGATTGACTAACACTAATGACTTTTGTATGTCTTTTGTGTTATTTATCTTAGACTAACCTTGTCCATTTAGGAGGGCATCATTTGGTGAACCCGACGTGAAATCGAAACACCAAAAATTTCATTTTTTTTAGCAAACTAACATGTCTGACTGTTGAAAGTGTCACATAGGTTGCGCTTTGGCGCTATTGAACACATTCTAGTGCTACCGACATTTATTCTTTTAGCGCTATTGCTCTTACAATAGCGCTATTGTCCAAATTTTAGCGCTTTTGGTACTGTTTTAGCACGTTGGTAGTTCTTCTAGCGCTATTGATAAACTTTTAGCGCTTTTGCCTCTCTGTCCTTCCCGTTCTTTCAGCTCTTTTGTGTTAAATAACACCTCTGTTCAAACACAGACTAACGCTATTGTAACAGAGAGTTGTACGAAAATTCCTTGTAACCAAAAACCAAAAATTTTAGGCTTGTAGAAGCCCACCAAAACATGCAGATTTTTCTAACTAATTGTCTTTTGTGCAGGTTCTAATCTCTTTTTTTTTGTGCAGGGGAAGGAGTTAGTTTAGATGCCTTAAAGTTTCTTTTTTTACTTTCTTTCAACAAAAGTTGGTTAAAAAGAATCCATTTTTCCTTCTTGTACAAATTAAAATAAACCTCACATCTTATTTTGGAGTGCATAAAAATGAACCTCAAACTTGTTTTTGGTGCTTAAAAGAAAATTCATCTTTCTTTATTGTAAGGTAAAAAGAACAACAACTTCAAATTTTGGCTTTCATTGCAAGTTAGGGATACATTTTATTTTGCTGCTTAAAATCAACAAGACAAATTTCCTTTCTTGCATCAAACTTAAAAATCACAATCCACACTTCAATTTTTGGGCAAGTAAAAAGAACAATCCACTTGTTTTGATTTTTTGCAAAACAAATTTTACTTCAAGCAAACGTGTTTTCATTAAGTTGACCAGGATTTCCGAATTCTAGATTACAAAACACATTGCTTTTGAAGTTAAAAAGAACACCATGACTGTTGGAGCAACATCTCCAAATAGTTAGATCACATTGCAATGATGAATTAAAAAGAACAAGTGAATTTTATGTTTGGCACACTTGTGCAAAAAGGTCAGTCGAGTGGTCCTACCTCTAACACACACTATCCTCTCCCTTGGCTCTCGTGGTCCTAGGTGCAAGAGAAAAGTGTTAGTAACACTCAAATTTTATCTTTTTAAGAGAGGCCTGCCAAGGGATCGATACTCTTGGGAATGACCTCGAGCGGTAAATTCTTCGAGCTGCTATAGAAATCAGGTGAGAATGAAAGCTGTAGCCTTGGGTATAACTGTTCCTACAGTGTAACTGGCCGAAAGGACAAATGGGCCCCACCACCAGTTACAAGGCTCTTAAGTGAGTCACTGCAGAATGAACTTATGTCCAAAAACATCGAACATGACTAAACACCTTTAAGTAGTATCCCACCCATTCTATTGATTGAGGATATTTGAGATATAATTTAGTGCAAGAGCATAGATGGTTTTGCTCCCAAGATACTCACCATACATATTTCCTTGAGTAGAAACATAGCTTTTTGAAAAGTCACTTGTGGCTTGATAAAAGTGGTGACTCCCCCATCATAGGGATCATCTATTTGTTATACTCGTGCAAGACTTAGTATATCACATCCTTACCTGCCACGACGGGATTCATAAGGTATGTAGTACCAAAGTCGAAGAAATATCAAGATGTGGGCTAAATTTATCACAACTGGCCATTTGACCTTAGGGATAAAAAGTGTTTGAAGTGTGTTCGTTTTAAAGACCTAGTGCAAATTGAGCCGACTTCAGGCTTTGGAAATACACCTTAAAATACATCTAAAGGAAGGGTCTTATACAAATCCAAGGATTGGGTTGATCTAGACCCATACTCATTTGTGCCTTTTAGGCAACATTCTTGTGTTTGTGTGCTTGCTTTGTTTTCTTGTCAAAGAAAAATAAAAAAATCAATCCCAAAAACAAAGTATTCATCCAACCAAACATTTCTCAAAACAACCAAACACATCAAAAACAAAGTGCAAAACAACAAAGCATCAAATTTTATGACCATTCTTCACATCTTGCGAAAGAAGAAGCATCATTAGAATATCAACTTGAAAAGAAGACCATTGAGCTCAAAGGCTTTGACCAAAAGGAGGAAATTCTTCTATATAAATAGACAAATTTTTGTCTCTCATAGAGTCTTTCTGCATCGCATGCGTCTTTACCTTCAAGGCAAAACAAACGAATTTGATTCCGAATCATTGAACCGTAGAGCTTTTATGCAATATAGAGCTCCGAGTTATCACAAAAACCAAGGAGGAAAGATTAATCCCAACTTCTTCCCAAACGTCTGTATCACATACAACACAGCTCGAGAAATACCACCAACACCCGAAAGAGAAGAGGTAGAGTTTGTACCATTTGTCACATAAAGTTTTTATTGAAAGTTGAAAACAAAACATCCATCATCTTACTCATCCATTGTCACTTCATCATCAATTCATTCCAACTCTCACAACATTAAAAGGTTCTTGTCCCAAAGTTCTCTTTTAGATATTGCTTGAAACAAACACATCACATCACTTTTTAGATTGTTTCTACATCTAGGGTAAGCTCATCCTAAGAGACACATCTACGTAGGTTAAAACTAGTTCATGAGTGAATCCTCTCATTACTAGGTAGTTAAATCTGTAACACATCTCAGATTTCTCTACACCTTATCACATCAAAACTTATCAAACAAGCAAGTAATTCAAAGAAGGAATTTCGGTTACATCCACCTTAAAAAGTGCTAGGGATCCACATACAACACAATTCACCAACCATCAACCTTTCATTTCATCAAACAACTCATCATCATCTTCAATCAACTTCAACAAAAGCTTGTAAAACAAAATGGCTCAAACCCATTCACAATCAAGGCAACGAGAAATAAAAATGGAAGAAGAAGAAGAGGAAAATCTCAATGAATTTCAAGAAGCACTTGGAGGAAATGCAAATGACGAAAACCCAAGTACTCCTACTCCTGCAACAATAGAAAGGGCTCAGCATAACCCTCTCTTTAACAGATTATTTGATGAAATACTCAGGAGCAATGCAAATGCTCACTTCTTAAGACTCGCTCAAGAAGGAGCAAAACTCCCCTCTGACTTTGATCTTGCCCAATTAAGACAAGCATCAGAAAGACAAAGTCACCATGAAGAGGAAAGAGGTAGAGATCCCATTAGATATAACATTCCTCAAGGTAACCCACCACCTCCTCCTCCAAATGAAATGGAGATGTTGCGACAACAAGTCGAGAATCTGGCCAAACAACTTCATAGTGGTGTTAAGACTAACCAATTCTCACTCAATGACATTTGTCCCTATCCTTTTGATAGGAATCTTTATATGCCGCCCTTTCCATGCGGTTTCGAAACACCCAAATTTGAAAAATATAGAGGAAAGGGGGATCCCCGCAATCATGTCTGAGAATTTCATTCCGCTTGTCTTGAAGTGGCATATGAAGACACATACCTAATGCGCCTTTTTCCCCAAAGCTTGGGAGGAACAACCACATCATGGTTTTCCCGACTACCAGGTGGCATTAGAACATTTGAGGAACTCATCCAGAAGTTCCTAGCACATTACTTTCATAACATTGAATGCGACATTACCATGGCTGATCTGTGCAACACCAAACAAAAACTAGGTGAACTATTCTCAGTATTCCTGCAACGATGGTGCCAAATGTCTAGCAGATGTTCTCTTCAATTACCTGAACGAGAACTAGTGGAAATATTCATTTCCAACTTAAACGAAGAAATGGAATTTCACCTGGATGTCAAAGACACAAACTCTTTTAATGATATGATCACCAAGGGTTTGAAATGTGAATGGGCAATCATCAAGAAAGGACTCATCAAAATCTTTAATGAACCAAAAGATGGTCCTCGCCTGCGCTTCAATAGTGATAAACCAAGCTTCTGGAACAAGAACAAGAATATCGTCAACGATGGGGTTGTGGATGCTCGGACTATCCAAAATGTACAACCTGTGGTTCGATTTGCAGGACAAAATCCTCCACCTCAGAATAACACAAATGTTCCTTCCAATCAAGGTCGCATCACATCTCACGATGAACCTAGACCTCGTCAGCAAAAACAAAAACGCACATACACTCCCTTAGGGGAACCCATTGAAACAGTATTGCAACAACTCATTTCTCAAAAATTGGTCCCTCTACCTAAACTATCAAACTATGAGCCTCAGGTAAAACCGACATGGTGGAGAGATACCGAACACTATGAATTCCATCAAGGGAGAGGGCACAAGACAAGTAATTGTCACCGATTAAAAGATCTTATTCAGGATCTTATTGATCGAGGAGAAATTGAAATTGAAGGACATGATCCAAAAACAACCAATAATGATCATCTGATGTTCAAAAATCCACTTCTATCACAAGATCAAAGGGGTCCTTCCACTTCCAGGTGAGGCACTGATACCACTGATTATACACAGGGTGCATATAATTACACCGTATATCATCTGTATGATGCCAGTGAACAAGTTGCAACTATAACCTTCAAAAATCCCAACTCAAATTGCAATGTTGTTACACGACGTAGCAAGGTCACCATAAAGGTAGCTCCACAATGCACCACCTCCATCCCAAAGCAGTACAATCTTGTGGAACAATTAGACAAAACCCCTGTGCTTATATCCATTTTAGAGCTATTGCGCCTATCGCCATCTCATAAAACTATCTTGGATCAAGCACTCCAAGAGGCATCAGTCCCTACCAACCTGAATACAGACCAATTTCAAGCCATGGTTGGAAGTCTAAAGTCATCACCTTGTCTCACTTTTTCTGAAAGTGACAACTTTTCCTTCCAGCAACCTCATAACGCTTCACTACACATTGAAGGCTTTATCAACCAGCATAGGATCAAGCGAGTCTTGATCGATAATGGAGCAGGCCTGAACATTTGTACACTATAGTTGGTCACAACATTGGGATATGCAGTAGAATCAGTAGATCCTCGTAAGAAGATCACAATCAAGGCCTATGACGATGCAGAGCGTTCATCCAAAGGAGCTGTGGTACTACCAATCCACGTGGGCCTTGTGGTAAAACACATCATCTGTCAAGTTCTGGACCTTCCTCTGCCATATAATCTATTATTAGGGAGACCTTGGATACATGCCATGCAAGCTGTTCCATCTACCTACCATCAATGTATCAAGTTCCCACATAACGGTGTAGAGATCACAATCCTAGGTGATGCAAATCCCTTTGCGTTTTGCCATAATATCAGCCATCAACCAGAGATTACTGTTCCTAATAATAGGGAAGCCATTTCCTCCACATCATATATTAGTCCCACCGCTCTTGCCACTTCAAACACCACTATACCCAAGCAAGAAAAGCTTAAGATGAAAGTAGCAGAGGAAGGTCTTGGAGAATACAACTTGAGTCAACTCTTTTGTGTGGAACAGATGCCCACTTCTCCTAGAACACATGGTAAGCCACAACAGTTACTCCAGCAACCACTGATCACACTAGCGTGTGCTTTGACGCCTTTCATCCTTGGAAAGAGTCAAGAGGAAGAAACCCAAGATGAGGACCTAGTGGAATGGATATTTAAAGATCCCATCACCACTAATATCCCGCCAGTTAAACTTCCTACGAATCAGTATGGAAAAGGTCTCCTCATTATGCAAAAAATGGGGTATGATGGTCACAGTGCTTTAGGATATTGCAAACAAGGATGACATGAACCTCTGCTGCCAGAATTCAAACCCAAAGGTAATACAGGCCTAGGCTTTGAGAAAGAAATCTTTCCTAAACTTAGATTCAAAGGAAAACCCAGTAAACCATTATGTCAACCTACTGCAAAAAGGACACCTTTCATCATTAAAGCAGCCTCAAGCACCATCCCAATTGCCCCATTGAGGCTCACAAACCCAACGCAACCATCACCAATGCCACTCATCCCATCAATAACACCAGTAGCAGCAGCAACTATATCAGAATCCGCAGTAGTATCTATGGCACCAGCAGTTCTAGCAGAAACCACTGAGCTAATATTACCGATACTCCCTGTATTGGATTCCTTAATCCCCATCGACCTTCCTGCAACACCGAACACTACAAAGGTACATAAACCAATCACACCTGCAGTGTTTAACTCAAAGGACATCCCAGTGTGGTATAGTAATCGGATGCTGGAAAGTGACTCAGAGACCGACTCACATGAATGAGAATTTGGTTCAGTACAACTTAATACTTCAGATGAGGAAGACACCTCACCACCCCCGCCACACAAAGACATCCCTATTTACAAAGAAGCACAGATAAAGACCACTTGGGTTCCTGAGCTGGAAACATCTTCCACAGACCCTATGTCTCATCCTACGCCTGATTCTGATAGGGAGAGTACCATTAACGACCTTCACCATAACATCTTGACCCTCACTGATACATCTAACACACTTAACCTAATTGATGAAGTAATGCCCATTATCCACCCTGAACTCATCGACTGGAACCAACCAAATCCCCCATGTCTTGACTTCTTCCAAAATGATGAGGCTATCATTGACTTTTTGGAAATAAGGGATAACCTACCAAGCGAAGATCATAAAGCTGGATTCGCCATTGAACTTAATAGCGCAACATACTTTGGGGTGAATGCCAAACCTTTCAGCTGCAAAAATATAACAATAAAACATGGATCTTCTAGTGAAAACCACACCGTGGCACTGTTTGATCCAACAAAAGTAAAAAGAAAGAGCGTATCCAACGATGAAAACCTCTCTGAGGCACCTGAGGATGAAGGGTTTGACATTCTCCTTGCTAATGCACAACAGGAACGATCAATGATTCTCATCAAGGAAACCAAAGAATACAATGTGGGGACTCCTGAAAATCCTCATATCATACATCTAGCATCTCTTCTCACTCCGGAGGAACAACGTAAATTTATAGAATTCTTCCAGAAGCATCAGATCAACTTTGCATGGTCATATGCAGACATGCCTGGGCTTGATCCTGATTTAGTCATGCATCACCTCACCGTAGCAGAAGGAGCCAAACCTGTCAAGTAGAAACTTCCTAAGATGCATCCTCAAATTGCAGTGCTAGTCAAAATAGAACTCAAGAAACTCCTAGATGTTGGTTTCATTAGACCAATTGATTATGCAGAATGGATCTCCAACATTGTACCTGTCAGCAAACCGAAAGGGGGCATCCGCATTTGTACTAACTTCAGAGATCTAAATAAGGCATGTCCTAAGGATGACTTCCCGCTACCAAATATCGACATCATAGTAGACCTGACAGCAAGACATGCCATGCTTTCACTTATGGATGGCTTTTCAGGATACAATCAAATAAAGATCGCACCCGAAGATCAACATAAGACGACCTTCACATGTCCATGGGGGACATATTGCTGGAATGTAATGCCTTTTGGTCTAAAGAATGCAGGAGTGACTTATCAAAGAGCAATGACCACCATCTTCAATGACATGATGCATACTATGATGGAAGATTATGTTGATGACTTACTAGAAAAATCACTCACCAAAGAAGGCCATCTCCACATCTTAGGTAAAATCTTTGATAGACTGGAACAATACCATGTTCGACTCAACCCAAAGAAATGTGTCTTTGGAGTAACCTCCGGGAAGCTTCTAGGATACATTATTTCAAGCAAAGGTATTGAGGTCGACCCAGCAAAGGTAAAGGCCATCCTGGACATGCCACCACCAAAGAATATCAATTAGCTAAGGACATTACAAGGGCGGCTTCAATCCATCAGAAGATTCATTGCACAATTGGCTGATAAGTGTCACCCATTCACACACCTGCTACACAAGAACATCCACTTTCAGTGGGATGCCCGATGCCAATAAGCATTTTAGACGCTTAAAGACTATCTCACGAATCCACCATTGTTGATGCCACCAGATCCAAGTAGACCATTATTACTATATATCTCAGCAACAAGTACAACATTGGGTGTACTACTGGCACAACATAATGCAGAAGGAAAAGAGTGTGCTGTTTACTACATCTCTCGCACACTAGTGGGCTATGAACTCAATTACACACCTATTGAGGGAGCTTGCCTAGCAATAATCTTGGCAGCTACTAAACTAAGGCACTATCTATTAACACACAAAGTACAACTCATGGCAAAGATTGATCCACTCAAGTATTTACTCTGCAAAGCAACATTGACAGGTCGCTTGGCCAAATGGGTGATGATTGTAAGTGAATTTGACATTGAGTACGTGGACCGTAAAGCTATCAAAGGTCAAGTTACTGCAGATCAGTTGGCCGATGTACCACTCATAGGCGATCATCCTCTCATCTCCAATTTTCTAGATGAAGAGATATTCATGATCACAATAGCACAACCATGGAAACTATATTTTGATGGTTCATACACTAGGCATGGCTCAGGGGCAGGCATTCTGTTTATCACACCTCAAGGTGATAGCATCCTGAAGTGTTACAGGCTCACATTTCCATGCACAAACAACATAGTAGAATATGAGGCCTTGATCACAGGACTCAGGCTAGCTGTAAATGGAAATTACAGGAACTACAAGTATATGGCGACTCCCAACTGGTCATTCGACAAGCAACAGATGAATATCAGACCAAGGATGATAAACTCATGCCATATAAGCAAATGGTGGACAATCTAAAGACATCATTTACTACTATCACTTTTGAGCAGATACCAAGAGATCAGAATCGAGCTGCTGAAGCTATGGCTACCATCGCCTCTCTCTTAGATCTTCCACAAAATTCAACACGCTACGAGTTCTTGGTAGAACAACTTTGGATTCCTGCTTATGATATCCTCGAATCCGAAATGATATGTCACCTTGTTGGTTCTGAATCCCCATGGTACGGTGAGTTCTACACCTATCTCCGCGATCACACCCTTCCTCCCAACCAATCGAATAACCAACATAAAACCTTTATTCGCCAAATTGCTCGATATACCATTATTGCCGCAACCCTATACCGACGTAGTCTTGATGGTACTCTCCTTTGATGTTTGGAACAAGGTGAGATAACAAAAGCTTTGGAAGAGGTACATGAAGGAATTTGCGGGACTCACTCAAGTGGTCCATCACTAGCCAAGAAACTCCTGCGAGCTGGATATTATTGGCCATCAATGGAAAAAGATTCCTACTACTTTATTAGAAAATGCAAGAAATGTCAAGTTCATGGCGACCCGATACATGCACCAGCCCAGGAACTGCAACCAATCACTACACCATGGCCTTTCTGTCAATGGGGCCTTGACCTTGTGGGTAAGATTCACCAATCTTCATCTAACGGCCATAAATTCATTATTACCGCCACCGAATATTTCACAAAGTGGATCGAAGCTGTTCCACTTACCCAAGTCACCGGCAAGCATATCACCTCATTCATCCTCAACTACATCATCTGTCGGTATGGTGTACCCATGTCCATCATCACAGATAATGGTCTTCCTTTCAAAAATCAGGATGTCTGTGAACTTTGTGAGAAATTTCATATCCACCACCGCTTTTCCACTCCTTATTACCCACAAGGCAATGGTCAGGCTAAAGCATCCAATAAAAACAAATTAAGAATCCAAAGAAGACAGTCAATGATGCCGGCCGTGATTGGCATGTTCAATTGAATCCAGCACTATGGGCATATCGAACTAGCATTCGAACCCCTACAGGTGCAACTCCTTATTCATTGGTCTATGGTGCAAAAGCTATCTTACCTATTGAGGTCGAGATACCATCATTACGGGTTTCTTTGCATAATCTAATAGATGATGAAGCGTACAGAGTCTCACGCCTCCAAGACTTAGAGTTACTTGATGAGAAACGACAAGCTGCATACAATCACCTCAAAGCCTATCAGCAGCGCATGAGCAGAAGCAACAATCACCGAGTTAGACCTCATACATTTGAGGTAGGTGATCTTGTTCTATGAGGGAATCCTCGCAATCACCCAAATAGAGAACATCAGGGCAAGTTTGAATCAAAGTGGTTGGGCCCATATGTTGTCACTACTGTATTCGGGTCCGAGGCATATCAGTTGGCTACATCAGAAGGAGAACCGCTTACAGATCCAATCAATAGCATGCACCTCAAACGGTTTTATACCTAAGTTGTCTAGAGCATCAAGCTCCCCTGCATATCAAAAAATACCACAAACATTCAAAAAATGTCCTGAAGAAATACAAAAACATTCAATAAAGTAAAGAAAAATCATACATCCAAACGGTGAAAAACCACTCCGGTGGCACCTTGGGTAAGTGCAATGGTGAAAACTTGCCAAACAGGCGCCACTCATAAAGACAATGACTCCAGTATCTTTCAAGCTCATTGCGATCACATTCATACATATGCACATCCATCCATCCATCTAACCATGGCTTGTTATTTGATCTGTAATCAATGAAAGTACTTCATGCGTTTTGCATCCCACTTTTTCATAGTCATGTCTAAACTTGGGGGCAATACCCTCTCAATCTAGTTGATGGAAGTGGATTCTACATTACTGATGATTCAAAATCCAAAAACATTGAAAAATGTCTCACAAAATCCAAAAACAACGAAAAAAAACCATCGAAAATAAAATAAAAAAACAAAAAAACATGGCAACACCTTGTACATATTCATCCAAGCAGATGCAAAACAAACATTGACACAATACTCACACAAATGATCACTTATCAATTGACCAAACAATCGACATCAACAATCAAAACTGTCTTCAACAAGGATGCATCCTTCCTTATCAAAACAAAGACAAAAGTGACGTTTTCTTTGACAAGAAAATTATGTTAAGCTATCAAATACTTGGTTGATTTGTGAGTACAATCATTTGTTTATCTGTATCGGGATCTTTCAGCATTGTTTTGTATCATTTGCGCATTATTTCCGATGAAGTTCTGGGGCATGTACTAATGGTGTCTACGTGGGAAGTTCACTAAGTTATGTGATCTTATGCCAAATGTAGTCATAGATCATTACGGCTTGCTGACTACAGCGTATACCTCGACCATATGAACATGAACCATTACCAAGGATCCTTATTCTTTATTCTTTATGTATATATTGTTTGTTTGCAGGTACAATGCTCATTCTTTGGTTCCTCCCCATCGAAATTGGATAAAGGTTTTATTTCTTAGTACGGTATGCACTTGTCTCAGGATATGATCAGCCTAAGATCAAGGAGGACGATCCAAGTCATGCATGAAAGGAGATAATCCTTGTCTGTTCCGCAAGCAATACTCTGGTCGACTTGACCCTTATATCAAGTCGTTTGTATTAACTTGCTATATAAAATCCATGTAAGGAATACTCAAGTCATCTTGAATCATTATGTCAAGTTGCTTGTGTTTCCTTACAACATTTCAAAGCTCAATGATGAAAATAAAGTACTATGGATCATCATTTCATCTCATCTGTATATACTGCATTCCGTTGCATTCCAACCATCCATACATTCATAATAGCTGCATATCATGCATACATAGTCATAATAATGCATACTCTATTTTCCTCTTCTTCCATAGGAATGAGTCATAGGTCCTCCATTTCTTCTAACATCGAACCTCGCCAACCCTCCCTATCTCGATAATCAACATCACATACCCTTCATCGTTTCCCATCAACCCAATCAAGCCACGTTCATCACCATCCATCTCTAATAGGAGGGATTGTGTTTCCCATCCTCATTCATCCACACAATCAAGCAAGTTACTCTGTCTACACAGATACATCGACTCACACACACCTAGACTATCAACAGATACTCTAATCAAGTATCTTCGGGTCTCAACAGGTAAGCAATCATGGCCACCTAGGCTTCAACAGGCATTTATCCTAACAAATGACCTAAGTCTCAATCAGGCTACTATGGTTCAAAACAACTCCCACTTCACCTCGCCAACCCACCCATCATTGGCATCCGGAGATTCTCTTCATCCAAACTGGGGCATATCTTTATCCTAATGCAAAAGCGCTATTTTACTATCAAAAGCGTTAGTTTCTTAACAATAGCGCTACAACCCTATCAAAAGCACTCAATCAGCTATCCGATAGCGCTAAAACTACAAATGAGCTAAAAAAACTACGCAGTAGCGCTAATACAGGTCAATAGCGCTCAAAAATCCTTCAATAGCGCTCATTGAGCAAAAGCGCCTAAACTTGCCTACAATAGCGCTAGATAACATCAACAATGCTCAAACAAAGGTCTAATAGTGCCATTGCGGCACAATAGCGCTAGTTAATGGAGCAAAAGCGCCAAAACCGTAGTTCCAGCGCTCTTGCTCCGACCCGACTTGGACTCAGCTAAACAGGTATCAAAAGCGCATAAAAATTAAAATTTCGAATTTGCGTACCGCTGGTCCGTAGTCATCTGGGTGCTGGAACCGTCGGACTTGCTTGAATCTGTGCTCGGTAATCGGTATCGGCATCCTAGCTGCTGCTCGCTCCTCCAAATGTCCCTATCAGAGCTCTCGTTCAACACTGGTCGCAGTCACAAATGATCTTGTTTTCACCCCTTTCACCCCATTTATACCCTTTGTTGTCACCGTAACTTCCCCCCGCTCACTGCCGTGGTCCCCGTGAACTTCCCGAGCCCCCCATTTCTTCATTTTTCCCCCGTTTTCTTCTATTTTTCACCCGTACAGCTAACTTCTTCTCTTCTACCACCTTGCCATTTTTCATTTTTTTTTGAGAGATCACCCGATTTTTCAAAATTTTTCGGCCCATCTCTCGAGGGGGCATACCACCCATTAAATTTACATTTTATGGGGCATTTTTTCACACCAGTTTTTCTTTCTTTGAAACGATGGGATAAACCGCACCGTCTCAAAGAGGGGCAAATGTAGTCACACAAATCTGTCCAGCTTAATTAAATAAATATTAGCTATTTATTTGATTAAAAATCCATTAGCCATCAGTTAATTAAATTAATATTTAATTAATTCATCTCCAAACACTCTTCTATTAATTAAATAAATTATTCAATTTATTTTAATTAATTCATTAAATCAAATTCAAATCAATTAAATAAATAAAATCTATTTATTTAATTAAATCCCCCTATCCCTCTTTTAAATAAATTAACATTTATTTAAATCATTTAAAACCCCCCCCCACTTGCATTTTCCTACAAATGTAACTTGCACATATTTATTGAAATAAATGAATTTTTATTTTAATAAAATCCTATTTTCCCTCACCCACCAAATCCACTTGCAAATCTAATCCCCTTCTAGATTCTTCTAACCCCTTCATAATTAGCCTAATCCATCCCTTAATTATTGTCACATTCCTAAGCAAAATGGAGTCACTTCTCAAAGACTTCAAAGTCTTTGAAAAACATTTAATGCTTTGTGTGTTCAACAAATTAACCCCCAAAGTCTTCCAAGACCACTAATGGCTCTTACATGACCATTTATGGCTCTTATCTTACATAACCATTTATGGTTATTTCAAACTTGTCTCCCCAAACATTTATTGTTTTGACCATATTCATCCATTTCACATTTGCACAAGAGTTTATCCATTGGATACAAGTTTTATTCTTTGAATAAAGAGTTTATTCATTCAACCAACCTTGACTTTAACTCCCAAGGTCATTTCAAGCATTAAATGATTATTCACTCTCCTCTCAACCTATCTCACATTGACACTTGTCATCCTGGGATTGGGTTGAAAGCCCTCACATGGATTTGAAACCATTCAATCCTGACCCTTGTTGAGATTGTTCAATCTCAACCATCCATTGCTCTATTTTTCCTATAAATGGAGCCCATTTCTTCATAATCCAAATCCTGAAAACTTGTATGCATTTAAGCTATAGGCATTTTAAGAGAGCATTTTAGCATAATCAACTAATATCTTGTCATTTTGGATAAAATAAATCATTTTTAGTATCAATAGCATATTATTAGCTTTTCATTTCACATTTGGAACACAATACTACAATCTCATTCCTCCATAAGCATCCATAGTGCAAAAAGCTGCTAAGAGCTACACTATTTTGGAACTTGGAGAGGAGAGAAACAAGGGAGAAGAAACTAAGAGCATGTTAGGAGGTATTTGGAGATGCCTCATCATGTTTGCTTTGATAGTTAAATACGCTTTCAGGTTTTTAGTGTTTCTCTTGATATGCCTTTTTAGATTAGTTTTTGATTGACTAACACTAACGAGTTTTGTATGTCTTTTGTGTTATTTATCTTAGACTAACCTTGTCCATTTAGGAGGGCATCAGTTACATTAAGGGTTAAGATCAAATATTTTTCTGCAACCCTATCAAAAAGGGTTTTGTGACAGTTTTGACAAAAACCACTAGAACTTTCATTATAATCCACGACTGATCTCCAAAATTGCTTCAAAACAGAGATAACTCATTCCAAAACAAATTTCAATTTATTTAGGTGTCAAATGAGTCCATACAATAAAGCAATTATGCATAAATCAAAACTGTGATGTGTCAAAATAGGTTTGTTTGAGGAAATTATGAATAAAAGTTATCTCTTTTCATTTATCTCTATTATATTTACAATATTGGTTGTAGATTGGGATTGTACTACATCTTCCAGTATTTCAACAATCCTCCTATGCATTCAACTTGAACAATATAAACCCTATTGCCCATCAACCATGCAAAAACTAAAGTGATAGTCAGGGGTTTTATAGATTTCTCAATACAATTCTCCCACTAACTGATCCACCAACTCAAACTTGACCATTTCAGCCTTTTATAAGATATTTGGCAATTACAAATGACTCAAATACAATTAAATTTCTTACTTTTTGACTTTTGACCTCCTGGTATGCTTGTGTGCTTAGGTTCCTCTGCACCACCAAACCAGCCAACGTGTTTAGGATTTCATTCCACATCTCATTTATGAAATCCTCCATCATCTACTCTATCCTTCTTTGGTTGATCCTTCTTGGTGGCATCTTCTCCTTTGATATGGTGTAATTGGGTCAACTCGATAGTTTGATTGCAAGTTTCAATCACCTCTCCATTGGTGATCTACTTTACTCACGTGTAGCTTGTCTCAAATCGACAATCTGTTCACCCAAAGGAATGCCTCAAGGTTTGCAACTAGCTCTGATACCATTTGACACAACCAGGATCCGGATGGTCCTCAAAGAGAACAATCCAAGTCATGCAACAAGAGTAACACAATGGAAACAATAAAACAACATAGAAAATGCTAGTTTAGATACCTACAACATCATAGATTTATCATAAATTTTTCAGCAACATCTAGTAAACATACAAGCTTATAGGTCTAGTTACATAACATATTTTGAATTATAATCCATCTAGATCTCCAAGAGATATCCTAATTATAGATAATGAATCTAAATAATCATGTTACTTTCCTATATCCCAAATGACCAACTACAACAATATATAGCATCCAGAACATATCCGAGTCAGTCACAAAAGGTCACATTCTCCAAGACAGGAAAATGAACGTGTACTATAGGTCAGTCCCAAAGCGTGAAGATCTCCTCCGCCAAATACAAGAATGAAGTATAGACCACCAAGGAAGGTCAGCCAAGGGCATAGAAACATTGTGCATGGTGCCAATTAGATTTATAAGACAAGAAATCACCCTGCACGAGAAGAAATCTCCAACTAACCGATAAGCTCAAACCTATTCCGGGATTCAAGAAATAGACAATTTGGAAGTGAGAACTTGTCAGAAAATGATCCAAATTACCTGCAAATATAGGACAAGGAACAAGAGCACATATGGAAGCCAAAAATCTTATTCGCAATGAAAAATGAACAACTACCAGAAAGTGATGAAAGAAACACAAAACCTGCAACACATAACTAAATAGGAACAAAACTTGAAAACAAATATTTTTGGTTGATGCAAGATTGATCATAGACTGGGGATGCTCTGACATCATATTTTTTAGAATAATTCAACATATTAATTCACAAGAGTCGATGAATGAAAAGGATTAAGAGAAGGGATGGATGGTTGTGAAGAGGAAGAGGGATAAAAGTTTTCAAAAAGTCAGTTTCTGCAATATGCTTCTCTAATCACACACCAAAGTAATAGAAAAATAAAGATGTAATGATGTGACTTGTTAATGGGTCTCAACATGTAGAGGTCATTTGTTATGGGAAGGTGGCTCCCTATGTGTAATCCCAATTGGCATGGGCCAAGTTCAAAATCCCAATTATTAATAAAAATTAAAAATCTGTTACTGATAACTTTTTTTTACCAATATTTATTTGAAATAATAAATCTTTTTATTGTATTAAAATAATTTATTTTTAATAATATCTGTACCACACTTTATGTCGGTGGGTCATAGACTTTCCTACTTCTATTTATTTGCCTCAAATTAAATGACTTTATTTGAAATATACAAATTGATAGTCAATTTTAGCATTTTTGGGTTATCTAGACATGATGGTGTAGTTCATTTGGCCTCAAAGTGCTATGAGAGGTTAGTTACCCTCTACATCTACCTGTAAAACCTATGGTCCTTACCTTCACTAATTTCACCTCCAGTTTCTAATTTAGATGAAATAAAACGTTATTCCAACTATCTCAGTTACTTTGAACTCAATGGCGAGATCATATTTCCTCTAGGAAGCTCCAAAACACTTGTACTGATAAGAAAAAAATAGAAACCCCTAAAAAAATGAACTTTTTTCAAGCGTTTCTGATTCTCAATATCATAATCGAATGAAAGAGATCATACTTTTCTTTTAATAATGAAAACACTCTAGATTCTTAAGAGATTGGTAACCCACAATTCACAACTAGCTCTAATACCATATTAGATTTAGTTGTGAAGCCACCCAAGATCAATATGACTAAAGGAAAGCAAGACAATAATATAGAGATGAACAAACTCAACACTCCCTTAACATTGAACTAAAACTCAAATCAAGTGAGGTAGTGAGCCTCATATAGGGAGAGGTGAGGGTTGTTTATATAGATAAATATGGGAAAATAAATCCAAGAGGAATAAAACTCCTAACAACTCAAAATAGGAGGGAGTTTTACCTACTTGATAAATGCCAACTTAAGTAAAGACAAACAAATGGTTATGGGAGGTGGCAAATAAATCCAAAAGATGGCGTGCCATTAAACTACACCAAGGTGGGTGTGAGTGACACATGCGATTGAAGGATTATGCCACATGTCCTCATCCTAAATATTATAATATGGCTTAAGAAAGATTAATAATGTGTAGGAAAAATAAATATTCCTTAACATAAGAGAAAATAAATACCTACACTAACAAAAACTAGAAGACATAAAAAATATGTAGAGTCTAGTAAGTGACCAAATACTTGATCCAATTGTGGAGTGCTTAGAAAATTCTCTCCATGGCCTATAACAAGTCTAAAAATTAACACCAAGGGAAGAAGATATGAATTATTGAGTTAACGAGTGTGAAAATAACTTTCAACTATAATTGTTTTATCGTAAAAAATAAAATTCGATTATACCATTGACATTACTATGTGTAGATGTATAAATCTGACCATCTTCTTAAATAATTATTTAATATTTATTTTAACCCCATCCCTTTATTAATTAAATTCTATTTAATTAATTTCTTCATTTTCATCTATTTGATTAAATGAATTACTCAATCTATTTAATTAAATTCACCTAAACCTTTTCTATCTTTTAATTAAATAAATCACTTTATTTAATTAATTCCCCTTTCTTCCTTTTCAATTAAGTTTACATTTAATTAAATTGATCCTTGCAAATAAATAAATCTAATTTATTTATTAAAATCCTGCACTTGTATTTATGCAAGTTGCATCTATTTTGGTTGAAATAAATCAATTTTATTTTAATTAAAATCTTTTTCCTCCATCCACTTGCATTTTCCTACATCTCCCACTTGCTTCCTAAGAATTCTTCTAGAACCCATCTAATCTTAATCAATTAGCTTTAATCCCTCAAAACATGTCCTTTCCCTATATTTGAGGAGGCCACTTCTCAAATTTGGAAGAAAGTCTTCTAAATGTATTTAAGACTTTATTTCCTTCAACAAGCTAACTTGTTGAGTTCCCCAAATTTGGAAGGACTCTTACAAATTTATCCCCAAAGTCTTCCTAACCATTAATGGTTAACTCAACCTTCCCACATGGTTGGAGACTTTCTCTCTAACTTAACCCTCAGCTAACCCGAGGGTCTCATCAAGCACTAATGGCTTTGACCCTAGTTATCCTATTAACCCTTTCACAAGAGTTTACCCCTTGGGTAAAGGCTTTATCTATTGGTTATCCACTAACCTAACCATAACCTTACCTCCTAAGGTAACCTTCATGTCTCCTCGGGAATTTAATGCCTCTTACATCTCCTCTCAAGCTCTCTCAAGGTGAGATTTGTCAACTTGGGAATGGATTGAATCCCTCACATGGATTGATAACTTTCAATCCTAGCCATTGTTAAGATTACTCAATCTTAACCCTCCATTTCCCTATTTTCCTTCTTCCTTCTTCAAACAATCAAATCTTTTGTGCATCAAACTAATAGTCATTTTGCAAGTTAAGGAGCTCTCTTTGTCATCTCCAAGAATCAAGCATTCATATCATAGCATTTTAGTTTCATTTAGCTTAGATGCATATATTTTCTTAGCTTAATTAGCTCATATAGCATCATCTTAGCTTTCAATTTGGAACTCATCTAGATCTTAATCATCTAGTTTTGCATTTCATCATCATCATCTCATCAAAAAGATCTTTTCGTTGACTATATAAGTAAAAAATATGGTAAATGGTGATATTTATGTCTAATAAAAGCTACTTCTTTATGGAAAATAAAAAAACTAATCTCTACTATTATAATGGTAGGTGGGTGGCATTGATATTAGTTGATTCGTGTTAGTTTCATGTAGGTAGTGAATTTGGGTGGTGCAACCTAGAGTATGACAAGATGGTTTAAAGGTAGTTGATTGGTGGGAAACACTAGTTGAGTAATAAATGAGAGTGAAGATAGTGGAAAAGTTGTTAGGATCCATGCCACTCTACTTGGTAAGGTTTCAATCCTTATGGGCTAGTAAGAACTAGGGGCTAACAGCTTCCTTACAACCTCTAGCTAAAGATAAGCCTTTGACCATGAATATGACCAATTGTTCAATCTAAAATACCTAAATTGCTATCACTGCTTTGATTCTTATTGATCTAGGATGTACCTTTTGACTAATAATATTTTTTGCGATCATTGTGATAATGACACTAATAGTACCTTGTGCCAAATGACTTTCCTATAATGAGGTACCTAAATGATGCAAAAAATAGTTCCTATTGTACCATGGATCTAACGATTGATGCACCATGTAGTATGGATTGTATAGATCCCTACAGTCATAGAAAATCTAATTTTGAAGATTCCTCGAAACTCCTAAAAATGGTTGAATTTTTCTATCTCTAAACCTTACCAAATTTTATGTCAATCCATTGTTTTTTAGGCCTTTTGGATCCAATGGTGTGATTAAGTTCATATGCAAAACCTCACTTTGGAACCTTCACAAAAAACCACCAGGTTAGATTTGTAATCACATCTAAAACCTTGAAATTTCTTTAATTTTTTCGTCAAGACTATAGATTCAACTATGTCCAAGCTCCCCCTCAAATAAAAGGTTAATAATCCTATAAATAAAGGGTTAACAATCCTATAAGATATCTCCCCCTACAATCTGAATACTAACCTTTAATAACAAATGAAAGTAGATTATAACAAAGTATACTAATTCCACATAACCCTCATGAAAGAATAAATATATATGTAACAAATATTATAAATTCACAATATAAAATAATAACCAATCATAACCATAAGACAACACCATATATACCTTAAGAAAACCATTTAAAAAAAACTAAACCTCTAAAAACATCCACACAACTTATATGTTATCAAAGGTTGTAATTGTTAAGATACAGAGTTAAATGCCATTCAAAGATTATGACAACAAATTTTTGTTTCATTGAAATTAAAGAACCATATTGTAGAAAAATAAAAACGTTCCTCTAATCAGGCCCTCACCGCTCCACTAATGTGAATTGGTGAGACTTGTCAAGGCATAAGGATCACAAACTCTGTGTCTTCGAGCAAATCGGTAGATGAACAGCAAGAAAGATAATAAATTTTTAAATCTAGTCAACAATGCCATTAAAGCCTCAAATGGTTCACCAAAGATGTAGGATAATTTTTTTTTTTCAATTAAAAAGTGGATCAAATTAACGTTATCTGACCACGATAACTTAAAAAAAATGAAAACTCTAATACCCATTTCCTTCATTTCATGTGGAAGCGAGTCGTTGATAACTCTCTTCATATAATATGTCAGCAATCCTGTAGATGAATAGAGCATTAGATATAATATTTGAGGCTTGTTAACTTTTCACCAAAACAATGAGCTGCTTGACTAGAAGAAAACTGCAGAACCCTAGTTTCAAATTTTTGACGTAAATATTAATCTCGTTTCACTATAAACTGTCGTAAGCAAAAATCTGAAGCAAAATACCTTGTCTATTGGAATAAGTGGAATTTTTTCAGTAAGTGGTGCTTACATATCCAGGGCCTTCTGATAGGTAATATTCTGGACATCGTTGAAATCGAATCCTTTAAAATCATCCTTGTCCAATGGTTTTTGCAAATGTTCTTCTGCAAGCTTTCGAAGACCTTCAAGGTTTTTCTCGCTAGAATTGTCGAGGCTTGCCAAATCTCCATTTAAATCTCTTGGCTATTGCACATGAACCAAAAAACAATTAACGTGTTAATTTGTTTTCCAGACACATTGTGCTCATTTACGTATTCAGAGTATATAATAAATTACTTTATTATTTTTATAGAGCACGCAAAAAGTAAATAACAGATCTAAAAAGAAATTTGACCTAAGAAATAACAACACTATTCTAGCTCCTTAAGCTTGTAACGAACCTCTATTCTAAGACTATGTGTAACTTTGTGCCACAATAATTCTATCTGATGTTTCTGCACATCTGCAGTTCCTTTAAATAGTGCATCAATAAGGGGCTTAAGCCATCGAAACATCCCCCATTTTTTAGCAGTTTTTGCATCATAATGTTCATTGGAAACTTCACCCGTTCCAATAGAAAGCACGACAAACCGCTGTTGTAAGTGGACAAGACAACTCTCGTTATTTTTATTTCAATTGCTTAATTATGCAAAGTTCAATCATTGGATTTCAGTAGTAACTGAATAGTTACCAGGTATTGCAAGTCTATGTCCTGTGGATTCTGCTTGCGATATTCCAGCGCAGCTTCCACCATTGCCAGAAAGATCTGCATTAATAATGAAGGACTATATGTTATATAACTGATCTGTTCGAAAGAAAAGACATAATTAAAAAGTTAAGGACATATGATTTATCTGTTTCAATAGGTATTACAACATATCACAGTTCAAATGTACTGGACTGCTAACCCGTTGTTTCAATAGTTATGAACAAACTGTAGACACCACATTTCTAAACAGCTGGCAAGATGACATAAAGACCTACATGATGCAGCTAATTTAGATTCTATATAGGTAATACAAATTTTCTCTGCCAGACATGCAATATTGATTCCTGTAAGCCACAAGCACATTATTCTAGTGCTACTATACCCTAAGGTGTTGGGATGTGAAGCCTAACGGTCACGACTTTTCGTTTTCTTCAGACTCTTCATTCCAAACCTGAATGTGAATGTATATATAGATGTGTACAGTCATGTATTGTAGAAAGTGGTATTTGCATTATTGATTAATAGAAGAACTCTCTGTGTTTCTGGTGGACGTAGCCACTTAGTGGTGAACCACGTTAAACTTGTGTTTTGCGTTTATGTTATTGACTTTCTACTGTTTTGTATTAATTTCTTTTCTCATTTATAACTAACAATTGGTATCAGAGCTACGGTGAAATGTTCAGCAGAGATCGGATCCGATTGGGTAGTTGATCCTGGATATGGGTGCCCTTACTTTGTGTTTGATCCCAGAGTTGGGTGCTTTTATGTTATTGACAAACAGGTTAAAGATTCAGATGATGAAGGCGATTCAGAAGAAATGAAGTCGAATCAGTCATTGAAAAATTTCTTAACAATCTAGACTTGGTAGAGAGTGATGTCCAAGTGGAGGTTGAAACCAAACAACATTGGTGGGATGGTTGGGAAAGGAGGAGACATCGTGTGAAGAAGAATTTAGCTAATAGATTTTATTGAGTTAGATAGAATTTGGAGAAGACTAATTCGTACAGTTTGTGAGCAAAATCTAGCAAAATTAAAGTCATTAATGCGCCTGATTGCGAGGTGAAGAAATGAAAATGCAGGGAATGTTGTGGCATGGCTATGCCGATTGAGCTTCAAGTGGGAGATTGTTGGGATGTGAAGCCCAATGGTCACGGCCTTTCGTCTTCTCCAGAATCTTCATTCCAAACCTGAATATGAATGTATATATAGATGTGTACAATCATGTATTGTAGAGAGTGGTATTTGCATTATTTATTAATAGAAGAACTCCCTGCGTTTCTGGTGGACGTAGCCACTTAGTGGTGAACCATGTTAAACTTGTGTTTTGCATTTATGTTATTAGCTTTCTGCTGTTTTGTATTAATTTCTTTGCTTGTTTATAACTAACATAAGGTGGGCACAATTGTGCATAGCATTAAAAACATGAATACTTGAGCACTACATCTCATCTTCTAATGCCCAAGATTATTGTTGATGTTCTCCCAAGATGGTAGGGAAATTGACAAGTTATTTGGGTTCAAGGAGGAGGTAATGATAACACTCATGATGAGTGGAAACTCTATTTATAATGCTAGTTTATTGTCATTATGTAACTTTGACATATCCTTGTCAGGAATGTGATACTTTGATGTGATCATAACATAAGGTCCATATATGGAACACATTTTCAAAGTGTCTTATTCTTAAAATTTTGCTGTTAAAGTTCTTTCTTGTTATTGAAAGTATCTAATATCCTATTTGGAAGGGTAATGTTTTTAAAGATCTAAGAGGTAGCATTTATAAACCATTTATGTTGAAGATGTAATTTATTGTAGTTATTGTGTTCAATTTCAATTTTCAAGTGAAGGTAATTTCGAGTTTTGTAAGAGGAAAAATGTGCCTATTATCACATGAACATGCACTCATTTTCAACCTAGTTTAATTATTTAGAGATAGCATTAGAATGGCTTCATGATGTCGGACCTTGTGATCTCAAGCCAAACCTTTAGATGAAAAGTTGATTCTTTAGTCGAAATATGCTTTGGAGAATTGGAACTGATCCTAATCCTACTTAAGTTTCACTAATGAAAAGGAGAGAGAAGATAATTGAAAATGAAATAATGGTGATGCACCAAAAATAGGATATAAATTTTAATGTACTTGAAAGAACACAAGAGTGCTACAAAGGTTGACGGTTTTTTGCACACAATCTATAGTTTCACAAATAATCACATTTGTTTTGCATGAAGATAAAGAAATTAAATCAAAACACTAGTAGGATCATCCAAAACTATAACTATTGATGGTTGAACTAGTGAATGCATAACATATATATCCTACAAATGAGCAAATTTATGTTAGCATAAAGTTATGAAAATTAGGTTAGTAATATAAGGGACAAAAACACTACCCATAGACAAATATAAATAACTACAAATAGTACACAATATGACAAAATCAATAGAGAAAAGTAAATCTGATTTTTTATTGAAAAAATATAGGCTTAAACTATTACAATGTTTTGTTCTTTCAAAGTCTATCTTTAGTAAAAATGAATTGGGTAATATCTCCCTTTCATAATGCATAAGTAAAAATCTCTTGAGAAAATATAGGAAAACTTCCTTTAAATATCTAATGGCTTGCTCCTTCAAGGTTGACATCAAAACTTCTTGGGCACTAGAAGACTCGTTTCCTAATTTGGCTCCTTCAAAACCTCTTTCAAACTCTCCAATAAGCATCAGAGATGATGTTCAGACTCTAGCAACTTGAAATACTTCAATATATTCTTAGAAAAATCTTAGACAACAACTTCCACTTCTTTGGATAAGTCCATGATGACCAAAATTGTTACAAGCGTGTCATTAGTTATCTGAAACTGATCCTTGTATGGACATAGGACATTTTCTCATATCTTCTTCAATTTTTCTAACTTGTAGGAAGTGTGGGAGAAACTACTAGACACCTAACTATTTTGTAGGTCCTTAGTGATGTTCTAAAAGACTCACAAACTTTACAAGTTTGATAGTCCCCATGACTTATACCTTGTAAGAGTCTTCCATATCTTGAAAGAGCACGAAGCATGGTTTGGGAGAGTTCTTTATGGTCTCATGGCTTCAAAGGAACTTGAGAACATTAATGACTCTTGATTGTCATGCACATATTTTTAACAATTGCTATAGGACTTTTAATGATTGTATAGGTCTCTAGGGTCTATAAACCACTCAAATAATGTCCCAAAAACTTGTAGGCTTCATCTTAACTCTTTGAAATTATTTGCATTCTTGTGTGTAGTTCAAGTTTATGCAGATTCCTTATATACTCAATTGATCTTGAGTGGTCCTACAATCATTTTCAAAGACATAATTTTCCACAAGTTTCTTTAAGTTGGTGATTGTCTCTTTAATATTGCAATCTATATAGATAACTGTTGATAGACCTAGATAACTTTTAAAATACTTGTTAATGATCTTTTCAAATTTTTACCATCCTCACAGTTGACTTACTTGATGGTGGTTTCTTGATAGTGATCTCACATCCCTACCAATGTTCTAAGTGATTTGATGTGATCGAATATCAACATTCTAACATGGTAGAAATATCAAGGTCAATGATAGTTAAGCCTTTTCCTTGAACATTACTTTGTATGCCTTTTCTTTCTCTTCAACTTTACGAAAACTATTGATCAAAAATAAAAAAGTGAGTGTTGGATGATTAATGAATGAAGTTTGAACATTTTTATATAATGCAAGAAAATATTTATTCCAACTATAATATGTAGTGATAGGAATTGTTTAACCATCACAAACAATGTAATGAGGTGCTAACATTACCCCTTATTACATTGTTCCTCAAATGTACTCTTGAAAACTCAAATTTGACTTAGCTAAGGGACCCCCCTTTAAGGCTGACACAATAAAACTTACTGAATATGTAAATACATATTCTTGAGAAGATCTTTCTTTCAACACACAATTCCTAAATCAAGTGAAGCTACATCAGGCTACCTCATGACCCTCAAAAGGGTGTAGCTTCAAGTTGATTTTTTGAGTTCTCATTTCCGAATTCTTGAATTGTAAATTCTCAAATTATTCAACAACAATCCATATTGAGTTATGATAGAGCTCCAACAAGTTGTCTAATAACCCTCAAATGGGTATAGTTCTCGATCACTGTCTCATAAGCTCGTTGGACAATAATCTATATTGAGCTCATTACTAAATCCCTTACCTGTCTCAAAAAATAAAGCTTAACAATACATGTATTCCTCAAATCTATTAGCACCAACAAATACATCTAAAGAAAAGTAAGAAAGTAGAGACAAAAATGCTTCTCATGCAACACATCATCTTAACGTGTGAAGCTAGCTGGAGAAAATGGAAATTCCTCTATCCTCTAGTACCACTAGCCTCCAAAATGAAATTGATCATCAAGTATCCAAGAGTACACAACAAGACAAAGGCTTTGGTTCACCAAGAAAAGTGGTATGGACACTAGCTAGAGCTGACTTAATACAATTTGTATGTAGTGTCCCAATTGCTGACTTAATACAATTTGTATGTAGTGTCCCAATTGAGGGAGTTTCACACCATGCCTTAACATCTCAACCATCTCAATAATACACTTTGGTGTCACATCCTCATAATATTTCTGTGAAAATCCTTTTGATTCCTTTGTGTAATTGGCATCATCCATTGAAAACACACCATCTTTTGTTACCTCATTTTTCTCTACACCTAGGTGCTTCAAAAGTGTTGCCTCAATATCATCTTTCTCCTTTATTGCATAACTATTGATAAAATTCTCTTCAAGATACTAAAAAATATTCTAATGTTTTGAAATGGACATTTCCAGCAGTATTGAAATATCTTAAGCAATATATATCAGCTACTTGACATCTTACAATACACATAAATACTTGACATCTTACAATACACATAAAACTAATTCATGTTACATCTTCTCTTGTAAAGCAACTTACATCCAAGTTACCACTAATGGGAGATGCATGGAAATGACTATGTAGCCATTTATGAGTCCTTATATGCTACATAATCCTATTCTTGATTAGATCACCTAATGGGTCCTAATCCTCTTGGTTTCCAGATTTTGTCCTCCACCCAACATATTGTGCTTTCTCTACATTTCTTAGAGGCATCTTATCAAACAATTCAACACCTACTTGATGCATTAGGGGTCACCTGCAATGCCCATATTAACAGAGGTGTATTTCAAATAATAATACAAACTATGAAAAATGCAACGGGGGTTACATTTCTATGCCACCACTCCAAACGACCTTAATTGATTTTGCACAGTATGCCCTGATTTTGCAACTTACTTTCTGATATCAATAAGATAATAAATACCCATGTTTTTAAAAATGATTACCTGATGGTTTCTTCTTCACATGAGCTCCATTCAAACTTGAAAACTTAAACACCTCTTGTCAAATGAAACCCTAATTCTTAAGTCCGAGCACAAGGATTTTGGTGAATATTTTATATATAGAATTACAAAGACTAATAGGTCTAAAATCCTTAAAAGAGAAGGCATCAGGTATTCTTGGGGATGAGGACAAAGAAGGTGACATTCAACTCCTTCAAGAGAGAGTAGGACCCAAAAAATCTTGAGCCGTAGCGACCACATGAAAACATAAGATCTGCCAAAAGTTTTGAAAGAAAAACAGAGGGAAGACATCAGGGCTAGGGACATTTTTACTATCAAAAGAGAAGACCGCATTGCGAACTTCATCATGAGAGGGGATTATAGTTAGCTCCAAGTTCATATCCTTAGAGAAAATGTTAGGAATTTCCTGCAAGATCTCATTTTGGGCTAGAGGATTAAGAGGATCATCGACCGATAGGAGATTAGTGAAATAACTAATGGCTTCCTGGTGAATCTCTTCATGCTTGTCAAACCATCTCTGGCCCGCCTAAATTTTATTGATTCTATTAGTAGCCTTGTGCTTGAGGGTCATCATATGGAAAAAATTATTATTTTGGTCACCACTTTTAAGCCATAAGGCTCTAGATCTCTGCTTCGAGAATTCCTCCTCTTTAGAAATAATATCATGTAATTTAGTTAAAATCTTGATTTCTTTGTTTAGACATCATTATCGAACTTGAAATCTTGGATATGCTTTTGAACCTCCTCAAGATCCATTTTGAGCTTATCTTTAATTTTGAAGATATTACTAAAAGAGGATTTGTTCTAGCATTGAATATTGGACTTGACATTGGATAGCTTCTTGGCAATACAAAACATGGTTGTAGCCTGGATATCAATATTCCACCACTCCATTATTTCATCATGGATGTCAGGGGCCATTAGCCACATTTTCTCAAATCTGAAGAGGAACGCCTTTCTGCTAGACATCAGAGTCACTGAAAGGCAAATAGGGAAGTGATCAGATCCAACACAGGACAACGCATTGAGTTTACATGAAGCATTATGTATCCAATCCAGAGAGACAAAGCCCCTATTCAGCTTAACTTGAATGAGATCCTCCCCATTGCGTCTGTTGGACCAAGTGAACTTAGCACCAATAAGGTCCAGGTCCAAAAGGCTCAAAGAATTAATCATGTCAGCCAAGTCTTATCTACTATCAATAGAGATAGGCATGCCCCCAAATTTCTCCAAGTTTGAGAGTGGGGTGTTGAAATCGCCCAGAAGGACCCATTTCTCATTAGGGAAGAGTGATCTAGCATGGAAAATGGAAGGCCAGAGAGTTTTCCTAGCAGATCTCCCATTAGGAGAATAGATGTTGGAAATAATCCAGGAGGATCCATCTTTAAGGTTATAGAATCTAGTAGCAATGTGATTAGGAGAAGAGAGAACCACCTTACCACATAACAGTCTTGGATTCCAAAGAGTGGCGATATTGCCTGAAGCACCATCTACATCAACATAGTGAACACCATAATCACCAAAAATCGCCAATTTAATCTTTTCCACTTTACTACCAGGCATTTTAGTTTCATGGACAAGGAAAATATACGGCTTATGATCTCTAACGAAATTGGATAACAGATCATGCTTATGGGGATGATTTAATCCCCTTATATTCCACGAAATAACTTTCATTTAGCAAGAGAGGGGGATCCCATCCCCATTTCTAGTAACGTTCTCTAGGCTCTGTCAGCAATGGAAGCCCGACTTTTCCTATCTCTACTAACCACATTGGGTGGCCTCCCCACCCCCCTTGAATCCGACCCAAAGTCCTCTTTTTGTCTATTTTTGGTTAAAACCCCCTAGAGACTGAAGTATTTTGGCCAATGGGGGAGTTCCTTCTTTTGTTTTTGGGTTTGACCTCAATAAAAGGATCGGAGTCCTCCTGGGTTGATTCTAGAATGGGAGAGATCAAGGGTTTCACCTCAGCAGAGTTATCCATATCAATGACCAGATGAATGGGAATATCTTGGACAGATCCAATAGCATTAATAGAAATCTCTTCTTCACAGGGAGCATCCACAGCCAGGGATTCCCCGATATTATCCTCAAAGAGAAGAGGGATTGGGTCAGGGACAACCCCATCCCCCACAATTGGGGAAGGGATAAAGGGGTTAACTTCTTCCAAAGGAGGATCAGAGGGCAGGGAATCCATCTTATCTAAGAGCGGCATGTCATTCCTCTTTCTCCATTCCTTCTTTGGCTTAGATGGACATTGTCTAGCCCAATGACCCACTTTTTTACAATTGAAACATGTGAAAGGGATGGATTCATACTCCACTTTCTACACCCATCTGCCTAGTTTAGATAACAGATCAATATCGGATGGCAGGTTTGAAGATTGTTTAACATTGACACACAATCTGGCATAAACCAGACGTCTTTTAACTGCAGTCATTGGGTCAATATAAATTAACTCACCAAAACAAGTTGCAATACCCACAAATATCTCTTCTCCCCATAATTCCATGGGTAAACTTGGCAATTTGACCCAAATTGGGGCTTCATTACATTCCAAATATTTAGAGTTAAAACCCGGTTCCCACTTTTTGAGGGCCAATGAGGCTTTACCTAGTATCCAGGGACCTCCCACCAAAACAGATTGAAGATCTTCTTCACAGGCGAATGGAAAAAGAGAAGAAGCCACCAGCCATAGTAGCAACATCAATTTGAACCTTACCCTTCCATTTTCTAGACACCCAGGATCTAACAACCTCAATATTGGGACATGGTCCAACAAATTTACCCACCAAGACTAATTTCATGTGAGCCATATTCTGATCCACAATACAGTCCAAGATTGAAATGGAGCAAGCACCAGACTCCAGGTCAAGTTTTTGCGGTACTAGCAAAATGGCCTTACCCTTAAGCTTAGTTCCAAATAGAGAAGCCCATTTCTTATTGCATTCCATAGAGGGAATCTTATTATTGGGGCCCTCAACACCACCAAATTTGTCAGAGATGTCAGATTTGCCAATGGTAGTATTTTGAATGGTACCACCATCCCATGTATCATTTGAGTGACCATCTAAGGGATCAAAAATTGAATCGGTGGGGTGAGTCACAGGGGAATCCCCTAGACTTCCAACATGCATGAGACCCACACCAGGGCCATTCAAATTAAAATTCAAACTTGAACGTGCTCTCTCTCCAGCTCCTGCTCCTTCTTTGCTCATGATGCTTTTTTTTTCATAATCAATATTAGTTATTGTTCTCCGTTTGATTCATAATCGATTTGTTAATATACTCACTATAAATAATATTATCAAGCATACACTATATTACTTCCAATAAATTTCATATGAGAAATACAATAACATCATTCAATCATTAGTCATTTGACAAATGAATCAGCATCTTAATACAATAGATCAACAATATCCAATACAATATTGCATCTTAATACAATATCTTCTTTTAGTTTATCTCCTCGATATTTAATGTCTCAAGTTCTGTACCTGCAGAAATTGATTTCTTTTTTCACCATTTATCTCAATGGCATTGAGGGTTTCATTTCAATGATATGTTTCTGTATATATATTTATACAAGCACACACGGTAGCATTTTTATTTTGTTGAAAGATATTCAATGATGGAATTGTTCAGTATCTAATAGAATATCAACAATATCTAGTTTTCAATCACATCATAGTTACATATTTTACTCTTGCATCTCATGCTTTTAGTTTATCTCCTTCTTATATATAGTTTCAAGTTATGTGCCTATATGGTTATTGTCCATATCTATGTATACACATACATATATATACACACATATACATATATATGTATATGTATATATATACATGTGTACTTGTATTTACATATACATGTATATGTATGTGTGTATATATATACATGTATATATATATTCATGTATATGTATATATATTCATGTATATGTATAGATGAAGAAACACACACAATAGCATAACATATTTTATAATGATGGTTGTTTCGAGTCTTGTGGCTATATGGTTATTGTCTATATAAATGTGTAAATGTATATGGACAATAACCATATAGCCACAAAACTTGTTGTAATCAACAACAATTTCCTTATTCAAGGGTGCTCATACAGATTGGTACACACTGAATAACTAAATTCCTTCTACAGTCAATGTTAAATGTTATAAATCTTTCAATTTAAATTATATTGTTTTTAGTAAAATAGCATTTCTTTCAATATAGTCACTGTAAATAATATTAATAGCCATATTGGATGTCCAGAGATGGTTTATGCTCCTTCGAAGCTGCATTATGCTTTGTATATTGATGATTTCTTTGTATGCAGTTTACAGTTTCATTTCAATGCTCTCTTACAGTTTAATGTGCCTATATGGTTATTATCCACACACACACACACACACACACACACACACACACACACACACACACACACACACACACACACACACACACACACACACACACACACACATGGTTATTGTCCATACACACACATACATATATGGTTATTGTCCACACACACACACACACACACACACACACACACACACACACACACATACATATATATGTGTGTGTGTGTGTGTGTGTGTATGTGTGCGTAGACACACACAATAGCATTTTTTTTTTGTTCAAAGGTTTTCAATGATGGATTTGTACTCATTGGTACATGTAGAAATGGATTTTATTTTTAATCATTATAGTGTGAACTTGACTCCACTTTCTTTGCTTTATTATAGTGTGAACTTGAATCCAAATTATTTGCTTCATTATAGTGTGAACTTTACTCCAAATTATTTGCTTCATTATAGTGTGAACTTGACTCATTATAGTGTGAATTTGATTCAAGTTTCTTTTCTTCATTATAATGTGAACTTGAGGGCTTATAGTGTCAACTTGACTCCACATTATTTGTTTAATTATATTGTGAATTTGACTCATTATTTTGTTTCAACATATATATATATATATATATATATATATATATATATATATATATATATATATATATATATATATATATATATATATATATATATATATATATAGTGTGAACTTGACTCATTATAGTGTGGACAATTCAAAGCATAAAAGAAAACTGAACAATTCGAGGCAATGGAGGACTGGATATTTAATATGACATGACCGATTGTTTCCCACAAAAATTCAAATTTGAAAATAACTAGCTTCCACAATTGAATGCATTGCACATTTGAATCATATTATAAGATAGAATTTTTCATGTCACTTTCATTACAATTCAATTCATTACATATTTTTGAGTTCTGCAAATTCCCTTTACACATTCCTTATGTAACTATTTGTTTGCAATATGTATGTATATGTGCATATGTACAATTCTATGTACATGTGCATATATATGTAGGTGGATACAATGTATGTACTTATGCATTTGAATATTTATGTATGAATGTGTAAGGATTGTATGCATATTGTCAAATGTTAAAGACAGTTAAAAAGTTGTTTTGCATTCAATAATGTATGGATCATTTTTTATTACAATGTTACGCTACCCTTGATTATTACTATTTTTTGCAAGTGTGCTAGAGCATTGAGGGAAGAACTATACTTGTGGAAGATCATCATATCAATGTAAACATTTTTATCAACACACTTCAATTCCTTGGATAAAATGCCTTTAATGCTTACATTTTATATTAATTTGTGTAGATATCTTAGGTAGTTATGCATTTCTTATTAAATGTGTTTCTTAACACACTTTAGTTTGTTTTGCATTTTGTTGTGATTGTTATGACAGGAAATTACAAACACGATAAGGAGTCACTATGTCGAAGACAACAAGCCTTCCTCTCAGGTAAAGTCAATATGACTTTACTTTGGCAATGATCTAGTAGACAATGCAATTTGTGATTTGTTTACATTTCAATTTATGAATTGTTTATGTTTTAATTTCTAAATTGTTTACGTTTCAATTTTTTTAGATTCCTCACTTAGTTCATATGGCTGCAAGAAATGCACTTAGTTCACATTAGAAAAAAATCAAGTAGAAAATACATTTTGTGAATTGTTTATCTTTCAATCTTCTCTTTGTGGGACTTTACTTTGCCAATGATCTAGTAGACAATGCAATTTCTGATTTGTTTATATTTCAATTTGTGAATTGTTTATGTTTCAATTTCTGAATTGTTTAAGTTTCAATTTATTTAAATTCCTCACTTAGTTCATATTAATGTAAGAAACACACTTAGTTCATATTGATCAAAAGGAAGTGCCCCATTTGAAAAAAAAATTAGACAAAGAATTGTTTTATAGTGCCTTAAAATATATTTTGTTAGATACTGCCAACAAGGAAAACTTGGCAGCTAACAAGATATCTTGTAAGGCACTAGAAAATAGTTCTTTGACTGGTGCCTTTTTACAAATAGGACACTTTTATCATTTCAATGAAATGACCTAGTAGACATATTAGACACTGCAATTTATATATGATGACTGCAATTTGAATACTTATAAGTATTCAAATTTCTCACTATCAAAAGAGGACATATCAGTGGCATCTGAGTAATCAAATGCCACTGATATGGTCTCTTTGATAGTGAGAAATTTGAACACTTATGTGGCCTATTTTAATAGTAAGAAATATATGAGATCGGTTCAACTAATATATGAGAACTATCACATCACAAAAAAAAACATATGAGATTTACAACAACACTATAAATTCATTGGAATATCCATCTGAGATATCTAAAAACAACAGAGTTCTGAAAACATTACAAAATATGGCAGTATGTCATTCTATAATCACATCAGAGTTATATCAAAACTCAAAATCTACTCTTCGAAGAGCTCACAAATATAATTGATCATAGAATCGATCAATTCTGTATATAGGTATTAAATGGAGGAGATGTCACAAATCCAACCCCAACAGACTATGGCCTACTAGGGTCTGGCCTAGCAGCAGTATTTTCTTGGCTGGGAGGAGTTTGTAAGCAACTTTCTATTTGAGCAAGCAATGTCTAGTTTACACTTGAAGTAAGTTGCATGGTGTTTGAGGATCTAGGTGCAGTCCCAACTTGCATAGTATTAATAGCTGCAAAGGTTGGGGACAAGAGGTTCATCATTTTCAAGAGAATTGGGTGTCGGATGGGTAGAGGTTCTATGACTGTGGCCACATCTTTCATCCTCTTTGCATGCTTGGCTTCCTTTTCATCTTTCATCCTCGCCTTCTCAAGCTTTGCTTATGCATCTTTCTTTGCCTTCTCTTGTCTTTGAATGAACTTGTCTTGGGAATCCTGCAATTTTTTGGTCTATTTTTCCACCCTCATAGCCTCCTTTTCTATCGCTTCAGCTTCATGTTGTGCCTTCCTCTGTCTCATTTGTTCTTTCTTTTTTTTTTTCCATTTCCTCATCTCTTTTCCTTTCAGCCTCTTTATCTTTTTCCCTTTGAATATACTCATCAGATGTCAAGATCTGTGGCTGGCTACTAAGACGTAGCACTCCTTTCCTACCTCCACGTGAAGATTGATTCATTCTTTGAACTGGAAGTCTTAAGAATATGGTGATTTTCCTTAGCACTTGTTGCCCATCCTCTTGTGTACATGGCACAAACTCAGGTTTGTCTTCACAATTAACACCATCTTGATGCTCCCAGTTGACTGCATTGGTGAAGTAATGTATCACATCTGTTGAATCAATTTCTGGCAGACTTGGCATGGAAAGGGTTACATCATCATAGTTGGCTTCTTCTTGGGTCCAGTCTAGTATGTCAGCTTGTGTTGGCAAAGATATGCTTGCTGATGTACTTTCCAAACTCTCATTTGGCTGGCTGGTTAATGGGGGAAAACTTGGTTCTGTAGTTTGTGGTGTCAAACTTGTACCCACTGTTGCTTGTGTTCTGCTATGGCCTTCTACAAAATCTTGAATGTCTTCCTCATTATAACCAGCCAATCGCAAGCAAGCTTCCATTGCCATATAATATGGTTCTTCATCCCTTGAAGTGGCATCATGTTTTGTTCCAACAATTGGTTGTATATCAACTGCAACCTAAAATTCCTCAATAGCAGGAGTCATTGGGTCTTCATTTTGGACAAAACTATCTTCATTAGGGAAGTGCACCCCACAAGTGACTCTAACTGTTCGACGTCTAACACATATGTTTCCCTTTCTACCTTGTGCCATTATGTTCAGTGAACCTACAAGGATAAGGTACCAATGATAAAAATGCAATTGTATGTGCCTATATAAAGATATATACAGAGGCAGGTCATTGAAATGAAACCCTCAATGCCATTGAGATAAATGATGAAAAAAAAATCAATTTATGTAGGTACCAATGAGTACAAATCCATCATTGAACATCTTTGAACAAAATAAAATGGTAATGTGTCTCTATTTTTGTATGCCTGATATTATAGACAATAACCATATAGCCAGAGAACTCAAAACAACCATGCAGGAGTTAAGTATGTAACTGTGATGTGATTGAAAAAAGGATATTGTTGATATTCTATTAGATAGTGAATAATTACATCATTGAACATGTTTGAACAAAATAGAATGGTGTTGTGTGTATATATATACACACACACACACACACATAGGTATAGAACTTGAAACATTATATAAGAAGGAGAGAAACTAGAAGCATGAGATGCATGAGTGAAAGATGTAACTATGATGTGATTAAAAATTGGATATTGTTGATATAGTATTAAGATGCAGATTCATTTCTCAAATGACTAATGATTGTATGATGTTGTTGTATTTCTCATATGAAATTTATTGGAAGTAATATATTGTATGCCTGATAATATTATTTACAGTGAGTATATTAACAAATTCAAGATAAAACAATGAAAATGCCTCAAAAATATTCATTTCCCAAAGTTTTTAGGGCAATATAGTTGGTGGTAATCCATGTCAAGTGCCCATAACGTGTATGTGAAAAGGTTATTATATATGATATATATCTATATGTGTGTGTGTGTGGACAACAACCTTATAGCCAGTATATAGTCACTGTAAGTAATAGTATTAGGCATACACATTATTATAATGATAAATAATGAAGGGGTTTTGAATAATTATGAACAATAATAATTTTTTTTTGCATTCTCTATAATGATTTTGGCATTATAAATAGAGAGACACCATTTAACAGTGCACCCATAAAATGAAATGATAAATAATGAAGAGGTTTTGAATAAAACGAAGAGATGTTCAATTGTTTTGCCATTCTATGTGAGGATTTCGACATTATTAAACTGTAAGAGAGCATCGAAATGAAACTGTAAACCACATACAAATAAATCATCAATAGACAAAGCATAATGCAACTACGAAGGAGCTAAACCATCATTGGACATCTACTATGGTTGTTAATATTATTTATTGTGACTATATTGAAAGAAATAATGGTTTATTGAAACCATTATAATTTCAATTGAAATATTTATAGCATTTAATGTTGACTGCAAAGAGAATTTAGTTATTCTATGTGTACCAACCTAAATGTGCGCCCTTGAATAAGGAATGTGTAGAGGGTATTTGCAAAGCTCAGGAATATGCAATGAATTGGATTGTAATGAAAGTGACACGGAAAATTTTGTCTTATAATATAATCCGAATGTGCAATGCATTCGATTGTGGTAGCTAGCTATTTTTAAATTTGAATTTTTGTGGGAAACAGTCGCTCATGTCATATTAAATATTCAGTCCTCCATTGCTTCAAATTGTTCAGTTTTCTTCTATGCTTTGAATGAAACTTGGTTTTTTGAATTTGATTTTATGCAAATTCTTGGATACTGGGGAGCCTTACACCAGTTGTTGCAAATGTAGGTACCAAATGCAGATCCATTTAATGCATGAAGCTGTGAAGTGATATTTAGAAGAATGTACACTTGAGTGTCTAAGAAGTCTAAAGTTGATTGTTTTTATATCATGTAATGCACCAATAGTTGTGCATATGTAATTGTAATTGGAGTATATTTGTACTTTTTAGCCACTTGCATAAAGTGGCAAATGTACCAGTAGTTGTTTATTTGTTTTACTTTTTTGTTGTCAACTACTAATTCATTTGTGAACATGTATTGGTGTTAAAATAAATATTTACTGGTATTTTTATATTTATGTACTCACAATTTTTTTTTTAATGTTTTGGGGGGGTCAACATGGCAATAAGGTGACGGTTATTGGAACTATGTTATCTATTGGTACTCTTCCCCTATGTGTTTATGTGTTGTGTCGTGTTGACAAATGGATACTCTCCCTCTAACTGCATTTTACTAGCACTTGCATCAAATAGAGGTGCAATGGTTAGCTGATAGTAATATATGCTATGAAAAAATAACCAAACACAATAACCCCATATAATGATAAAAAAAAAACTATGAAAAAATAGTTAGAAAGTATAATATTGCATGTTTTTTTCCATTTAAATTATTAAGTGAACTATGTGTATAGTTAAACCATAAATATAATTAATTTTTCTATCTAACAAATTAAAAAATAATTACTAATTGTCACATAAAACTTGAAGTCCATGACTAGCTAGTCTCACATGTTAAAATAGATTAACAAAAGAAAATTATATGATTATAATTCATGTGTTCCAAATTAGAAAAATAAACAAAATAAAATATAATGACAACACATTAGACACGTGTACAGAAAACACAACCAAATATAATTTGACAATCTTAAATATAATTAATTGCCTAACGATGAAGTCACATTTTGCAATGAGCAGGTAGGTGCAAAAATGATAGAATGGGATAAAATGAAGACTAAGATTAAATTATCTAAGTAAATATTAAAAAATTATAAATTTAAAGATATTTTAAGATAAAATGAGAGAAATATTCAATGAAGATTATTTTTTAACAAGGAGAAGATTTATAATCAACAAAGAAATAATCTTAATATCATAAATTGTAAAGAAACTTTATTAATATTAAATGTGCGTTAAAAAAAAGATATTTCAACTATGATTAAAAGACACCATAGAAAAGAAGCTACCTAGATTTAACAAAACAAAAAAAAAAAAAAGATAAAAATGTGGTGTCAAAATATACCATAGGGAAGATAGACTAGTAGTCGTGCCCACTTTAGAAATGTAAAATCACACTTAACTATGTATAACTAAGGTTTGAAGGTGTGACTTATCATGCAACTTTCCAAAATAACACATCTACTACGAAGTATCTAGAAAATAACTTTTTAAATATTTGACCAAACTTAACTTTAAAATCCCTAATACTTGAATATTTCAAAAATCCTAGTCGTTGAATAAGAAAAATATCATTTGCTAGTAGAATATTGTATTTCTATGTAAACTTATGTTAAACTTAAATAGACCAAATACCAATTATTAATCATAAATATTTGTTATCTAACAGATCAACCAACCAAATAGTTTCAATCATCTTACTTCCATTTTGTGAACTTTGAACTCCGTGATCAAAAAATAGCTTCTCTTTCCCTAATAATAAATGATTGTAATAATAACTAACAATTACACTTGGTGTGCAATGGGTATGCCGAAGAGGTGTGGAAGGTCAAGAAGGGAAAAAATTGGTCTTTTTTTTGCATACATTTATGTAGTATGTGAGGATAGTTAGTAAGCCTTACTAAATGATTTCTTTTGTAATAAATGTGTCAATGAAGAAGTGATCGCTTCAAATAAACTATGCATCAACTTATAGAGATCCAAAATTTATTGAATAAAACCTCTAAATTAGAAAAATCAAGTTGGGAGAGATAGATGGAAGAAGAGTGAACGAGAGAAGTAAGGATATATAGATGCATATGGAGATGGACAAAGGAAGGGGAAGGGGTAGAGAGAGAAAAAGGGGGGGATGTGTGAGAGATAAAGAGAAAAAGAAAAATAAGGGAAATAAAGAGAAATTGAGAGAGGGCGAGATGGGGAGAGAATGAGAGATAGCTGATTAAATTAATAGTACAGCAGAGAAACAACATAGCAGCAATAAAAACTGTGATAAAATAAATGATTTCCTGTCATCACAGTACCTTTTGTCAGACAAGAATGATAAAATTCATTGGGAATTCAACTGTTCTAAATCAACTGCTCTGTTTTGAACGGACTCTAATACAGAGATTTTTTATTGCAGCTTGTAGAAAATACAGACTCTTTTCTCTATATAAATATTTCATCTCCTCTAACTGAAACAAATCGTAGTCACTAAAACGAGCATGCAGAACATGCCTTATTCGCTGGAAAAAAACAAAGACCTGTTGACTAAAGGTAATAATATAAATAAACTACAGATTGCACAGTAAAAATAGGCCAATCTAAAACTCTATGCATGTGAATGAACATGCTTTATTCATGCTAAGATTAAAAACTAAATTAATCAAACTATGACTGCAATTTAAAAAGCTGAGTGAAGATGTTTTTTAAGCATGGTGGATCTATCAACAAGAAGCATGAATTGAATATCCAGCATTATTTATCTATGTACTCCTTCTTTGGTGCTTAGAGGGCTCATGATCTGATCTCGAAGAGCCAAAAACTGAGCTTTTGTAACTGCTTTGGTGAAGATATCTGCTAGTTGATCTTGAATGCTGATGTGTTTCAATTCAATTTTTTTATACTTAAGATTAAAATGCTTTGTCTTATTATGATAGACTGGATTCTTTGCTAACTTGATGACATTTACATTGTCACAAAAATCACTATAGGCTGAATTTACTTCTCTCCAATTTTTTCTAAAACTTTTGTACTCGTTGAGGTGACTGCAAAATACTCTACTTATGTGGATGAGAGGGCAATGATGCTTAATTTTTTTAGGCTCCAAGCAATCAAACCAAAATCAAAAGAAAAACAATTTCCAAATGTAGACTTAAAGTCATCCAAATTACTTCCCCAATTTGAATCACTATAACCAACAGAATTAAACCTTTTAGAAGAGTTGTAATAAATATCAAAATTTAGAGTTTCTTTCACATAACTGAAAATTCTCTTGGCTTCCTTCATGTGTATTTCTGATGGATTTTTCATATACCTTGAAACAAGTGAAACTGAATATGCAATATCAAGCTTTGTGTGTGTTAGAAACATCAAATTCCCAAAAATACTTTTGTAAGTTGTCTCATCAACTATTTCAATACCATCATCTCTACACAACACAACTCCTTGAGCACTTGGAGTGGAGGTTGGGTTGCAATCAACCATATCGAATTTCTTCAACATATCCTTTGCATACATTGTTTGACAAATGAATTTCATCCTTACTTTTATAAACCTCCATTTCTAGAAAATATTTCATGAAATCTAGAATTTTCACTCAAATTCATTCATCATAGCAATTTTGAACTTATCTTTCATCTTACAACTACTATACATATATAATAAATCATCAATGTATACAAAATTATAACAAGAATATCATTATCTTCATGTTTGTAGTAAAGGGTAGGTTCACTCTTACTTCTCTTGAAGTTTTTCTCTTGAAAACATCTATCAATCCTAGCATACCATGTTCTTGGTGCTTGCTTGAGGCCATGCAAAGCCTTCTTCAACTTGTAGACATGATGCTCTTTTCCTTCTGCTTCATAAGCTAGTGTTTGTTCTGCATATACTTCTTCTTCTAAGTACCCATTCAAGAAAGCACTTTTCATGTCCATATGATGTATGCTCTAATTCTTCTGAGATGCTAATGAAATCAACATTCTGATAGTCTCTTATCTTGGTACTGATGCAAAAGTCTCTTTATAATCACTACCATACTTTTGTGTGAAACCTTTATAATCAATATCATCAATAATAACCTCATTCGAAACTTATTTTGGCTTGTCAACATGATCTTTTTTAGGACCGTAAAATCCACCTTCGTAAAAAATCACATCTCTTGACACAATAAGCCTATTACTAGGAGGATTATACAAACTATAAGCCTCAATTTCATTATATCCAAAAAAAATGCATAATTCACTTTTTGGATCTAACTTTTCTAATCGAGTACAAAGGCTAAACAACCAAAAACTTTGAAATGATTAACATTATGCTTTTTCTCATACCAAGTTACATAAGAAGTCATCTTGTTGAGTGCATTGGTGGGGTTTTGATTGAGGATGTACACTATTGTAGAAACTGCATCTCCTCAATAAGAATTGCTTAATGTCTTGGTTTGTAACTTGCTCCTTGTCATTTCTAACATTGTACGATTTTTCCTTTTAGCCACTTCATTCGATTGAGGTGTTTATGTAGTGGTGAGTTGCCTCTTGATGTCATTCATATCACAACTGAGAAGATTTTGAACAAAATTCTCATCCATAATCAATCCTCAAGTACTTGCACTTTTACCCTTTCTCATTTTCCACAAGGGTTTTAAACCTCTTGAATGTATCAAGGGCTTCGTTCTTTGCCTTAAAAAAATACACCCAACATCTTCATGAGTAATCATCAATAAAAGTGATAAAATATGATGACTTATCCAAACTCTTGAGAGATGGGCCTCAAAATCTACTTGACAAACTGCACATTGTTGGCTTCAAATTTCCTTAATACAATTGATTCGTGTGGAGGAAAGTGAGGCCCATGCGATTCCAAGAGGATTCAGATGCCTCATCGATCAGTTAAAGAATTAGCCACCTTGTAATAGGCTTCCTACAGAATTGGCTAACATTCTGATAGGCTTACCATTGCTTATATAATCACAAACTAGTAGCTTTACGTCACTGCTCATTGCATCTTAGGATGCACAAAATGCAATGCTACATATGTCAAATGAATGTAACAATGTTAAATTTAGGATACTAATTTATAATCAAACAGATTAAAATTTTGGGACTTATTATTATGAAAGTTATATTTGTGATTATAAATAATTATAAAATTAAAATAATCAAAATTTGACGCTATCAAAATTTATGAGTTTTTAAAATAGTTCATATAATAATGATCTATCAAAATCCCAAAACCTTTCTCATTTTGAAAAAATCAATCTCACATTAGTTGGAAGTTATGGTTTGTAAAGAATGTATATTTCAGTAGATCATGAAATTGGTCATCTTATTAATATAATGGTTGATTGGTTGCAAATGAATATACTTGCTTGTTTCATAAATTCTTTCTTTTCTTCGGTGATTAAAATGTTCCAAAATTCTCATTCATAAAAACTTAAAAAAAATATTGGTTTTTTTTTTTTTTTCGACAATAAATAACCCAAAAATTTGTATGTCTTTGTTCAACTATCCAAATTTCATTCTTCAAAAATCTAATAGCAAAAAAATAAAATCATATTAATCAAAAGACTTTCTATATCGTGATCCTTATGTCAATAAAAATGACCCACTTCTACCATAATGGTTATTTAGATGTGAATAAATACATGTTTGTTGGCTTAACCTCTCCTCTCCTTGGGACAAAGCACTTCAAATTTTTAAAGGTTCCCACATGATTCTCTTAATCTTTAACGATTTAACCATTGACATGACTTAATTGAAACAGAAGTTGACCTCAAAGAAAAAAAAAAAAAAAAAAAAAGGGAAAAAGTCAATTTAGATTTTGTATTCATTCAAATATATTTGAAAAATGCTTAATGTCACAGTTGTGTATTACAGTTTTAGTGGTGGTCTTTCATGTTTTATAATATTTATTCTTTTATTAAACTTATATGAAAATATGGTTTTCCTATAATTCTCTAATTTGAATTTGAAAAACTCAGGTTGAGAAGACCATTACAACTACTTCTATTGGTGTGAGAGATTATGAGTATTTTCACAACTTAACATCTCTTATTATATTTTTTTTAATATCTTTTTATTTAAATGTATTAAATACTAAAAGTAAGATTAATTGATACATTTGTTGGTAATATTTTTTAATAACTTTGTTATGAATTTATTTGTGTGATAAATTTATTAATAATATTTTATAATAAATTTTTACTAGGAGTGAATCTAATTGCAATTAGGATGTTTTGTAGTAAGTTGTAATGACAATGATACAGTACGAGAACAATATAAACAATCTTATTTTTTACTTATCTTGCTTATTCAAATTTGATGATAATGTTTTCATTGGTGATTTGGATTACTTGGGCGATTGAAGTGACCACGAATCCATTCATTCAACAACAAAGATGATCAAGACATGATAGCTTTACACTTGTGATTCATTCTATTGTATGATGCATTATTTGGTCCAAAGGAAAGCTGCAAATTTTTAATTTAATTTTATTCTCTCTCTTTATATAGCATTGTTAGGCTCATGCAAATGCTTGAGAGTCTATGCATTTTTTCTTTTCAGCTAGGCAGTCTCTACATCATCAAAATAGGATGGCAGTTATGGTTTTGTGAGAGTTTGTGTCTATAAAAGCAACCACAAGGGTAGTTGTTTGGATTGGTCAATTAGCCAGGTTAGCATTTGTGGATGTTGGAAGCATGGCATGGGATGTGTGGATTCATGCTTGTTCACATGGAGTGCTTCTTGATGGCTTGTTATGGCTAGGTTTCAGAAGTTTTCCATAGTTGTATTGTAATGGATGCATTGTTGATAATACATGGTGGATGATTCTTTTGGAGGTTGGGTTTTTCCCTCATGAGGGTTTTCCTGGGGTATAGCTTGTGTCACATTTTCATGGGTATGTTGTCTATTCTTTGCATGTGGATTTTATATGTTTATTTGATTAAGATCTCAATTGGGTTATGTGGAAATTGTCATAAAGTTGGCTACAAGTTTCCTTTCATTTTCTTGTAACAATTTGGGCACATTGGGATTGTTGTTGTTGGGTGGGTGTTATGTTCTATTTTAAATGAATTTATATGAATCTAGACATTTAATCTCTTTCCTTTTTGGTAAGATTTTTATTAAAGGGTACAAGAGATTTTAAAGGATTTTATTTTTGGTGATTTACTATTGGTTGATTTCTACTTTTGTTCAAATCTTCCTAATTGTTGTGTTTTATCCAAGTTCTTATATATAACCTTTTATCAAAGATTCAAAGTTCTCCCTACCTGACATGCCAATCCCCAACTCCCTAAATCCCTACCAAATTGGCATCCATTGTGTAGTATTCTTGATCCACATTCTCACCTTTTTGCTCAATTCACCTTACCTACCTCCCTACATGACCTCAAAATGACATTAATGTAAATTTTGACCAAACAACTTCTCCAAAGATGATCTTCTTGCCCAAGAAAATATTATTAGCATTTTATTTAGTGAAATAATTAGTACTCGTAATGTGAGTGATGAAATATGGTGACATTTCTTTTTTTAGTGTCCTAGAGTAATCATGAATTCGAACCATTATTTTGAGTTGGAACTCTAAGGTTAGTTGCATTACTTTGGTAATTAATTATATATCTCATCAAGACCCTAACATATATGGCTCAAATCATATGTTGTTTAGGGTATTATAACTAAGGACAAAAGCTTTTAGATTTGCAACGAACCTTAGACCCACTATAGGGGCATCGTATGGTTTTCAAAGGTGATTTCATTATTATAGATTCAATTTATGTCATGTATCCAATACGTTGGTAGACTCCAACAAATCATTGGGTAAATTTAAATTATATTATTGTTGTTGCAACCATTGTACATGTTGCTCTAGTGGCCATTTTTGTTTGTTCTTATATTGAGTAATTAAAAACTTGATATTTGAAATTTATGATTGATCCCACAATATTTATGTAGATTTCTCTTAGTTTATTATTGTTTCATATGTATCTTTTGGATCAGCAATTTCATATGTCCCAAAATTTCTATTGTTGAGTCAACACCAGTTGGAATTACCCCTAGTAATGTTATTCATGTGTCTTCTAATGAGTTTGCAGTGCTAGAAACTCTTTAAGATAACATTATTAATGTCTTCTCTTCTTTACCAGAAATAGCATCCAATATGTTAAATGATTTTGATAAATTTCTGGTAGAAACTAGTTCCAAACCCAATGAATCATCTATTGAAAATCTGCTTGCTTTAGTTGTTACTACTTCTACTTCACCTATAGTGGCCACTGTTTCTGAAAGTCAAGGGGTTGCATCTCAAACACTAGTTTTCAGTTCTAAAAATGTTTCTACACTTCCACCATGGTTACTTTCAAATACCCCCAAAAGAAAGAAACAGGCAATTTCTCATAATGAGTTTGATTTTGGTCACTTAGTTCCTATCAAGCCAAAAACTACCAAGAAGGCGAAAACTATCTCAAGAGTGAAAATTGATCAGGCTAGGAATAAGTATGTTGAGGTTGCAAAATATCCTTTGGATAAGAATCTAAATGAAGTTCAAGTAGAGGATTACATTGTGAAAAGAATAGATCTTGACAAACAAACCCATGATGGTGCCAAGTAGGATGCTCAATAGGCTTTCTAGTCCCTCATTGTCAGATATGATGAGGAGAAAATTAAGAAAGATAAGTTCAAGGCTCAAGTAGAATTGCTTACCAATGTTTTAATCAAAATCACCAAGTCTACAAAGATCGCTGATCCGGTAACTTCATATATTGATGAAGGAGCCATTAAGCAAGCTAAGAGACTCACTTCAAGAGGTACTGTAGTGGATGAATGGATGGACGGGATGCACAGTTAAGGAACACATATTTTGACTTCAACAACCAAGTCAATTAAAAACTTCAAAGTGTTGAATCTAAATTTAATCAATACAATGCTGGAAACATTAATGCGGGGGATAGAAACACATGAGAAGAACTTTGAAGCTTAGATCAAATTGAGATATTTCCCTTTTGATGTTCTTGTTGACAACAATATTGTTCCTTCAAGAAAATTCTATGTGTAGCATAAAGAACTTCTAAAACATAGAATGGAAGTTTTAGAAGAATTAGTTGAAGAAATAAAAAAGGCCAGGAAAACCAATGAAAGTACTATCAAAGAAATCCTAGCCAAGATCACAACAATTCCTTGTAAAATGTTTGATGAAGAAAAAAATCTATTACCCCTAGATTCATACATTTAGGTCTTCAGTTTGTTCATCCAGGTTGAAGTTGAGCAAGAAGATTTACCACTTGTCTCACTTGATAAGCTGATAGAAAATCAAGCTATTTTGGATGATCTGGCATCTCTCTTGAAGAGGCCTAACAAGGAATGCACTCTATTGGAAAATCCAGTCACCGGAATACAAGTTATCTCTAACTATGAGGATGAACCTGATGATGCATAGATCCAAACTTCTCTACAAAAGTATGAACAATTTCGAGGGAACGATGGAGATGATGAGACACAAAATGGAGTCACCTATGACTTAGTCCTTTATATACATTCATAGACTTAGTGTCATTTTGTAGTTTCAATTGACATTTCAAGTGTCAATTTATATAATAGTTTTGAATGTAGGAGTGCATAAGTCCTAAGTCAAATCAAACTCTTTCTTTGACTATCTTAAATTAGTTGCAACTTTCCTATTTTTTGTCATTGCACCTCACCTATATATATGAAGGTGCTCATTGTAATTAGTATATTTTATTTTTATGCAACAAAACTCTGCCAAAGTGAAGAGAAAAGTGAGACTTTGTGTTCAAAGTGTAATTTTCCAAGTTCAATCAAATAAGAAGAAGGCAATTTTGGTTCTCAAACTTTGTGTGGAAATCGTCTTTGTTTATAATATAGATATTCTTATGTCATTTATGTTATATCCTCTTAGAGATTGAGCAATGTGAGTTGTCTGATATATTGAAAAGTAGTTTGAATTTGATAAGTAGACTTTGTGTTACTTTGTGAATTTGAAAGTAGGATTTTTGTGTGGATAATCATTCAAAGACGTTATTCATTTCTTTGTTGTTCTTGAAAAAAGTTATAAATCATATGCAAGTAGTAACATTAAGACTTTGTGTTTCATTTGTTACTTGAAAAGTATTAGTTAAAAAGAGTCATTTGTAAAAGGTTGATAGGATAGCTTGGTAAAAATAAGACTTTGAGCTTCATTGCTACTTTCTCGTCCCATAAATCATTTTCAAAAAAAGGAAAAAAGAAAAAAGAAACAAAGGAGCTTTGGGAGGCTTTGTAGTCTTATGGACACTTTGCTTCTAAATTCTTATAGATTTTTGAATTGTACTGCAAATAAGAACTGTCTTCAGTATTAGGAAAATAAATTAATTCTAGATAGAGAATTGGGAAAATACTTACTCTGAAGAAAGAGAGTGAAGTAATTGTATCATCCTGGATTAGTGTAAAGTTAGTAGGTGGAATAATATTAGATATAGTTTACAGTAGAAAGGGGAAGCCTTCCCTTATAAGTAGGAGAGACCATATCTTGCCTTCTGAGAGATATTGTCTTGCATACTATGGTGAAACCTACATTTTTTAAACCTCACCGAGTTTATAAAATTTTCACCCAACAGTTTTTGACAACTCTGTTGGGGACATGAGCATATAATCAAGCACTTAGCATTTTGGTTGTAGTTTCCTTTGTTTTTTACCATTGGTGCATATTATTGCCGATTAGTACTTGTATTTAGGTCTCTACTAAGGCAAGTCAAAGTTACACACATGGGAGGAGAAATAAATTTGTTGTTGATCTCATTTTTGAGCTTCTTCAAAAGTATCATTTTGATTATCTACCTATGCATGCTAGATCGCCTCTTCAAAGGAAAAGGATTTTTCCACCTAGCAGTCAAAGATCTCCTATTCCAAGTGAGTCTTCAAGTGCACCAAGGTCTTACAAGTACAACAATTTTCAATTCATAACAACCTATACAACTAATGGCAATGGTTGCAGAAGGACCGTGGGGATAGAATTTTGGTCCCCTTAATTGACTCCACCTCTTCATCCCCTTCTACAAGGGTCATGGAAGAACATTACCAATTTCATTGGTGATATAAAGCAACACCAGATGAACACATCACAACTTTCTATATTGCATGTGGAATTCTTGGTGTGGAGCACGAAGATGTCTTTGTTCAATTTTTGTTGAGACACTACAAGGCGTTGTAGCAGATTGGTTCTATCATTTGGCACCCCAAACTATTACCAATTGGGATACTCTCAAAACTCAATTTGACGGGTGGTTTATACCGGTAGAAGAGGCACATTCTCTCCTATCTCAACTAACTTCAATGAAAAAATAACCAAATGAGCCCATGAGGTATTTTGTGGAAGAGTTCAACAAGTTGAAAAATAGAATTCCAACTACTTCTCTACCAGCTAAGGAAAATATTAAGTGCTTCTTCATCGACGCCCAATTGCCTAAAGTTGACTTTATATTAAGAAGAAAACCTACAAAAAATTTGGCATCAGTTCAACTTCAAGTTGTGGAGGTGGAAGATCATCTTATCCTTGGTGGAAAGATCGGGAAAGATCCAAATAAAGAGAAAGTATGGTTTCTTCTTTGGAGACACCAAATCCTTCTTCTTCAAGTACTACTAAACCCATGTTGTAGAGACTTGAAAATGAAGTACTTGCATTAAAGAAAAAAATTCGCAAACACCCTTCCCTACCCCATATAAGGATGTTCCAAGAAGAACCTACCCAACAATGCTTCTAGTTATGCAACTAGAAATCAGAACAAGTTACCTAGGTCTCTAGAGAGAATTGCTCTAGAAGCACCTCCTATTAATGCCTCTGTGGGATAATATGACAGAGCAAGGTGGGAATACTATGGATGAACGTCTTTTAGAAGATATTGTTAACTCCTTTCAAAAAGAGGAAGGTGAGTTAACTGGTAACTCTAGCATCCGGTTTGTGCAGTATTAGGAGCCTGAAGAAGTTAAATAGAGTGATGCCTTTGCATTTTTTACTTGTTCTCAAGCATAGAATTAGTCTTATCAGAAGACAAATGACAAGTTGAAAGCAAATGATTCTCCACAACTTCTAGTAAATCATGCTAAAAGAGGAACTCCCTTGCCCACCTTGCCCAAGGATCCCATAGGAAGTCAACAAGCAAGTACTTTAGTCTTTCCTTCTTTGAATGTTTCTAAGAATTTACCAGATGCTTCTAAGTCCACAAGTGATGTTTTACCATCCTCTTCAGCACGTCCATATCAACCTTTTGACATCATAGATCATGCCATGAAAACCAAGATCCAAATGTCAAAGGTAGAATATTTGCAAGACAATCCTGACCAATTCGATATATTGGCCAAATTTGTTAAGGAAAAAGAAATAACCCAAGTTCTTGTGTCTTCCCAAAATAATTTAGTTGTAGTTCCATCCTTAGTGTCAAGTAGAATAAAACCTTTTTATATTTCCCTTCTCATGAATGGGTATAAACTTAGCAATTGTATTATTGACTCCAGAGCTTCTAACAATGTAATGTCAACTAAGGTAGCTAATGCCTTAGGCCTTACTCTTACCAAAACTTTTGGTAAATATTTTCTAATGGAAAATAAGCAAGTTCCCTTGATTGGCCAAATCAAAGACGCTCATTTTTCTATTGTCACATTCCCTGACAAAAGAGTGAAAATGTCTGTCTTGGTGGCCAATGCTCCAGCTTCCTATGGAATGCTTCTAGGAAGAAAATTCTGTAAGCTTGTTGGTGGTGAAATCAATATGGATTGGTCTAAACCCATGATACCTATTAATGATGAGATGTAGAAGTTGCTTCCAAAAAAGGGAGTAAAGCATTCAATGGTCAAAATGGATGATCTTAAAGCTCAAATTATTTTTGAGTCATCTAGATTGGGCATATATTTCTTACAAACTGAAGAGGATTCAAGTTCTTCAAATGACCCGGTTAGTGACAGTCAGACAACTAAGGATTTTGAATCAAGTTTTTTCAAATGATGAGGTTTCAAGTTCATCAACTACCAATTAAGAAGACTCAAATCAAGTATGGACTTTGAAATTTGATGATACTTATACCTCAAATAGTTCTAGTGCAGGGGTGGTTCTGATTTTTCCACAAGGTGAAATTTTCCCATATTCTTTCAAGTTACAGTTCTCAAATACAAACAATACGATTGAGTATGATTTGTTATTGTTGGGAACTAATGTTGCATGTAAGTGTGGTATGAAGAACCTTCATGAACAAGGGGATGTTGAATTGGTGGCTTGTCAGATCAAGAATATTTACCAAAATAGGAATGACAATTTGAAGCACTACCGAAATTTGGTATGGGATAAAATTGAATATTTTGATGCTTTAAATATTTCAGTTGTCTCTAGAGAATTTAATGATAGGGCAGATTCTCTTTCATAATTTGCCACTCTTTTAATTCCTCTTAGAATTTTTGTCAAGATAAGTACACAATAGAGCTATTTTACAAGTCAAGTGTTCCAAATAATTGGAATCATTGGCAGATTTTCAATGATGATAAGAAAATCATTTTTTTTTTAGAAATTGGTGATAATTTCAATGATTTGTACTTTGAAGGCAGACATTATTTTGATTCAACATCAGACAAAGATTCTTCATAACACTAAGAGACCCTACAATTGAAAAGTAATAAAATCCCTAAAGGTCTAGTGTCACTTGAAAAGTTGTTTGACAAGCATGATCGTTACATGAAAAGGCAACAAAAGTAACTTTATATTCAACAATGGTGTATGAGAAGTATAATACTGGTTTGGATGATGATCTAAAATATGTTAGTATTTGTAATATTTGTACTTCATAAGAGAGGTCAATTTATAAATTTTTTACATCAATACCTTGATGTATTGGCATATTCATATGATGACCTCAAGTCCTTGCAGTCAATGGAGATATAGCATGATATTCCCCTCAAATCATGAGTAGTTCCTCTCAAATAGAAGCAAAGGCAATATAATCCTAAAATATTAAGTACTATTCTTTCTAAGATATAGAAAATTTTGAATGAAAAAATTATTTTTTGAATTCATCATGCCACATGGATCACTAATATCATTCTTGTGCAAAAGAAGAATGGTGAAATTTGCATGTGTAGATTTTTGTAATTCGAATCAAGCTTCACTGAAAGATAACTATCCACTTCTAGTTATGGATTAAGTTTTACCAATAGTAACAGGCTCTCAAATGTTTTGTATGCTTGATGTCTTCTCAGACTACAATTAGATTTAAGTAAGGATGATCAACATGAGACTGCCTTTACAACACCTTGGAGAACCTTTTCTTCTTGGAGGATGCCTTTTGGGTTGATAAATGTCGATGCAACATTTTAGAGGGATATGGGCATAGATTTTCGAGGGATCATTGGTAGGTATATTGTTGTGTACTTGGATGATTTAACTGTCTTTTCAAAGGATCGTAAAAATCATCTTTTCCATCTTGAAGATGTGCTAAAAAGGTCACAAACATGGATCCTTGAATCTCAAGAAATCTATTTTTGTGGTAATAGAGGAAAAACTTGTTAGGCATATAGTGTCCAAGGAAGGAATTAGAATCGATCTTGATAGAGTCAAAGAAATTTAAATTTTAACTCTACCAACAAGTAAGATTGCTATTCATTCCTTCTTTAGTAAAATTAATTTCTTTAGAAGGTTCATTCTAGATTTCACTAAAAAGACTCATCATACTGTAAATATGATGAAATAAAATTCTGGTTTCCATTGGAGACCTAAGGGTAAAGCATCTTTTGAAGAAAAGAAAGAAGCAATAGCTCATGCTCTAGTATTGGTATGTCGAGATTATACCAAATATTTCATAATATATAGTCATGCTTCTGATCACACACTCTCCACAATTATAGTTCAAAAGAATTGAGAAGGAATAGAATCACCAATAGCATTCATGAGTTATCCCCTCAAATATCATGAACTCAAGTATTTTCATATGGATAAATATGCTTTTATTGTCATCAAAGCAGTAAAAAAATTTTGTTTCTACATTTTGAATTCTTATTTCATATGTTTAGTCCTAGATACTATAGTCAAATCAATTTTGACATAGCTAGATTTCAAGACTAAGAGGGAAAACTGGATAGCAAAAATCCACGAGTATGACATAGAACTCTATCCTACAAAATTGGTTTAGGGAAAAGGATTGTGTTAGTTGATAGCTGATAAAAAACCCGAAGAAGGAATTCATCTTGAAAAGGGATCCCAAGATATGTTCCTACAATATTATTTGTTAGCACTATAGATGAGTGATATACAAATATTGCTCACTTTCTCACATATGGTAAGTGTCCTAATCATATTACATATAAGGAAAAGAAGAATTTGAAGCTAAAATCTATGAATTATGTCTTTTGAAATAATGGTTTGTACAAGTGAATTATATATAGAACTTTCTTGAGATGTGTGGATAAAGCTCAACAAGTTAAGTTGCTGGAGTCATTTCATAATCTAGCATGTTTTTTCTTTTCTTCAAGACATTTTCTGAATATTTTTGGTCTTTTTGAGATTTTACGAATGTTTTTCAATAATTTGAAGACATTTTCTAAATGTTTTTGGTCTTTCAAGATTTTACAAATGTTTTTGGATTATTTCAGGACATTTTCCAAGTGAGTAACTTGGTAAATCACCAGTATTGAGAATCCACTCCCATCATTAGGTTGAAAAGGTGCCTCCAATTAGGTGTCAGTGTGAAAGAAGGATACGGGACATATGTGGCAATAACCCTGATTGTGTATTAATAACAAGCCATGGTAGATATGATGTATGAGTAGATGCAATGGATGTGATTTCAACAATTCTAAAAGATGATGGAGCCACAACCTTTATGAATGGCGCTTATTTGCTAGGCTTTCACCACAACTGTACTTATCCAAGGCACCACTGAAGTAGTTTTCACCATTTGGATGAATGATTTCTTTACTATTTTCTTGATTTTTCTATTTTTTGTACTTTTTCTTAATTTTTCGTGTCTTTTTGAGATTTTTTGAGCCTGGTGCTCTGCACAACTTATGTGTGGAACTTTTTGTGATACATATTGTTGATTGGATCTATCAGTGGTTGATATTCTTTAAGGTGATTATAGGAAGCTTGTTGTTTCTCATCAAGCAGTTCTAATTCCTAAAGATGAGGGACTCGGTACTCTTCATCATTAATCAAATTGTGCAAGGAGACTCGTAGGGATTTTAATTCAACCTCAATAGGCAAGATATCTTTTTCTCCATAAACAAGTGAGTATGGGGTTTCTCCTATAGGGGTTCAAATGCTAGCTCGATATGCCCATAGTGCAAGATTCAGATGAATGTGCCAATCACGAATGACATCTTTAACTATCTTCTTTAAGATCCTCAAGATTCATGTTTTGAGTTTTGTTCAAGATCGAGAAGAGTTTTGTCCTTAGTTTGGTAATCATCATTAACCTGTTGGATGGCCAGCTTTGAATTGTTGTATACTTATAGTGGTACAGGAGCACTGGGAGTTCTTATGTTGCCTCAATGAAGGCTTTGGTCTGGTTTTATTGTTTCAATATGGATTCAAGTTGTAATAAGGCCCATTGGCCATTTTTGAGTCATTTTCAAGCATTTGTAATAAGTTTGTAACTCTTTGTAAGGCCTTTGAGCTATAGGAGTCATATTGGTCTTAGAGGTCCTAGGTGGATCAAAGTTGGTCAACACCCACCCAATGTGTGGTAAGGGAGTAGAAAAGATGTATATGATGATATCATTTCTTATTTAGCATGTTTTCAAGGTTTTTGGGAGGTCTTTGGGTCATTTGTGCAAGTGTAGTCCAAAAATGTAAAAGTTATTGACAACTTTTCAAAGTTGTCAAGCAACATGGACAATAAAAGGGTAGTTAAAATGGCTAACTACTTCAAAATATGGTTAGAGACATTGGATTTGTGTTTAAATAGGCCCCTTAAGTGTTGAGGAGGGGTTGGTTGACATCTTTGTACAAATGTCTCATCATATGAATAATCTTTGAATACTTTTTCTTTGCAAATTCCTGCTACAGTGTTGCTATTTCTTTCATATATTTTGTATACGAACATTCTGGCATATAAGAGTGGATGCATTGGAAATGTCTCTAAGTAAGTTTTCATTTGAGACAAAATTTTCTTGATTTTATTGATATTTGATCACTTTACAAGCATTTTTCTGACAACTGGTCTAAAACCCTAGGTTTAGGGGTTTTTAGAAATAAAAATAAATATGTAACCATTCCATCAGTGGCTCAACATAAAACTTGGTGGAATGGTATATTTAGTGGTCCTTTACATGGGTTTTTACCAGTTTTTTTAGAGGAGGAGTTTGGAGATTGTTTTGGGGGTTTGAGGGCTTAACATCTCTATGTGTTAAGTCGGTTGAGCATGGTTAGAGAAATCATTTGAGGTTTTGCTGCCAAAAAAGGCAAAGGGATTCTGAAACCTTTTTAATCCATCTATATTAGACATGTCCTTTCCTTCCATGGTGGTTTTGTAAGCCAATGAAGAGTACTTGCTACACCCATAATGTAATAGGAGACCTAATTGGACACCTAGGAGACTGCTACAATCAAGTTTTGGTCACTTTGGTTGAAAGTAACATACCCTATTTTTGATATATGTTATAAGGCTTTGAAAAGGGTATCCTAAAGTGTCAAGATATTAAATCTATGCCCTAGGGTTTGGAACTTATCACCCAAAAACCTTTTGGACTGTCCTAAAAGGTTTGGCAGGCTGGTGTGTGGGAATAAGCTTGGAATTTGGGTATCCTTCATTGAAAATGTTAGGACATGTTGTGTGGGGTCTTATGATGTTTATTTTTTCCCAAAATACAAGTCTTCCTTGTGTGGGCACTATATAACTAATGTTGGCTCAATTGACCTAGTGTCACCCTTCCAATGTTCTTAAGAGTAATTTGTCAAACCCATGTATCTTCAAGCCTCTGCATCATATATCTCCTTCAAGTTCCATTATATGGCCATCCTTAGTCCTATGATCGAGGCCTCATATTGTGTTATGTTGTTTGTGCATGGGAATGTGAGCCTAGATGATTTGGAATGCAATCACCTTGAGGTGTGATTAAAAGAATGCCATCTCCTGAACCATGCCTAGTGTATGACCCATCAAAATATAGCTTCCATTTCTATGTTAGCATGACTGTGAAGATCTTATTTGGAAAATTTGAGATGAGTGGATGGTCTCCTATGAGTGGCGCTTCAGCCAGCTGATTTGCAATTAATTGCCCTTTGATTGCTTTACGATCCACATACTTGATGTTGAACTCATTAAGGATCATAACCCACTTTTCCAAGTGGTCTATGAGTACTTCTTTAATGAGTAAATACTTGAGTGGATCTATCTTGGCAATGAGTTGTATCTTATGCGTCAGCAAGTAGTGCCTCAGTTTGGCTGTTGCCTAAATTACTATGAGACAAGTTGGTTCAATAAGCGTATAATTGAGTTCATACCCTACTAGTGTCCTGGAGATGTACTATACTGCACATTCTTTTCCTTTGGCATTATGTTGTGCTAGCAATACCCCTAATGTCATAGTCATAGTTGATATGTAGATAACAAGGGCCTATTTGGAGATGGTGGCGTTAGTAATGATGGTGTCATCGGGTAATCTTTAAGCTGCTGGAATGCTTGTTGGAAATTATCTTCCCATTTGAAGTGTACATTCTTATGTAACAAATGTGTGAAGAGATGACATTTATCGGCCAAGTATGCAATGAACTGACGGATTGATTATAGCCTCCCTTGTAATGTTCTCAACTGGTTGATGTTTTTAGGAGGTGGCATCTCCATGATTGCTTTTACTTTTGCAGGGTCAACCTCAATTCCCTTGTTCAAGACAATGTATCCTAAGAGCTTTCAAGAGGTCACTCCAAAGACACACTTCTTGTTACAATCAGGTATCACTGAGAGGGGGGGAGGGTGAATCAGTGATCTATCAGAAATCAAATCCACAAACTTATTCTTTATCCATCGGTTAGAAATGCATAATAGAAAAGAACATAAACAAGCAACAAATAAACCACAAATCCACAACACCAAAATATTTACATGGAAACCCAGAAAGGGAAAAACCACAGTGGGTTTGGAACCCACAATATTCATATACTATGGTCAGGGGTACATAAATATTACATAGATGGGGAATTCACTTACATTCAGGCTCACTGCTCAATTACAATGACCCAGAAGGCTACAACCTTCAAGGAAGTCTCACTGACCTACAATTTGATTTCAATGAGGAAATATGATGAAATGAACTCTGAGATAGCATCTAACAATGCAGGAATAATTTTCGGTTAAGCACTAGATCTCTGACTATCCTCGCTCTCCAAATACTCTGTTTATGTCTTAGTTAGCTATTGCATTATCTATAAACTAAATGTGCATGTGAAACTGCACTCAATCGCACCAAAACATATCACCACACTAGCATTACATCGAAAACCAATCGCCAATTTGATCTAATATATCTAGTCTTAACATAAAAATAATGTCCTTCAAGTCAGATTCAAGAAGTGTAATGTGTAGCTCCAAGTCAGCTTCAATCTCGAACAAAACATAGCACCGGACCAAAAGAGTATGATCACATGCTTCCTAAGGATCTCCCCATTCACCAAAAACATGAGATCAACCACCAAGTCACCACAATCATCGAAAGTCTTACCGGACCAAAACATCACTGAGATAGCCATGTTTTACCCATTACCTACCTATCGGTTAACTCCCACTTCCAAATAAGATGAATCATGACCACTAGATCAAATTGCCAAGAAGAGTTACCATCAATGACAATGCTAGACCAATAAACAACTACTGAAAGTCACCCGATGAGTGTCAATTGCCAACAATCTCCCCTTTTGTCATTGATGGCAACACTCATGAAAAATGGCTAAGTGTTGAAACCTGTAAAACATGTACACTGAATCAAGAATAAATAATTCTAAGGCTCCCACTTAGATCAACAATCCAAAAATCTGCATCACTGAACTGTACACTCAATTAGCCTGTACATTTTTCACCTTATCTCTCCCCCTTTGACAGCCATGCCAAAGATAGGGTGTGCAACAAAATTGCATGTACATATATACACACATGCCAGATGATGAAATCTATACATGCTTAAGGACATCTTCATATGCCATCTTAAGGAACCCAAGATAGGTGTTCCACCCTGCCCGCAACTTCTGCAAAATGAAAACAAAACCATTCAAAATGTAAGCATGAAATTATATAGTTGCAATCTTAGTTGGAGTCTCCTGAGACATATTTTGAATGAATTCCATCTTATGATAAACTAAGGTGTCTAACTGGGGACCAATTAGGTTCTGGAGTTCACATGTCCGCCTAACCATTCTCTCCTTCTCCTCAAAATTCCTAATCTTCTCCATAATAGTCAAAATTTGGCCTTCAATATTGCCATTTAAGTTAGTCATAGGATCATAAGCCTGAGAAATCTTAGCTAATTGTCCTCTACAATTATCTATTTTCTTGTCTATTTCAGTAGTAAAATTTATCAAAACTAGACAAGACTTATAAATTTTACCACCTTCTACTAAGGCCTCATCAATTAGTTTTTGATCCTTTTTCTAGTTGGGCCTTATCATTGCTGATCATTTGCAAAAATATTTGAACTTTGGCATCTTTAAATTTTTCCATAGCCTGCCTAGCTGATGCCTTGGTCAAAGAATCAAACTGAGCGGATATATGATCTATCAAGTTCTAGTACCACCTATTCCAAAACTAAAACTGATTTCTCAATGAGTCTCTTATCTTCTTATTTAGATTGTGCTAAATCCGAACTAGCTTGTGCTTGGAGAGAATCAGCAGCAATCATCCTTTCTGTCAGAGATGTCTAATTGAATGGTTTTTCAAAACTGATATTAAACTGTGGAAAGCTCCCTTGGCTTTGATTTTTTTATGTATCGATTTCCATAAGGATTGGAGTTTCCATTGCCTCACCCTTTCCTTTATCCAGTTCCTCCTGATTTTCTTCTTCCTTTTTCTCAGCCTCAACCTGTCTGGATCTATCTCCATTGGGTGCCTCATGTGCACCAGCGTCACCACTTGGTGCACCATCCTCTGCCTCAGTTGATTTATCATTCTCCTTTACAGGCTCAACCTCTACAAAATCCAAAAATTGTTGCTCTGCAACATCTTGAGTGTCCTCCTCCTTATTTACATCATTTACTAGAGGATTCTCTGATTGAGTGGCTTCATCTTGTGAAACATTTTCTAGTAGCCAATTCTCAGTGAGAAACTTGTTCTAGATTGCACTAGTTTCTCTCCTTATTTCTTCAACTCTACCAACCATTAGGCTATTGACCTTGTGTTTTCTTCTGAATTCTTTTTTATTTTCTAACAAAATTAATCTATCAACTTCTTCAATAATGATACTGGTGCACTGATTAACCAATTCACTCTCCTTTATTTCTCTATCCATTTGACTAGCAGATTTCTCCTAGCATCAATTAAACTGTACAAATATTTTGGAAGATATTTTTCTAATTCAATCAATGCTTTAATAAATACATCCAAGTGCAAAACTACAGCTTCCTCAATCTACCTCTTATCCTTTCATCCATATTTTCATAATATACAGAAATGTTCTTCAAATTTCCATCTTTAATAATTTCATCAATTAACTCTTGAGTAGACAAAGGAAGAATAATATGATACTTTGTTTGGGTTGTATTCATCTTACCAGATTATACTGCCTCATCCAAGTCAGATTTTATCTTCTTTCCTCACTTAGGCTTTCTTGTCAGTACAGTATCAGACTTTACCTTCTTCTCCTTCAACCCTTTTTTCTTAGCATCAGATTGCGGTTTTCGGATTACTCTTGCAAACTCTCCTTTCTTTGAGGCCTTTGGAATGTTTGCATCTGACTCTATTTCAGATGCCACCAAATAAATTATCACATACTCCCTTTGGGGTTTATTCTTCTTCCTCAGAACACCTTTCCCTTTTGCAGATGAACTAGAGGGTTTTAATTTAGCCAGAGGTGTCTTCACCGGAGCGGGAGAAGACCTTGTCACCTTCACTTTGACTTGAATAGGTGTAGTCTTTTGGTTCAGGGAACCTAACACTCCAAGAATGAAAGATTTGATTTCTTTTAAGTTTGTGTGATAATTTGTGTTGTAATAATGGACCAACCATTGAGGAATCAGTAGATCCATGTTTGAGTTGTCCAAATTTTGGTTTGAGTCAATTGTGCTCAAGATGCTATTAGCCTGAGAAGTGAGATGCTTAGGTAGTTCAAAGGTAAAATAATCCAGATGAATTTATTAATGTATTGGGAGTCAATTAAGTTGTGTTTAGGTATTATAGGGTGTTTGAGGATCTTTAAGAACCTTAGAATGCAAAAGTTGTCAAAAGTTGTTGAGCAACATTTTGCAATTTCTTGCAAAAGTTGCATTTTTTGTTATAGGCATTAGGAATTTGGTTGAACTAACTAAAGCAAGTGGATATAAGTCAAATTAACTTCATTGTATGGGTTGGAGGATTGGAAATGCAATAGAAAGTTTTTGGTTTGTGAAGCAACCTTGTTTCCACCGGTTTTTTACAGTTTTGTCTTGTTTTTCCTTGCTTGTACGGTCCAGTACGGACTAGATGGTGTAAAATCATTACCATATTTGTATGTTTATGGTATTTTTTTTTCATTAAGGTTGATTTGTAGGTTTGATTATTCTAGGTTGTAGAGATTTCTTTCATTCTTTGCAACTAGGAGCAAAACCCTTGCAAGTAGGGTTTAAGAGGCAGAAATGGCTCTAACCTAGGCATTCTTTGATGGCACTTGTTGAAATAACTAATAATTATAGGTTAGATTCTATAAATAGCTTAGTAATAGGGTGTGTGATGTTGCAGGTCCATGAGGAGGAGAAACAATGAAGCCCTAGGCTCACCGTTGGGAGTAGGTGAGTTATGACAGCAAGAAAAGTGCGATTTGTGAGCACCTGAAGATTGTTGTAGGTCCAAGTGGCATATGAATGGAAATCCCTTTGAGTCCCCTTTAAGTTTCCCAAGGTTTTTGGAGCAGGAGATTTGATTGGTGAATATTTCTAAACCCATCTTGCCAATGCACCGGCTAGGCCTAAAACCCTTCAAATTAGTGTAGCATTCGAAACCCCACTTGTATGGATAACCTAGATGCACTTTTCCATTATTGTCTGTAACTTCCAAAAGGGTACTCAAATACATGATTTATTTCTAGGATTTTTTGGGACCTTTGCAAATTAAACCCCTAAAACCACCTAGGGAGGGCTAATGCAATTAGGCCTAATTAGGTGCCGGTAGAGACCTAGAAGGGTTAAGAAGCCAAGGCGATGGATTTGGTGAGTCTTAAAACTCAAAAAACATTGAAGACACCTTTTTGATGCATTGGGAAACCATAGGAAGAGGTTGTGTGTTAAGATCCTTGCAGGAGTGGTTGGAGCTCAGGAGAGGAGTGTGTGAGTAACTGAGGTGGCAACCTCAAGTGGAGGAGTTGATTGTCCACAAACCATTGGCTATAACTATGAGGAAATTAAAGGTTTAGACTTGGGAGGTCTCATTATCATAACCCCTGCCAACTGCCAAAGGAAGGAATTGAGTAGTCATAGGGTTGAGTAGGACAAGTCACTCAAGAAGGTGTATCAAACAAGGCTTCAAGACTCTCTACATCAGAGTGGTATCAGATCCATTCTTTGAAAGATTTAGTGTATGTTAGATTGTGAAGAATCAGAAGCAAGTTCAATGCCTCCAAAGGTGACTCTAGAAGCCATCCAGCAAATGGTGGCAAAGATGATAGAAGGATTCAAGGATGCAGAAGGAAGTAGAGGAACCAAAGAGGTAAAGAAGGAGAAGGGGAAGGTTAAAACAGAATGGGGTGATGAGACTGATGATGAAGTGGAATATGGAGAGGAACCAGTAGTAGTAGCTATGCCTCAAGACCAAAAGTTATTCTTAGATGCAGTCAAATCCATATCTAAAGACAACTTGGATGGACTACCCACATATGGAGGAAACCTCAATGGACAAGAGTTGCTAGATGTGATAGAAGCTCTCAATAATCACTTTGATTACAAAGAGGTAGCAAAAGATAAAATAGTCAATGTGGCCAAATCAAGAATGAGAGGATCAGCATTGGTTTGTTGGAATATGATGCAAGAAGAAAGGATACAAGAGGGCAAAAAGAAGATAACTTCATGGGAGTGTATGAAGATCAGACTTAAGGCACAATTCCTTCCAGGAGATTATGAAGTTAAAATCCATAAGAGACTACAAAATCTGAAACAAATGGAGTTAGATGTCAATGCATACACTGAAGAGTTCCATAAGCTCATTTTGAGGGCTAGGAAGCATGAGAATGAGGTGGAGAAGTTGGCCAGGTACATGAATGGCCTTAGATAGAATATACAAGATGAGATAAGTATCCTCACACTAGAAATTGTCCATAAGTATTTTTCAGTTGGCCCTAAGGGTAGAAGAGAAGATCAAAAGGAGTGAACAAAATCAGAAACATAGGGGAGGAAAGAATTTCAGAGGTAGAGGAAACTTTGGTAGAGGGTAGCAACCACCAAGAAGTGAAGAGAAGCAAGGACAAGAAGGCAGTGGAGACTCTTAGAGAGAAGTATTTAGAGGATCCTATAGAGGAAAGAGCAATTTTAGGGGTAGGTTTAGAAACTCATGAAGAGGAAATACCATTTTCACCGATAGGTGTTATCATTACAATCATGTTGGGCATACCATGAGTAAGTGCCCAAGGAAAGCCTCAAGCTCCACAAGCTCATACATGGGGGAAAGAAGATGTCAATTGTTGCAAGAGGAGGAAACTCAAAGTGTAACTTCTTTAATCAGCAAGGCAAGGCTAGTGACAGATGGAGAAAACTTGATGATGAGATGAATAATGCTCAAGATACCCCAAGCTCAAGAGCCACCACAAAGGAAAAGCTTTTTTAGAAACACTTGTAGGTCACATGGGAAGATTTGTAAAGTGATTGTAGATTCTAGTTCCACTGAGAATATTGTCTCAGTTGAAATGGTCGACAAACTCAAACTGAAAAGATGTGTGATGTTGCAGGTCCAGGAGGAGGAGAAACAATGAAGCCTTGGGCTCACCGCTAGGAGTAAGTGAGTTAGGATAGCAAGAAACGTGCGATTTGTGAGCACATGAAGATTGGTGTAGGTCCAAGTGGCATATGAATGGAAATCCATCTGAGTCCCCTTGAAGGTTCCCAAGGTTTTTGGAGTAGGAGATTTGACTGGTGAAGAGTTATAGACCCATCTTGCCAATTCACGGGCTAGGCCTAAAACCCTTCAAATTAGTGCAGCATTGGAAACCCCACTTGTACGGATAACCTAGATCCACTTTTCTAGTATTTTCTGTAACTTCCAAAAAGGTACTCAAATCCATGATTTATTTCTATTCTTGTTTGGGACTTTTGAAAATTAAACCCCTAAAACCACCTAGGGAGGGCTAATACAATTAGGCCTAATTAGGTGCCAATAGAGACCTAGAAGGGTAAAAAATCCAAGGTGATGGATTTGGTGAGTCTTAAACCTAAAAATAAATTGAAGACACTACGTTGATCCATTGGGAAACCATAGGAAGAGGTTGTGTGTTAAGATCCTTGCAAGAGTGGTTGGATCCCAGGAGAGGAGTGTGTGAGTAACTGAGGTGGCAACCTCAAGTGGAGGAGTTGATTGTCCAGAAACCATTGGCTATACCTAGGAGACAATTCAAGAAGGTTCAAACCCTGGAGGTCTCATTATCATAACCCCTGCCAAGTGCCAAAGGAAGGAATTGAGTAGTTGTAGGGTTGAGTAGGACAAGTTACTCAAGAAGGTGTATCAAACAAGGCTTCAATACTCTCTGCATCACTTTTGTTTCTTCACCTTTTCAGCTACATCCCTTGCAGCTCTTGCAGCCCTAAATTTTTCTCATGGGTGGCCTTCCTCAACAAGATTTTTCTCTACTATCTTAGCAACTTTTCTTTTCATAGTCGGTTCGGTGAACTTGATGTGTAGTTCCATTGATTTTTCCTTGCGAGTTTTGAACCTTTCTTATTTACTATCCATCAGAGCATTTAACAGGTGTTGTGCGTAGGCATCCAAAGTCCCTACATCAACCTCATACCCCATACACATTATCCACACTATTTGGGGCTGAACCGCTTCCATGAGACATTCATGTTTATTTACCACGAAATAGATTGTTCCATCATATTTCTTCAAAATTTCCTTGTGGATCCAGACCCTTTGTTTCATCTTGTCCTGAAAGGTCTTGAAGAATGCCCATAATACAACATTTTGATTGTCTCAGTTACCAAGTCTATCAAGACCCTACTTTATCTATTGGGCCATCAGTCTGTCAAAACCCCACTGCACTCTACTGGTTACAGGGATCTGATTCATGAAGTAAAGTGCCAGACAGATAACCAAGGAACCAAATTTGAAGACATTCTTTCTATCTTGCTTAATTTTCTTCAAATTAATCAGCAATTCTTATTAGGCCCAATATGGAAAGCTAATGCACTAAGAGGGGAGGGGTGAATCATTACTTCAAATCCTTTTAACAAAAATATCTTTACTGTTATGCATAAACCAAAAACTGTTGTAACATAACATAAAGCTAAAACAAATGAATAACACTCATACATGATTCACTCCATAACACATATATTTTGGTTACGCAAAAACTCTTGGTTAGAGAGAAAAACTGCGGTGGGGATGGCACCCACAACTTCACTACTGCAATAATAAAGGTTGCTCGGTTAGAGCTACATAGTTAGCTATTTTTGATAGCTTACCCTATTAGGAGTATCAAGATCTGTTAGATCTACCTTGATAAAGGATTTTACAACACTTAACCTAAATGCTGCACCTGGTTAGAGGCTTTACAATTTATAGACTTGATTAGAGTATTTTACCCTGTTAAAGGTTTCTCTTACAACTACAAAATTTTCAATAAAATCTTTACAACTATCTACAACTTTACATCTGGAATGTTATAGCAGATTCTATGTGCTCAAAATAATATTACCTTGCCTATAGCATACCTCAGTAACCCATAAAGTAACTCGGTAAACCCTTCTCTTTACTCTGTTCTTTTACTGTTCTTTGAAATCCTTCTCGGTGACCTCTATGTCTCTGTAATAGTTATTACACTTAGTGCTTTCTCATGCATCACACATGTCTTGCTTCATACACTTGTGTATATCCATGTCTCATACTTTTATCTTCAATCCATATTGTATAAATAGATCTCTTATGTCGGTGATCAGATTCATTGCTTCGATCTTACAAACATGATTTCTCGAATGAATAACCATGCAAAATATTTCATTGGTTAGATGACCTCAAAATCATACACAATCTTTAAGTGCAATTTCCAATGCGATAATGGTTCTATGTGCCTCGATCTTGTAACACGTTTTCATATGTGTGTCCAGGTTCAATGAATCTGGTAACATGTTTCACTCGGTGTATATCATCTCGGTATATCATCTTTGCTGCTCGGTAGACATAGAATGATACTCGGTAGACAGCTCGGTGCATACTGGGCTCTGTGACTACTTTCTTCTATAACCGACTGGACTATTCATATCGACTGAATATCTCGGTAGTAGTAATCGACTAGAGTATATAGAATGACTTTGGATGTAAAACTAATGGCAACTTGATAAGTAGTAAAAATCTCCCCTTTTGACATTAGTTGAGATGTTTGACAAAACTACTTTCAAAGTCATAACTCAAAAATCTACATACTTTACAAAATGTGACTCAACTAACAGTATATACATTAGTCAATAAAATAGTATAATAATATATACTCCCCTTATTAATATACTGTACAAAATTCTGATTTGAATGCTCGGTGATCAATGATCAGTGTGCTACTCTTGTTCTTTCCTCATTCTGCTCTGTTCATTGCTCGGTTCACTGCTCTTGGATACTCTGCCCATTCTGCTCGGTATACTTCCCCTGTATACTATACTCCTGTTGTTTGATACTTTGAATGCTATATTACTCCCCCTTTTTGACAAACATCAAAATTTAGTTACCATTTGGTGGTGGCAACTAGTCAAAAATGGAATTGTACTTGGTCCATGCTTTAGTGAGAGCGACAGAGAGTGCATCCTTTACACTGTCCATTAAGGAATTCTATGCTTGAATATCAGCCAATAATGATATTAAGCCATCTAAGGTGCTTCCTTCTTGTGTAGTAGATAGAAACGTGGCTCGGTTGATCTATTCTTGGATGGATAAAAGATGAGGAAGGAATAATATCTGAAGTGTCATTATGTCCATCCGGATCTTGTGTTCCTCATTCCTTAGTTCCAATTGTTCAGCCATGAGCTGTTGAAGCTTGTTATAAAAATTCTGAACTGAATTGGGCTCTGGGGTCAACTTATTTGAGAGATCGGTAATCTCTTTCTCAATTGCTTCAGTTTTATTTTTGATGTCTTTAATGAATAAAGAAAATGTATAGAGTTTTTGAAATAAATAAAGAATGTGCTTGAGTTGAGGGGACAACTCAGCAATAAATTTGACAAGTTTAACTTTGCCAATAGCTATAGCTTTCTGTACCTCTTCTATCATTTTAGCAGTGAGCTTCTTGTCTTTTAGCTTGCTCAAATATTCAGATGCATCGACTCCAGATGTCTCTATCTGATTAAGGAGTTCATCTAGTTGAATATGGATGGCTGCATCGGTTGACACTATAGCTGTAGGTAGCATATCTGTTAGTAGTGTCTTTAGCTTCTGAATTACTTTGTTTTTCTTTTGTATGGCCATTTTTTTCTCTTTTTTGGCCTTTGCTTTACATAGTTCACCGAAATCAATGAGTGCTTGCGCTTTTAATTTTGATATATCAACATTGGGCAACACTATTGGTTTTGACAAATCAACTTTGAAACTATGATTTTTCATCTTCTTTTCTTTACCTTTCACCAATTGAACTAAGACAATGGCTTGTGAGGCTTGAGGACCCTTGGTAGGTTGCTCGGTAGAGGCAACACTTTGGTCGGTAACTTTAGCCTTTGTAGCATCCTTTGGTGTCTCAGTGCTTGGTGTCTTGGTGCTTGGAGTCTCAGTAGCAACGTTTTTAGTGCTAGAAGGTGCTTGAGTGGTCTGTTCTTGAAAAGTTCCTTCTGCTGTAGACTTGTGACCTTCAATGCCTTGCTCCATATCCTGATGGGCTTCAGTTGAGACAGGTTGATTGACTCGTGGATAAGGCTGAACTTGTTCCAAAACTGATTCGTTGGATACAAGTTTGGCATATGCAGTGCCTTCTATCATTTCCTGTTCAGGTGCCTCTGTATCCATGATATCTTCATCTATTTGAATGGTGTCAGCAGGGTCTTTCTCGGTAACATCAGGATCTTGCTTGGTGACATCAACTATTTCAACTACAGATTGTTCACCAACATTCTTGAGTTGAAAGATTGTCTGCCATTGTTCTTTTGTTTCCTTTTCTACATTAATATATAGACCATTCATCAGTTTCAAGGCCTTTTGCTTGACTAAGAATTGTGTCTGGCAGTTTTTCAGATGATCCTTGATTTCATCTACTGACATGTCAGGAAAGAGATGTACAAGACTTCTTTCTCTGATCTGTTTTTCTGAGTCTAGGGCATATTGCCACCTGTTTTCAATATGTGCATATAATTCTTTGGGAAGAGAATTAGAGACTTCTAATGGGACCAATCAAAATTTTAGAAGTGTGCAGATGACATCTTCTTCAATTTGTCTCTTTTCATCAGCATATCTGGATTCATATTTAACATATTTGAATCCTCCAAATCCATCATATTCCTTTAGATTAGTACAAAAGTTTTCAACACTATGCACATTTACCTTCTTGCTCTTGACAATCTGAAATTTGCTTGCATCTTTAGATTGAGTGTCACTACTCTTTTGACAAAATGAGTCTCCGAGTAGATTTCTTGTAGGTTTTGGTTACCTTTGGGACAGTAACATTCTTTGTTTTCTTACTCGGTGAAGCTGTTGATGCTCTTGTATTAGCTCGCTTTGTTGGAGGAGTTGGTAAGACCTTTGATGGATCCTGTTTCTTTCTTTTCAACACTTTTCCCTTAGGCAATTTAGTGCTCAGTATTATTGCTGCCTCTTGGGCTTCAGATTCCTCTTTGGTAATGGCTAAAGTGCCTTTGATAGGTGTGGAGGAAGAATCTTCTCCGAATTTCTCTGATAATGCCTTTATCATCTTTGTTGCCTTCCTTGTAGCTTTGGGTACTACAATGCTCATTTTTACCTTTTCCTTCATTTCTTCATAGGTTCCATACCTCAGCTCGGTAGTATGCCTTGGTAATGTAAGGAATGCATCAATTTACTGTTGTGTGAAGTTGAAATCAATCTCGTAACCCATGGGTGGCAAAGATTGAGTTCTTGGTTCAACAACATTCACATAACAGTAATCAGTGTCTACTTCAAAACATATGACATCTTTGTATTTCTCCACTAGCTAGGGTGGAATCCGGTTCCTGTTATGCATTCTCTCCTGAAACTTACTGAAGTAATCATCCATAATATCATTAAAATTATCACCTAGCTTCTTGATGAAGTCATTGATCTGATGGGTGATTGGTCGGTGTAGTTCCCAAACAACTTTACCGACTGTTGGAAAGAACTTCTCAAAGTAGAAAAACATGCATACAAGCAGTGATCCAAACTTTAGTGTATTTGCCGAGTTGTTCTTCTTCGGCTTCCTGATTGTGTTCAGATTCTCAAACAGGTTTTTTAGTAATACCTCACATAAATCAATTTTCATGGCTTTCTTCACAATTTGGTATGCTAAGTCCACTACTGCACAGGGTACACTGTTTTCCCTTGCTGATTGGAAGAAATAGTAACCAATTACTCTAATGGCAAATTTTAGTTCTGCATCAGTGACATTGTTTAATTTTAGACCTCTACAATCTGATTCTACTCTGGTCAAACTGATCAATTCCTTCAGTGATATCATTTTCTGGGCCCGAGCATGATCATAAATAGGGTAACCGGTGATTAAATGAATGATTTCCTTGGTGATCTTAAACGGTTGCTCTTCTAACCACATGAAGTCATCATGAACTCTGCTCAGAACAAACTTGACCCACTGGGGTTTGAACACATGGGGGTAGGTTAGGGCTTCAGTCAATCCCTTGATCTTAATATGCTCATACTTGCTATCCATTTTACCATCGGTGCACAATTCATCATAGGAGTCTTTGATTTCAACGTGACCGAGTTCTTCAACATGACATTTGGTGAAGAATCTCACATCCTCGACTAATAACACTCTATCTGGGATGAGGGAAAATGCGGTTTTGTCATCCGATTCAAATGCAACTTTCGGAGTTAAAGAGTATTTTAGTGAGGGCTTCTCAACATTCTTGACAACAATAGGGTCTTGGATCTTAGGTGCCATTGTAAATTCTAGATAAAAACTAACAAAGATCCTTAGGGTTTGAGAATTTACAAATGGCAGATGCTTCACACTCAGCAGATAAAAATAACTTGATAAGATCGGTACACCAGCTTAACAATGCGATGAGATTGATGTAAATACCTTGAATTTTTCTCTGTAGGTGGTTTGATCACCTTGATTCGCTCTGCTCTTCTCTTCTTGAAAACTTGGTGAATGAAAATGACCGCGAAAATGCTTTAAGTACACAATATACCTTATTGGGCTCCGTGCAAGTTAGGTCAGAAACATTAAATGTACTCGGTTCCACTAAACTTTCTTCCCTTTTTTTTGTGTTTTAACCAAGTAGCCAGGCTTCCTTCATTTACCGACTTGACAAGTTCCCTGTATTCACCGACTTGACAGGTTTCCTGTATTCACTGACTTGACAGGTTTTCTGTATTCACCGACTTGACAGGTTTTCTGTATAGTGCTCCAAAAGACTTTGATAGAATTTCAAACTTACTACTACATCTTAACTATGCAGATTTTGAAATGAGTACATAATAAAGTAGGAACTGTTAAGATTTAATTTTGAGAGAGTGCAGTCCCTTCATACCTTTATCGATTAATTTGGAATAGGAGCACCTAACTCGGTAGGTAAGGTGCTTTCTTCTTTTGACACAATTTCCTTCTTTCTCCAAATCATCTTTAATTTTTCTTTTATTTCCTCAGTGTCTTTTCTAGGTTGATTTCTGCAATCTCCAGCCAAGTGTCCAACTTTATGACAATGGAAACATGCCATACCAGGATTTCTCCATGATCTTTGGTTGTTCATTCCAAACCTTATAAAACAGTTGGCACTTATATGTCCATATCTTCCACAACATTCACACCATATCCTTGTATTGTAATCCCATGGTACTGCAGAATATTTTTGGTAAGGATCTGTGTGAGTTCGGTAAACTCTAGTATTTGCTCGGTGTGTAGACCACATGTAGTTCTTTTGCTTAAACCAACACTTCTCAGTACTATGTCCATATCTATTGCAGTTCTTACAAAACCCTTTGAATTTTGCATTGTGATAATTGTTAACAAACTTTGTCCTACATTGATTAGATGTGTGACCATATTTATTGCAATTGTAACAATAACCATTGGACTTAGTGACATTCAGTTGCTTACCTTTTCTGATTTGGCATATGTTGGCAGTATGACCTTGATTTCCATAGTAGTTGCAAATAGGCTTCTTTCCTTTGATGTTCTTCTTGATTCCAGCTTGCTTTGATGATTCTCCTCTCTCGGTAGTACAGATTCCCTTCTCGATAGAGACTTTTCCTTTGTAACCGAGTCTTGCATCTTTGTAGGGTCGTCTTGTATTCAGTTTCTCATCCAACATCTTTGATGCTTCATAACTCTTCTTTAGTGTTTCTTTGGATTTCCTTTCTATTTCAAGTTCATTGGTCAACCTTGATACTTCAAGTTTCAATGCTTGATTCTCATCATCTTTTAGATTTGCTTCATGATGTGCATAACCTAGTTGATCTAACATATTTTGTTGAATCCCAGCCAACCTTATGATTTCATCATTCTTATCAGATACTAAAGCTTCAAGTTGTTGTTTCTCTCTTTCTATATCTCTTACTTTATCCTCAGTTGTCCTTAATGCATCAAGATTTTCAGTCATCTATGTGCTGAAATGTTCATGTTCTCTTTTCATTGCTTTTAGTTGATCAACCAGTGCTTTGTTCTTTTCTTTCAATACTCTATTCATTTCTTCAATCTCTTCAGATATACTTGTAGACACCCAAAATTGTCATGTCTAATTAAATAAATATTTTATTTATTTAATTATCTAAGCCTGATTCTTCTATTAATTAAATAAATTTTTATTTATTTAATTAATTCATTTATCCTCTTCTAGCCTTATTTCTCATTTAAATAAATACATTTATTTATTTAAATTATCCCTTTCCTAAATTAAATAAATATTTTATTTATTTAATTGTCCTACTTCTTCTATTAATTAAATAAATCTTTATTTATTTAATTAATTCATTATCCTTTTCTACACATGACACATGTCATTCATCTCTTAATTCCTACACTACCTACCTCTTTCATTATTTTGGTATTTCCTTTACCTACCCTCTAATCCTAGCCGACCTCTCTTTTTACATCTCTCAATCTTAACCCTCCATTTCTTATTGTGTCTTCTATTTAAGGAGATGCTTTCTTCATTGTCAAACCCTAATGATCTTTCATGCAACTTGGCTACACTACGATCCTACTTGCAACCACATTCCGTTCTTTGTTGAGCTCTTGTGCATACAAAAATCTGAGAGCAAGCATATCAAACAAGATCAATGGAGATAGGAAGAATGGAGATCAAAACCCTATTGGACATGTGATGGTATAATCTTTGTTATTTTGAGTTATTTTGCATTGTCTTAGGTTATCTTCATATGTTATGGTGGATCTTTGTTCATTGTTAGGCTAGGGTTTGGTGGTTGAATCCATTTTAGTCTTTCAATATTGTTGTTATTTGTTATCCATTTTCACCATATACAATACTATTCTCAGATGATGTCTCAATTTGTTCCACTAACTCTTTAGAGTCCTGCAAATCATCAGATAATCTTCTTCTCACTTTTAGAGATTTTTGTATTTGCCTTTGCATGTCTGCAATCACTTGATTAACATGATCCAATTCTTCTTGCAGATACACAATCCTCTGAGATTGTTTGTAGCCTTCCATTGATAAGATCTTTCTCTTTAGGTAGTTAAACCCTTTTCAAAGATTCAAGCTCTGATACCAATTGTTAGGCCCAATATGGAAAGCTAATGTACTGAGAGGGGAGGGGTGAATCAGTATTTCAAATCCTTTTAACAACAATATCTTTACTATTATGCATAAACCAAAAACTACTATAACATAACATAAAGCTAAAACAGATGAATAACACTCATACATGATTCACTCCATAACACATATATTTTGGTTACATAGAAACTCTTGGTTAGAGAGAAAAACTGCAGTGGGGATGGCACCCACAACTTCACTACTGCAATAATAAAGGTTGCTCGGTTAGAGCTACATAGTTAGCTATTTCTGATAGCTTACCTTGTTAGGAGTATCAAGATATATTAGATCTACCTTGCTAAAGGATTTTACAACACTTAACCTAAATGTTGCACCTGGTTAGAGGCTTTACAATTTATAGACTTGATTAGAGTCTTTTACCCTGTTAAAGGTTTCTCTTACAACTACAAAATTTTCAATAAAATCTTTACAATTATTTGCAACTTTACATCTAGAATGTTATAGCAGATTCTATGTGCTCAAAATAAGATTACCTTGTCTATAGCATACCTCAGTAACCCATAAAGTAACTCAGTAAACCCTTCTGTTTACTCCGTTCTTTTACTGTTCTTTGAAATCCTTCTCAGTGACCTCTGTGTCTCTGTAACAGTTATTACACTTAGTGCTTTCTCATGCATCACACATGTCTTGCTTCATACACTTGTGTATATCCATGTCTCATACTTTTATCTTCAATCCATGCTGTATAAATAGATCTCTTATGTCGGTGATCTGATTCATTGATTCGATCTTACAAACATGATTTCTCAAATGAATAACCATGCAAAATATTTCATTGGTTAGATGACCTCAAAATCATACACAATCTTCAAGTGCAATTTCCAATGCGATAACAGTTCTATGTGCCTTGATCTTGTAACACGTTTTCATATGTGTGTCCAAGTTCAATGAATCTGGTAACATGTTTCACTCGGTGTATATCATCTCGGTATATCATCTTTGCTACTTGGTAGACATAGAATGATACTCAGTAGACAGCTCGGTGCATACTGGGCTCTGTGACTACTTTCTTCTATAACCGACTGGACTGTTCATACCGACTGAATATCTTGGTAGTAGTAACCGACTAGAGTATATAGAATGACTTTGGATGTAAAACTAATGGCAACTTGATAAGTAGTAACAATTCCTCCAATAGAATACCACATAGAGCATAATGAGAATCTTCCTGAACCATCTAGTAGGCTGCATGGATGGCAGTATCGGATACATAATTTAGTCGGTTAGATTGATATACCTTGTAACCAATTACCATCATAGAAAACTTAACATCATCTTCCTTGATTGTGCTGATCTTTATTGAACGTCCATCAAACTTTACACCGGTTAACTTGTTGATAGTAGGGTTTTTGACTTGTGTAACCCTGGCTTGTCACCGGTTTGATTCAAACAAGTAACCGCCCTAATTGCTTCTATAGTGATTTTATAGGGTTGGTCTAGCCATATAAATTATGCATGAATTCTGCTCAATACATACCTCACCCATTAATTTCATCGAATGATGAAAAGTTCACAAACTAAGAGAAAACCTTTCTCTACAACTGCACAAATTTTGGCTTAGGGTTGCCGATTTCATTGATGGTGTTGTCAGTATATAGGTCCAAGATGTCGTCATTTCTAGTTTCTTCGATCTCATAGTGAATATAGGCTCGTATATAATCTACATGAAAAACTCCATGTGGGCTGGAAGAGAATGCACCAACTGGGTCGAACTCCATGGATTTATAAGGGTGCTTCTTAAACATGGGATGAGGTTTATCCTTGACCTCAACAACCAGTGGAATAGAAATGGAGGACGAGGATGCCATTTCAAATGTTTAGAAAACCAAACTCAGAAATGCTCTTCGAAAAATACCTCAACTGATTGTCGGATGCCCTAGATTACTCGTTAGATCGCTTGTATCTCTTTGATCACCTTGTTCTATAGATCGAAAATAGTATTCGCAAAGTGAATAATAACTCTCATATTTGGCCTTTTATCTTTGCAAACCCTAATTTCATTTTGAAATAAATGTGCCTTAGATATCCAAACGGATGCCCTGTTTAACTACCAGATGCCAAAATTAGCCATCTGAATCCTAGATATCAACTGAAATTCAATTCCTATCATTTGTAATCCATCGACTACAAATCTCATCAGGGGGGTACTACAAGATTTTCATGAGTTTGCCGCTCCCTAAGGCCAAAATCCCTAATTACTGGATAAAGGTTCTGCACCAAATTCAGGTACAGATCCATTATCTGCCTTAGATTCATCCTTCTTTATCCACATCTTCTTATGCTAGTCTCTGATCTCATCTACCTTTTCCTTTCCCTTTTCATCTGATTTGTTCTTTTCTATCGGAGCACTATTTTTTCTTCTACAGTACTTTGCAATGTGACCAGTTTTGTTGCATGTTCTACAAACAACATTATTTTGCATAGATCTGAAGTTCATCTGATTTGGTCTTGTCCTACACTGATTAGAGATATGTCCAAACATTCCACAAGCATAGCATCTTTTGTTCTAAAATTTATTACTTCTCTATACATATTTGAATTGTGTCCAAAGTTATTGCATATAAAATACTAACCGATAAAGGTAGGAACATTATATATATTATTCATCATATTGTTACTGTTCATCACTCCATTATTCATCTTACTTCTACACTTACTTACCATATGACAAAACTTATTGCGAGTAAAACATCTACCATTGAATTAATGAGAATTAGGTTGTCTTACCAGAGGATTCTTGCTCTTCTTATGATCAAATTTTGCATATCCTTGTCCAGAACTGTAGGATTCACCTTTCTCAAATCCTAAACCTCGCATGTCATTTCCATGTCTCTGACTTTCTAGCATCTCATCAAGCCTTGTTGAGCTAGCTTTGAATTTGTCTTTGTATTCATTGGCAGTAGCAAGTTCATCTTTCAAACTAGCAATCTGTCTTTCAAGTTCTTGATCATTATTCCTTGATTGTGTAAACTCAAGCTTCAACTAATCATTGTCATAGGTAAGCCTGAAGCATTAATCATCTCTTTACTTTAATGATTGTGCTAGATTCCCTTCATTCTTCTTCTGGTCCTCAATCTCCTTAGTCATCCCCATCACAATGGATTGCATCTCATTCTTCAAAGCAACATTTTCACTCTCAAGCTAATTAACTTCATTAGCTTTGTCCTGATATTCCATGATCTGATCTTCTTTCTCCTTCAACTTTTCCATCAATTCCTTCCTCTTCTCTCTATAGACACTTGCTTGATCCTTCATCTCACTAATGAATTCATGAGCAGCATTCAAGTTCTTTTTTAGGGTATAGATCTCATTTCTAGTTGCATCAAGATCCTCAAGTGCCAGATTGAGTTGTCTTTGAAAACTGGAATCCATTGAATCAATCTCCTAGAGCTTCTTCAAGCGGTTAAGCTTCCTCAGAGGAACTAGGATCTGATACCAATTTTTAGAATCATAGATCACTGAGAGGGGGGGTGAATCAGTGATCTGGCAGAACTCAAATCTACAAACTTATTCTTTATCCACCAGTTAGCAATGCATAACAGAAAAGAACATAAACAAGCAACAAATAAACCACATATCCACAACACCAAAATTTTTACGTGGAAACCCGGAAAGGGAAAAACCATGGTGGGGCTGGAACCCACAATATTGGAGATCCATTTTGCCTAGTCAATTGATCTAATGAAACCAACATCTAACATCTTTTTGAGCTCAACTTTCAGTAATAATGTGATCTAAGGATGCATTTGCCTGATCTTTTGTTTCATCGGTTTGTTAGGGTTTCAAGAAGATCCGAAGCAAATATGAACTAACAATTATATGCAGATTTAAATACAAAAGATAAAGAAATAAAACAAGACACAGATAACACATAGATTTAACATGGTTCACCCAGAATGGGTTACGTCCACCATACACAGCCGTCCAGTCTTTCTTATTATCCAGCAAAAATAGTACATCAACCTTACAATGCCTTAAGCATCCCAGCCGCTTATAACATGCATATTTTAGGGCAACAAACAAAGTCGGCCTTTTTAGGGTTTTATTACAATGTCGGTTTTCATCAACATTACTACACAACACCACTTTGCTGATCAGTCGCCACATTTCAACAATCTCCCACTTGGAGACTGATTAGGATCCACACTAAACAATCTCCCACTTGGAGACTAATACTACACGACATGCAACATCCGCTAGATAAAACACTAGGAGTTGATTGGTATAAATTCCACAATTATCAATCAAGAAAACCAACAGAAACTGATGAAGAAATCAGCTTCTCTTGTGGAACTGCCTTTGTGAATATATCGACAGGATTCTCACTTGTGTGAATCTTCTCAAGCTGTAACTGACCCTCCTCCAAAATAGTCCGGATGAAGTGGTACCTGAGCTGAATGTGCTTTGTCCTTGAATGAAAAACAGAGTTCTTCGCAAGATGAATGGCACTCTAGCTATCAGTATACAATGGGCTATCCTCTTGTGTCTGACCCAATTCCTTCAGAAAACATTACAACCAAATCATCTCTTTGCTGGCTTCTGTAGCAGCAACATACTCAGCTTCAGTGGTTGAAAGTGCAACAACCTTTTGTAGCCTAGAAATCCAATTGACTGTAGTTCCCCCTATAGTAAAAACATACCTTGTAGTACTCCTCTGTGAATCAATATCACCTGCCAGATCAGAGTCAACAAATCCACTCAAAGCAGCATTAGATCCTTTGAAACATAATGTCTTCGTAGTAGTTCCTTTCAAATACTGAAGAATCTATTTCACAGCATTCCAATGTTCCATACCCGGATTACTCATAAACCTGCTCACAACTCCCACTGCATGTGCAATATCTGGCCTTGTGCATACCATTGCATAAATCAGACTGCCAACAGCTGATGAATATGGGATGTTAGACATTTTATTAACCTCTTCCTATGCCTTTGGGCACATCTCCTTAGTCAATTTGAAATGACTAGCCAAAGGTGTACTAACTGCTTTTGCATCCTGCATGTTAAATCTTTTCAACACCTTCTTTATATACTCACTTTGGGACAAATTCAAGGTTCTATTTTTCCTATCCCGTGTAATCCTCATATCGAGAATTTGCTTAGCTGCACCCAAATCCTTCATAGCAAATGACCTGGCTAATTTTTGTTTAAGATCACTTATGTGTTGCATGTTAGACCCAGCAAAAAGCATGTCATGAACATAAAGCAACAGGATAATATAACTGCCATTATCAAATCTCTTAAAATATACACAATGATTAGAATGACATCTATGATAACCATGTTCAGCCATGAAACTATCAAATTTTAAATACCATTATTAGGGTGCTTTCTTTAGGCCATACAAACTTTTCTTCAACCTGCACACCAAGTTCTCCTTACCTTTGACCTCATATCCCTGTGGTTGCAACATGTAAATTTCCTCCTCCAAATCTCCATGGAGAAAAGCTGTTTTGACATCTAATTGTTAAAGATGTAAATCATCTGTAGCCACAAGACTAAGTACAGTTCTAATTGAAGTCATTTTTACAACTGGAGAAAATATTTCATCATAATCTATACCCTTTTTCTGTGCAAAACCTTTTACCACAAGTCTGGCCTTGTATCTTTTCTGACCTCCTTCCTCCTCCTTCAGCCGATAAACCCATTTGTTAGGCAAGGCTCTTTTTTCTACAGGTAAAGGGACTAAGTCCCAAGTCTTATTTTTCATCAAGGAGTCCATCTCCTCTTTCATGCCTAGCTCCCACTGTTGTTTGGCATCTACCTGCATTGCTTCTTCATATTCTTCTGGTTCACCAAAATTTGTTAATAAAATAGAATACAAAGAAGGAGAAAATCTTTCAGGGGGTCTACTTGTCCTCATAGAACGTCTAACACTTACAGGAGTTTGTGGGACAATCTGTTGTTGCTGAGCATCAGGTACCTGTCGCATGTCATTTTCAGGAATCTCATCCACCACCACATATTCTTGTTTGTCCTGTTCATGCTTCTTTTCCTGCATCTGTTCTTTATACATAACCTTCTCATTGAATATAACATCTCTACTTCTAATTATTTTCTTATTTTCAAAATCCCATAACCGATAGCCATATTCATCTATCCCATATCCAATGAAGGTACATTTTTGAGATTTAGCATCAAGCTTCGTTCGGTTTTCTTTATCAACACGGACAAAAGCTTCGCAACCAAAAGTTTTTAGAAAAGAATAATTTACCTTTTTACCAGTCCATGCCTCCTCTGGAATACCACCATCCAAAGGGGTTGAAGGTGCTCTATTTATCAAATAGACAGCAGTATGTACAGCATCTGCCCAAAAATGTAAGGCAATCCAACATGCAATCTCATGCTCCATGATGGTCCTATTCATTCTCTCTGACACACCATTTTCCTGTGAAGTTCCTGGAACTATCTTCTGCTTTCAAATCCCATTTAAGGAATAGTAATCTTCAAATACTTTGCTATAATACTCACTTCCATTATCTGATCTGAGACACTTCAACTTTTTTCCTATCTCATTCTCAACCAAAGCTTTCCATTTCTTAAAAGTTTCAAAAACATCTGATTTTTGTTTTAGGAAATATACCCATGTTTTTCTGGTTGAGTCATCAATAAAAATAACATAATAACAAGAGCCACCAAGAGATGATACCTGAGCCGGTCCCCATACATCTAAATGTACAAGCTCTAACTTCTCACTCTTCTTCTCTTTCCCAACCTTGAGAAATCTGGCTCTTTTCTGTTTACCATAAACACAGTTTTCACAGAACTCTAAATCAATCTTCTTTAGTCCTGGCAATAGATTTTTGGAGTGAAGCCTCACTCATGTGCCCAAGCCTATGGTGCCACATTATCGAATCTGTTCTTGCAACATTTATTGTTGTTGTTCCTGCAGTAACTTTATCTGTAGCAGCTAAGGTAGAGTAAGTGTTACCAGTAAACAGATATAATGTGCCTACCTTTGCACCTTTAGCTACTACTAATGATCCTTTAGTGACCTTCCACATACTGTCTGAGAAGGTAACTATGCAACCTTCACTACCTAGTTGCCCTACAGAAATTAAATTTCTTCTTAAATTAGGAACATGTCTTACCTCCTGCAGAAACTAGTCATTACCATTCTACAACTTGATCTTTATCTTTCCTTTTCCAACAATTTGACAGGGCTCATCATCACCCAAATATACCTGTCCAAAATCACCTTGAACATAATCTAGAAAATATTTTCTATGGGGTGTAGCATGAAATGAAGCCCCAGAATCTATTACCCAGGAATCATTAACATTATCCAAACATAAGATTAAAGCATCTTGTAAAGTATTACTTGCAATATTAGCTTCCTTACTGTCATTTTCATTTTTGTCTCCTTCTTTATTTTTTTGAGACCAACAGTATTTCTTTAGATGACTAGGCTTTTTGCAGTACCAGCAATCTTTCTTTCCTCTAGATTGAGAGCGTCCTTTCTTTGACTTCCCTCGTGACTTCTCATTCCCAAGGCCTTTTCCTCTTTCCTTTGATCTTCCTCTGTTCTCCACATTCAAAACACTACCCGATGATGTTGAAGTCTCACCTATGCTTTTCCTTCGCATTTCCTCGCTTAGGATAACACCAACAATATCATCAATTACCAAAGTATTTTTACCAGAGATAGAGTTACTTACAACCATAACCAAGCTATTCCAGCTTTCTAGCAAAGAACATAAAATCAAGAGAGCCCTAACCTCTTTTGCAAAGGTAATTTTTACCGAAGACAATTGACTGGTAATTATATTAAATTCATTTAAGTGCTCCGCTACAGATCCTCCCTCACTCATTTTTAAATTAAACAAACACTTCATAAGAAATACCTTATTCGAAGCTGAGGGTTTCTCATACAACTTAGCCAATGTTGCCATCAAATCTACAGTCATTTTTGCTTCTGTTATATTGAATGCTATAGACGACACAAGGCACAATCGAATGGATCCCAGTGCCTTTCTATCTAAAATGTCCCACTCTTCATCTGATATTGTGGTCAGTTTCTTTGCCTTTCCTTCCAATGGCCGCCACAAATCCTTTTGATACAGGTAATCCTCCATCTGCATTTTCCATAACTGATAATTCTGGCCGTTAAACTTTTTGACCTTGAATTTGGAATCCTCCATTTTTCCCACTTAAATCTGAAAGTCCTGCCAATTTATAGAAAACCTCACTCTGATACCAATTGTTAGGGTTTCAAGCAGATCTGAAGCAAATATGAACTAACAATTATATGCAGATTTAAATACAAAAGATAACGGAATAAAACAAGACACAGGTAACACAGAGATTTAACGTGGTTCACCCAGAATGGGTTACGTCCACCATACATAGCCGTCCAATCTTTCTTATTATCCAGCAAAAATAGTACATCAACCTTACAATGCCTTAAGCATCCCAGCCGCTTATAACATGCATTTTTTAGGGCAACAAACAAAGTTGGCCTTTTTAGGGTTTTATTACAATGTTAGTTTTCATCAACATTACTACACGACACCACTTTGCTGATCAGTCACCACATTTCAACATGGTTTTGCTCCTTCTACTACCATTAAGTGATGTATTAGTAGATCTGGATCTATTCCAGGCAAGTCTGCATAGGTCCATGTAAAATTGATCTCTCTTTTGAAATAACTCTGCAAAATTAGGATCTTCCTCTAAAGTCAATGATTCTTCTAGGTGTATCATGTGGGGATTTTCTAGTGTTCCCAGATTTGTTTCTTTTGTTTCTTCCACAAGGATAGTTGATCATTCCTGATTTGTGCTAAAGGGGAGAGTTTCAAACCTTTCATCCTCAAGAACCTCAGAGAGGTTTTGACCTTTGGATGCATCTTTTTTTTTTACTTTTTTGGGATCCAAAAATGTCGCCATGCAGTTTTCACTTGAAGATCCTATTTTGATTGTAATATTTTTGTGATTGAAAGGTTTGGAATTCTCTCCAAAGTAAGCCATGTTTTTGAGTTCAATAGCATGCCCAACCTTTGGATCCCTTCTTGTTATGTTATCTAGTAATTCAAGAAATTCTATTATCGCCTCATCATTTTAGAATGTGTCAAGGCGTGGGAGATCTTGTTGGTCCCAGTCAATGAGTTCAGGATGGATGATTAGAATTAATTCATCAATTAGGTTGAGTTCATAGGATGCATTAGTTATGATTAGGATGGAGGTATTAAGTTCATCATCAGTACCCTCCTCTTCATAATCGGGCTCGAGAAGTGACCTATCTCTCCTAGAAGTGTCCTCAGTATCCAGATCCCAAAAGGTTTTGATCCATGCCTCTCCTTCAACTCCTTTATCTTCAAAAGTGTCAAAGGAATCCTCTTTAGATTCATGTGAAGCTAAACAACCCCATTCGTATTCATGTGAAGCTAAAGAACCCCATTCGTATTCATGTGAATTCATCTTAGAACCACTTTGTATAAATTTTTCACTATATATTATAGGGATTTCTAGAGGTGTAAAAGGTTTATCGACGGCTTCTATATGTGTTGTATCTGATAGGGTTGCCGATGTTGCTTGGGTGTCTGAAATGGAAAGAGGTGGTAACCTTGAAGTGATTGATTTTTGTGCAATATAGCCCTTTTGCTTGTTTTTTGCATGTGTGGACTTCAATTGGCAAGTGCTTGTGTGACTTGGATTTTTTTAATGTTGCAGGTTTGTCTGCAATGGATATCAACCTGATTCTAGGAGTGATGGACTTAGAAGTTAGTTGCTTTTGTGTGTTTGTAAGCTTGAGCTTAGAAGAACCCCCTGAACTAGAATTGAATCTGAGTCTTGTTTTATTTCTTGGTTGTAACAAGGCTTATAATGGCTCTTGTACACCTTTCTTGTGGGTTCCTAATGCACTATGACCATCATCAACCATTTTTTGCATCATGGTAAAACCTTTTCTATACCTCTCTATAGGGATCTTGATGTGTTGTTTACCTTTGTCTGAAGGGTCTGTGTAAATCCATCCTACCAAGTCTTTATCAATAGTTTCTTGTTCTTGTGATCTTCCTGGGAAGAATTGATCAAGTGTATCACTATTGGCTACAATAAGTGGATTGAGTGAAATTTTTGGTTTGCCATGAGTCCTAGGTGAGAGGGGTAGTTGGCCAACACAAAATAGTTGGCTAATTTTATATTCTACTAGGCCTTCATCTTTTACCTTCATCTTTAGCTTATCTAGTTTGGGTGTATGAATCAGTGTACTAGTGAGAGAAGTTGGGTGTACGGAGGATGATGAGTCATTGGCTTCTCTGTTGCTAGGTACCGTGATATCTGGTTGATGCCTTGTATTATTGCAAAAGCCAAATGGGTTAGCATCACCAAGGATAGTCATCTCTACTTCATTATGTGGAAATTTGATGCACTAATGGTAGGTGGATAGTACTGCTTGCATGGAACGAATCCATGGTCTGCCCAGTAGGAGATTGTATGGAAGAGGGAGGTCTAGGACTTGATAAACCACATCCTTCACCATAGGTCCTACCCTTACTGGTAGAGTAATGCACCCTTTTGAGGAGCGTTCTGCATCTATTGGCAAGAGACATTGTATTGTTGTTCAGATATTTTAATTGATGGCAACGAAAGTCAAATATCCCATACACATTTATTGATTCATTCATACTGAAAGACAAATTAAAGTTTGGAGAGGTTGGGTGGGATAGAATAGGGCATCCAGTAATGTTCAGTAATTTGATTAGTGGTACATTTGTGTTGCATGTTTGGTGTTGTAGATCTTGAAGAAGCATCATGGACATGTAATTTACCTTATTTTAGGTTTGTGGGATCCAACGATGATCATTGAGTGAGTCGGAAGGTTTGGTTTACAAGTTTTTGGTTAGAACAATGTTCATTAGCAGTAACGTGTGGATATTCATTGAGTAGATCATGCAGAGTAATTTTTTTGATTATTTGTGTGTTCAAGGATGTTGATATAACATGTGGGAAGCATGTGGATAATTTTTTTTGGTCTACATGATTGTTTTGGACCGGATTGAGCTGATGTGGGTAAAACTGTTCATTTGTATGTTATGTATTTTGGGGCTGACATGTAAAAGACCTAATTTGATGTTGCAGATATATAAGAGAGATTGATACTATCATTTTGGATATCTATTGTTATGCAAAAATTATTTGTGAGTGATTGTATGAAGTTTCACATGCTCGAGTGAAGGATTTGTGCTTCAAAATATAGCAGAATAGCATAACAGAGTAGTATTGCAGAGTAATGTAAGATTATCTACGTTGTGCTTAACCAGAATTGTATCTTGGCATTTGTAGATGTTCTTTAATAGTTTAGACATTCCAATTATTATTTGTAATCACTTTGTAAGATAGTGAATCATCTTATTGTGGCACTTGAAGATCTTGATCAAGCCCAAGAGGAGGCTTGATAGATGAAAGCAAATCTTAAAGATGTTGAGAAATTCATCCAGTCATTGAAAGATTAGTTGAACAATTCAAGAGAAAAGAGAAAGGAACTCGTTGACAAGCTAAAAGAGAAAGAGAGCCAATGCATTGATGACCAAGCCCTAAAGGAGAAGACAGAGGAATGTGAGAAACTTGGTAGAGATAATATAGTTCAAAAGAATGATATGGAAGCCATTATGATGAGGTTGACAAAGGAGATTGAAGAAAGAAAAAATAATGAAGAGTCTTAATCAGTCCCTAAAAGAGAGATCTGATGAATATTGCAAACTTAACTGTGAAAATGATCAGATAAAGCTTGAATTGTTGCAATCCAAGAACAATGAGAAAGAGCTTGAAAGGAAGATTACTACTCTTAGGGATGAACTTTCTACTGCTAATGAGTACAAGGAGAAGTTTCAGATCAGCTCAGCCAGACTTGATGAGATGCTTGCAAGCCAGATGAATCCTAATGATACTCAAGGACTTGGATTTGAGAAAGGTGAAAGCTCTAAGTTTGGTCAAGGAAATCCTGAGAAGAACAATGCTAGAAGGCCTATGGTAAGAAAACCTAATGCTCATAAGTTCAATGGTCACTGTTTTGTTTGTAATAAATTTGGTCATATGGCTAGTCAATGCAGAAATAGGATGAACAATAACAGTCCATCTTTCTCTAGTCAATGTTTCAAATGCAACAAATATGGTCATGAGGCAATTGAATGCAGAGTATGATGAATAACTTTTAGAATATAAGAAATTTCAGATGTTATGTATGTGGTATGTTTCGACATGTTGCTAATCAGTGTAGATCAAGAGGAAATCAGATGAACTTCAAGCCTGTGCAAGGAAATGTTGTTTTCTATGCTTGCAAAAAATCCGGTCACATTGCAAAATACTGTAGAAGCAAAAATGTTAATAGGAGAGGTCCAGAAGACAAGAACAAGAATGTGAAGGTAGATGAGAAGGGTAAAGAGAAAGCTGGAGAGATTGAAGAACAAATGAAGAAGACATGGGTTAAGAAGAGAAATAATGATGCAGGGAGTGGATATGCACCTGATTCTAGTGTTGGAACTACATCTGGTAACTAAGCTAAGGCATCCAATCTTGGGGGAAGTTATCATGAAAATACTATAAACCCCATCTTTGAGATTCGTGGCTAATTCTGGCAAGTTGCAGAAGATGAATTTGTTGATGTCTAATCCATTTAAAGGATTTTCAGAAGAATATGAGTGAATTTGCAGATCCGAAGAAGAATTCATGAAGATGTAGAGTATCTGGAAGTATTAGGGAAAAGTACAATTATTACAATGAAAAGTTAGGTTTGCGGAAGATAAAAAGTGATCTTACAACTTCATTTCTTACTTTTCATTGAAGAGAAGTGTTTGGAGAGCTCTACGAGAAGAATTTTAAGCAACTAGAGCATGAAAGAAGTTCTCTCAGATGATTTGGCAAGAAACCCTAACTTGGTGATCAAGGAATTTATCGATAGAACATTTTCAAGTTTGAAATTTGTCATTTCGAAAGTGGTTGCATTGGGTACTACTACCCCTCTTGTTATTGATATCACTGATTGTGCATGACCTAATTTCAAGTATCATCCATTTATCTCGATGGAAGATGATCTAAAGAGTGTGTTTTTGACAGTTCCACATGGATTTTTGCACATTGAAGACATTAGGGTTTACACGCACTATCCCATTGAGGAATTGGGAAGTACACACATGTTGAATATGTATAGCAATCAGCTATCTAATAAGAGTTCAATGCTAAAACCAAAATTTCAAGGGTTGGAAGACAAGGTCTTCACATAGTATGTTAGATTTTCAATATTTTATGAAATTGAATGAGTCTGATACATATTGAGAAAAATATATGATGAATTTATGTGGTAGAACAAGCCTCACAAGATCACGAAGACTATTATTCAAGCTATGACAAGTCTATGTGCATCCAGAGAGATGTCATCTTTTAAGGTTGTGAAGAATGATATTGCGACAAATGCAACTGGATCAAAGTTTGACAAATGGGCTATGACTATCAACGACATCCTGGAGCATGATATTAGATTTGCCTCTATGGTAATCAGATATAAGATCTACTATTCCAAGAGAGAGATTATGTCTCTGGTACTGCAATTTATGTCATCTATAAAATGATGAGGGAAAAAAAGAAGTATGATCTTTGTGAATTGCTCCAAAGTGAGCTTGTGAAGAATTTGAAGAAGATCAAAAAGAAAAAAAAAATCCTTTCAATTATGGAACTCTTCTTCTATGTTTGTTTGTATACTTTATAAATGAAGTACCAGGAGTTGGACAGGTTCAATGGGTATTCAAGAAACCTGTGGGAGTTCAGATTAGAAGTTACTTATACAACTCCGGTGACTCTAAGGTCTGGATTAAAAATTTATGGGGTTACTTCAAGAATTTCCAACAGGAAATGCATGAGAAGGAAATAATCCCTAAGTCCATAGTGGAAAAATATCAAGACATAATCTATTTTATGGTGGATATCGATCAGTGCTTAATGGAAGCTATGGAGCCCCTGACAGTATGGATTATGCCTATGGGATATGATGTGGAAGAACAAATATTGGATATTTATGCACAACATATGTTGAGAAAATCAATTGATCCCAAGGAGGAAAGATTTGGGACTTATGCAAAAAAGAGTTTAAAGCTACAACAACAATTCAAGAGACCGATGATTCAAAAGAAAGTCTGGAAAGAAGTTGAGGCTTTTGCAGAGAGCATGGGAATATCTAAGAAAGTAATTCAGGAAGCAAGAGAGAAGAATATCCTCTCTAAGGAGCAAACTGTTAAGGAGGGGAAGAAAGCTAAATAGGAAGCATCTACACCTGAGCCAAGGCAATCAAGAAGTGGTTCTCCCTCCTCCGATTCATAGAAGCCTTCAAGAAAGCTTGCAAGTAAACCAAAATATTTAGTCAAGCCATCCGGTGGTATTGAGAAGAAAAGGAAGTCAGTCAGATTTTTGACTGTAGATGATGAGGAAACTGAATCTGATGAAGCAGTCAAGGAGGTTAAAGCCAAAGCTACTATCACTAAGGAGAAACCATCTGATGGAGAAAAATCTGGTAAGAAAACCAAATCATCCAAAATTGATGATATCATTAAGCAAGGTAAATTTATTGTTGAACTTCCTATGATATTAGATTAGATTGTAAATGAGGTTGTGAAAAATGGTAACTTGAAGCCACTATCACTATGGTATGAAAATTTTGATGAAATCAGTAAAAGAACTTTAGAGGAAGAAATTGTAGAGTACTTGAATGCGTATAGTAAATCTTTAATTGAACTAATGTCAATCATACCCAAGAGCTTGTATGAAATTTTGGATGCTAGGAGACAAATGGTAAATAAAGAAGAAGAGAGATTGAAAGAATATATATTAGTTAATTTATGCTCTGTAATTTTTAAAGAGGAGATTGCAATAATACTTGTTAGCTAGGCATGAGTTCAGGAGTAAAACCAGAGTGAAAAAAATCATTTTCGGAAAAATTGGTGAGGTTGAAAAATTAAACAAAGAAAATTTTGACAAAAAGTGTTACTTTAACATCAGTATGAAGTTAATCCAACAAAAGGACAAGATAATACTCATCTAGAAGCTCACCTGGGACATGCCATCATAGGATAATATGGAAGCTGAGAAGAAAATGGACAATACTACTTATGTCTTGGAATTTCAGACAGTTGAGAAAGTAGAGGTTAATGCACACAAGAAGAAGTTAGAGTTGAGAATGCAGTTGTCGAGAGTGAAGAGGATGTAGGAAAAGAAGATGAGGGTAAGCACAAGGATGAAAATCCTCTAGTTGATGCAGTTAACCCTCTGGTTCTTAAGAAGGAAGTAGATACTGAGAAGAATGCAGACATGGAGAAGGTAGACATCAAACAAGAATCCATTCTGAAGGCAAGAGACACTGCAGAACCAGTGAAGGGAAAACAAACAATTGATGATTCGTAATTTGTGCAAGGTCCTATTAATCTTTCCTCTTTGTCCCCCATCCAGAAGCTTCAACTAGCATCATTCATGCAAGCTAAGGCTAGTGAGGATCTCTTGAAATCTCATACCTAGGACAACATGCTGCTAACCCTCGCATATCAATTTTTTGAGAATTTAATGCATTCCTTTTAAAAGGATTCTTCAGACACTCCATCTGAGCAATTAAAGAGACTAATCGACTATGTGGATAGACACTTTCAATATTTTGAAAAATGTGCTGAGGAGAAGGTTCAAAATGAATTCAACACAAAGAGGCTCTAGACTTCGAAAAAAATGATTGCAAAGGACATGGTCACATTCTATGCCTGCATAAAGAGTATGCAAGAATCTCTATCCGAAGGTGCCAACTTGTACAAATCATTCCTATATTTGAAAAGGTTCACTGAGGATTTTGAGAGGAAGTCTAAGGAGAATGAGGATGAGCTAGCGCACATATCTCAATCAGTTGATCCTCTGTTAGTTTCCTTGAGAAGTCATGAAGATCAAGTTATATCATTGGTTGAGAAAATCAGAAGCTTGAGTCATGACATGGATAGAATAACTGGAAGAGTTGGAGAACTTTACAGTTGCATTACTTCCAAGTTGGATATTATGTTCAGTTCCTTAAAGGATACTCAAGATGCTCTGGCTAACAGTGATCCGGTAGATCTAAAGATTTCATAGGAACATGCCTACCTTTTCAATGGCCTTGTAATTATATTAGAGAGTCTGAAGAAGGGTTGGGATAGCCATCGGGATACATTGAAGAATTATTATGCTGACATCTATAAATTTTTGTGAGTAGAGGTTGTTTGTACATGTGTAAATAACACTTTTGGTCTGAATTTTTGGTTTCTGAAACCCTACCTTTTCCATTGATGTCAAAGGGGGAGTGTAGAGGAGTAAAATATGTTGATCTTAGGGGGAGTTGTTGATTTTTGCATTCCAGTAATCAGATTTTTGGTTGTAGTATACATCATTTTCATTTTGGTCTGACACTTAGTCATTTTTCACTAAATATTGCCATCAATGCCAAAAGGGGAGATTGTTGATAAGAGACATTGCGTTGTTATTCACATGTTGTCATTGATGGCAACCAAAGTCAGATATCCCATATGTATTTCTTGATTAATTCATACTGGAAGGCAAATTAGAGTTTGGTGAGGTCTGGTGGGATAGAACAAGACATTTAGTAATATTCAGTAATTTGGTTGACGATTCATTTGTGTTGTGTGTTTAGTGTTGTAGATCGCAGAGAAGTATTATGGACATGTAATGTACCTTATTCTAGGTTCTTAGCATCCGGTGATGATCATCAAGTGAGTTGGAAGGTTTGATTTACAAGATTTTGGTTAGAACAGTGTTCATTAGTAGTAACATATGGATATTCTTTGAGCAGATCATGCAAACTAATTGTGTTGATTGTTTATGTGTTTGAGGATGTTGAGCCAACATATGTGAAGCATGTGGACAATTGTTTTTGGTCCACATGATTGTTTTGGATCGAATTGAGATGACTTGGGTAAAATGTTTCATTTGTGTGTTATGTATTTTTGGGCTAACATGTAAAAGACCTAATTTGATGTTGTGGATATATAAGAGTGATTGATATTGTCATTTTGGATATCGGTGGTTATGAAAAAAGTATTTGAGAGAGATTGTGCATAGTCTCACATGATCAAGTGAAGGATCTATGTTTCAGAATATAGTAGAACATAATAACAGAGTAGTATTGCATAGTAGTGTAAGATTGTGTACTTTGTGCTTAACTGGAACTATATCTTAATATTTATAGATATTGTTTATCAGTTCATACATTCCAATTATTATTCACAATCACTTTGTAAGATAGTGAGTCTTCTAGGGTGGTATCCCTTATTATAATTTGAGCAGTGAGCGCTAGGTAGTTTGCCTGAATGCATGTGCATTCCCCTTATGTAATATTTCTATACTTCTGCATAGTAAATTGATATTGTGGGTCTCATCCCCATCATTGTTTTTCCCTTGACCAAGTTTCCACATAAAAAATCTTGCTGTTATGGTGTTGTTGCTTATTGCTTTGTGTTTTTGCTTCTTTCTTTCAGTCATTTGTATTAAGTGGTTAAAAGGACAAATTAACAAGGTTATATATTCCAGAACACTGATTCACCCCCCCCCCCCCCCCCCTCTCAGTGTTCATTTATTCCAATAGCATCATCATAGGCCTTGATGGTGATCTTCTTTTTGGCATCAACTGCTCCTTCTGCATATCCCAATGTTGTTATTAATTTCAAGGTACAAATGTTAAGGCCAGATCCATTGTCAATCAAGACTCTCTTGATTTTGTGTTTATGTATGAATCCCTCAATGTCAAGAGGGGTGTTATGCGGTTGTTGAATGGATGCATTGTCATTCTTAGAGAAAGTGGGTCATGGTGATGAATTGATAATTCCAACCATGGCTTGAAATTGATTTATGTTTAGGTTGAATGGAAATCACACTTCTTAGAGAGCTTGGTCCAAGATGGTTTTATGTGAGGGTGATAGGTGCAAAAGCTCTAGTATGGAAATGAGTGTTGGTGTCTTATCTAATTGGTCCACAAGTTTATATTGTTTGGGCATGTATGTCACTCTTGATGGTGCTCCTGGTAAGATAAGCTTGCTACGATGGATAACAAAATTGCACTTGATGTTTTTGCCTTTGATTGTAATGGTTGCAACTTCTTCATTATCATCATAAAGATTATTGACGGTATAGGTATACGGTGCACGCGTATAGTTTTTCGTGCTATATTGATTCAAGGTGTGATCTGTAGTGGAAGTTTTTGCAATGCGGCCATCCACTTCTATATCACCTCAATCAACAAGGTCTTGAATGATGTCCTTTACCCGATGGAAATTGTTTGTCTTCTGTCTTCTTCCTTTGTGAAATTTGCAACACTCGTTATCCCTCCACCATGGAGGTTTAACCCGAGGCTTGTAATTTGATGTTTTAGTAAATATGATAAGATTGGAAGATATGAGTTGTCATAATACCATTTTGAGAGGTTCTCCGTAGGGTGTATATGTTTGATTCATTTTGTAGGTAGAGTACTCGTTCTTAGGTGCCTCTTGTTGTGTCTTGGGATATTGATTTCCTTGATTGTTTGGGGGATTACCTTGGTTTCTGTTGTTGTTGTTATGATTATTAGCTTGCCAAACTATTTTGACCATAGGTTGGGCGATCTTGACAGTCCTTGCATCTACAATACAGTCATTAACGATGTTTTTGTTCTTGGACAAAAACTTGGGTTTGTCGTTGTTATATGTTGGTCACACGAACCATCCTTTTTGTCTTTTTATATTTTGACAAGTCCCTTCTTGATAAGGGATTCCTCAATTTTGAGTCCTTGGGCTATCACGTCTTTAAAGGAGTCTGAACATTTAACTTCCAAGTGAAATTCCATCTCTTCATTTAAATTTGAAATAAATATTTTAACTAATTGTTCCTTAAGAATGAGGAAGGTATGTCTGCTAGAAAGGTATCTCCATCTTTGCAAGAATGTTGAGAATAACTCTCCATTATTTTGTTTAGTGTTTCATAAATCAGCCATGCAAACATCATGTTATATGTTGTGTGCATGATGAGTGATAAATTCTTGCACTAAGTCTTCAAGTGTCTTGATTCCCTCGGGCAAGTGTGAAAACCATTTCATGGCTAACCCTCCTAGACTTTGAGGAAAGAGATGCATTAAGTATGTTTCATCATAAGGAACCTCTAAGATTGCAAAGTAGAATTCTCTCACATCGTCTCAGGTATCTCCCTTTCCTTTGTATTTGTGAAATTTTGGAGTCTTGAAATCATGTGGGAAAGGAGGCATGACAATGGTCCTATCAAATGGATAGGGACAAATATCTTCGAGAGAACATCTCTTTTGTGCCCTCCCTGAATTTAATTGTTTGGCGAGGTCTTGTGCTTGTTGTATTAAAATTTCCATTTCTGTGGGAGGAGGTGGGATGTTCCCTTGTTGATAGTTGTTATCGTCATAATCACAGGTATTCCTCGTCCTCCTTTCATTTTGATTTATTTCTTATTGATGACTGTGTTGGGCTTGTTCTGGTGTTTCCCTAAATTGTGATACGTCAAAGTCTATAGAGAGTTTTGTACCCTCTTGATCAAGTCTTAGGAAATGGGCGTTAGCTTTCTGCTTGAGAATCTCATCAAATAGTCTATTAAATCAGGGGTCATGTGTTTCTCATTCGATTTCCTCTTGTGTGGGAGTATCTAGGTCTTCTCCCCCTACAAATTCGCTTTGATGAAAGGGGTTGAGGTCTTCCTCCTCTTTTGATTCTTGATGTATTTCATTTTGCCTTTATTATTGGGAGAAATGGTGTCTCAACCTTGCATTTATGCGAGGTTACTATTTATAGTAAGTTTTCATTTGAGTAGGAAATGGTGCAAAACTCTCCCTGAAGCTTCTGGTTGGCTAGATAAGCATTCCGGTAAAGTTGCGTCGCAAGGTCACAGCTAGTTTTGAAGATATTAAAGTTTTCGTCTTGGAGGGGTGCAATAAAATGTTTAAACTTAATTTTGGGGACTTTAGAGGCTCCGAAATGCCCTAAAAAGTGGTCATAACCGGCGCAGCTAGTTACAAGGTGATAGAGCACTTCGCGAGCTTTCCGACGCTTGAAACGGTTCGTCAATTGGACACCCGGTTCTCAAGTTATGGCCTCCGAAAGTTTGTACTCTTGAAATAGGAAAAATAATTTGTATCGGATACATAAATGAGCTGTAAAAGGGAGCAACACGTGTTGATGTGTGCTTTAACATGTCATAGGGCATCTAGAAGGGAGATAAGGTCGGCTACACCTTATTGGGTGGTTTTAGCCCATGGTTTTGTAATACCATTTGACGGTTTCTTGTATTGTATCTCCTATTTATGAGGTGTGTGAGATAGATGTTTGGTGTAAGAGTCTTATAGCTATTGAGTTGCCTCTGAATCTCTGATTAGTGGTACTCCTGCAAAGAGCTTGCTCTGCAAGTATGTTGTAATCTGTTTTTGATTGTTGAATAAAATATTGAGCTGCTTTTGGAGTGTGGGGTTTTTCTCCTGAAAGGGTTTTCCCCACATAAATCACTGTGTTGTGGTATGAATGCTATTATATCTATTTCTATTTTCTATAACTGTTGTAATGATCTGAAAAAGTTTTGCATTACCCTCCTCTCAAGGTTAGTGTAGGAAGTTGTTTCCGCTACTTAACTTCCTTACACATACAAGCGAGGGATACCCCACATTTATCTATGGTATTGGATATATCCCACCAAGAGCATGTGGATCTAGGGGGAAGTTGCTTGCCGACAATGGATGTCCTCGTTGCTCAGTCATTCAATGAACTACAAGGAAGAGAATTTCTAATGAAGAATAGGTAGGTAATAATTGGATCGTCTTGTTGGGTGGCTGGCAGTTCTAGTAGTGTACTCTATCCCATAGTCTGCTCCAATAAAAGGGCACCTTGTACTATGCCAATAAACTGTCAGTTATACCACCTAGTTAGCGGATGTTTTTCACCACTTGCATACAAGCAAGGGATACCCCACATTTATCTATGGTATTGGATATATCCCACCAAGAGCATGTGGATCTAGGGGGAAGTTGCTTGCCGACAATGGATGTCCTCGTTGTTCAGTCACTCAATGAACTACAAGGAAGAGAATTTCTAATGAAGAATATGTAGGTAATAATTGGACTGATCTCATAGTATAATTTTGGGCATATCTTGACATGGAAATGGTATACTTGACCTTGTTGAGATGAGTTCTAACACTCAATATAGTATGGGATACATCGAGTCTTGTTCCCACTTGCTTGTTGGTGCAAAAGACAAGGGAAAAGAATGTGACCCATGATGTAGTGCACAAAGCATCAAAATTCCTATTATCTAGGATGCATTATGAGCAAGTGATAGCTAGCCATTATGGATGTTTCAGTCTCTCATAGTGTATATGTGATGTATATTGGAGTTGGATATTATGTACATATTTGACATATGTTGAAGCTAGTATATGCGACGTGTTTTGAAGCTAGTCACTGTGCATATGTGACATGTATGAGCTAGTCATCCTATGTATATGTGATGCATGCTTTAGTTGCTTTCTATGGAATAGAAAATTTTGAAAGGATATGACCCCTGTGTAATTGTGTATGTTTGTACACTATTGGATGACAATTAGTTATTGTTATATTATGATTGGACTAATTTTAATCAATAGCCCCAAGTTAAAGAGAGATCAAAGATCTCTTACAGAGGAGAGAATGAACTCCCTGTAGCCTTCAAGGGCAAACTACGAAGCTTCTAACTTCCCTCAAATGGATACATAGGCAAGGTCATCAAGAAAAAACCCTTAAGGCATAGGTCTAAGTCTATTGGGGGCCCTGACCTCAAGAGCTTACCACCTTTGAGTGCAAGCATAAGCGGTGGTGTAGAGTTGTCACCTCTATGGTGACTGAAGAAATTATGAAGTCAACACTTCTAAGGTAGAACAAGAAGCTTGGTCAATTAAGTTGGTACTTAAAAAAAAAAAGTAGCAACTGAGGGGTAGTTGTTACAACTTTATGCATTTTAGGAACCCTTTTTGATAGATTCAATGATTACCACACTTTCAAAGAATGCTAAGAGATGATATTTCAATGCCATAATCCCTAGATTCTAATTCCTCTAAGCATATTTTAATGAATAAAATAGGGCATCTAACAAGAAAACAACATATAAGAAAAAATGATATTCAATAGTTAATATTAATCCTTTATATACACCTTAGCCTTAACAAAAGAACTCACCAAAATCCCACATTCATATTAGTCCCTCGTTTATAGCTTAGCCTTACAAAAGATCTCACCAAAAGCCCACATTCTTATAATATAATTTACTCTCTTAATTCAGTCAATTTCTATAATGCAACACTCATAATTCAACAATTATTCTGTTTTTTCTTTTTTTCTTTTTTTTCAAAACTTTGATATTAAATTGTAAAATATAAGCACAAATATTTTGAAGATAAAATCATAATGGTCACAAAACACTAAAATATATTATAAATATTATTAATCATCATTTATATTTTTTTCAAATTTTTTTGTACAATTCTCCAAATTACCTTATACGAAACTAGCAATCAACTAACAAAAAATATCTTAAAACATTTTATTTACTAGATCATTAAAATGACCTTATTACAGTATGTTAACTTAATTTTCAACATATTCAACATCTACACTATCGAGACTTTGTATTATATTTAACTGAAATTTAGTTAGAAAAGAGGTGTTTCTTGGCAGTCCCGTTGTCCAATATTAGTCCATGCGGAAGATAACCTGAGCTCCATGCTGAGGTCTCACAGTAGCTAAAAGCATAGGAGCATGAGTATAAGATGGCGAAGTCACAAAATAAATTTTTTGCAGAATCATGGTCAAAACTAATTTTGCTTCCAACAAGGCAAAATTCTGACCCACACATATATATGGACCTGTTCCAAAGGGCATGAATGCCATTGGATGCTTTGCAGCCTTTGCAATTCCCTCACTAAATCGCCCTGGGTTGAAATCATTGACATCATTTCCCCACAAAGCAGGATCATGGTGCATTGCAAGGATCGGAATCATAAATTGAGTGCCTGCAGGAATTGATAGCCTCCCGAGTTTTGTTGTCTCACATGCCTGTCGCGTTATAACTACTGCAGGTGGATAAAGCCTCAAGGCCTCATTTATAATCATTCCCACCTGCAAAACATTCATACAATATTTTATGAGACAAATCCAGAGTATTGCAATTGAGTTCAAACCTCAGTGCTGGTTCAACTATGATTGTTTATAAGAGAATTAGACTGGTTTCCAGATAATTTATGTTATTCACATAGAATTTGGGTGTGTTAGATGGTCCTTACAATTTTGAGGCGACTTAAGCTGTCTGCATCTGGATAATTGTTTCTCCCACATACTTCCAACACCTCTCTGCGACCTCGCTCTTGCCAATCTTGATGTATGCCCAACAATATTATACACCATGTCAACAGTACTGATGTTGTTTCTTGACCGGCAAAGTAGAAAGTCTTACATTCATCAATGATTTCTTCTGTACTCAGGTTTGCATTACTTTTTAAATTGACTCTCCCCTGCTTCTTGCTCTCAGACATCATTAAACCAAGCAGATCGGCACCATAGCTACCTGTTTTTCCCATCTCAACAGTTTTTTCCCTGGCATCTATAACTTGTCTTAAGCATCTTCTTATTTCTTTCTCCAAATTCCAACGTTGCCTATTCTTTGTAGTAGGCAGAAACCTGATGGTAGTAAGAAATCGATAGAAGTTATGAATAAACCTCATGATACTGCTGAATCTGAATAAACCCTCTTAAAATACAAAGCAATTTATCCGATTGAATGAAATGTCTTCACAGGATTAAAATTCCTAAAAATAAAAAGACTAGGTCCCAAATGCACATAAATCTTGAAGGATAAAGGCATTTGAGATGGGAAGATATAGTTAGAAAATGAGTGGCACTCTCAACTGTAAGATAAATATTGGAGAACCTCTCCAACGACTGTTTCAAGGAAAGACATGAACACACTCAAATCAAAATTTTGATTGCATTCTATGACAATTTAATATTGAAAATTGTACTGTCACAAAACTGAAGATTGTCACCTGAAACCTGGAATATAAACACTGCGAAATAATTCAATTGTAAGAATCATCTGTTTGGTCTGCATATCAAATATATGTTTTCCCTCTGCAAAACTGCTTCCAAATGCTGTGCGGGCAATAATATCTGCTGTGAGATCGTTGAACTCCTTTTGTACTTCAATTTCTGATGCACCTGACAATACCAATTTACTCCATTCATCCAACATACTGGCACTGCTTTTCACAATTGTTGGAACCATACCCTGCAGCCACAAAACATATCTTCCTATGATATTCTGAATATAAATTTCAAAATAGAGAAGTACTTACAAAATAATCTGCATACATTCTAACAGATTAGGGTTTTTTACAGTCATTTTCAAGGAATATATTTATGATTAAAGTAACTTGTACGGATTGGATTTGAATATCGGTATTCAAAAGCACAGCCAGAGCATCTCAGTAGTATCTCAGCTCAATAGAATTATAGGTCTACTCTCCACTCAGTATCTTCCCTCTGCTAAGGAGTATGTTGGAAACATCTTCGCTAAGCCCTTGACATCACACAGAATCTTCGCTTTGCTAAGATGCCTTAGAGAATAATTCTACTCTGTCAAATCAACCAGGGTTTTGCACTCAGATATAACCCTTCATTAGGGTATGTCAACCCAGGGCAGCAGGGGCATGGCCCTTAATATGGGTTTACAAATGGGAAGTATCACTGGCTTAGTTCTTCATCTCAGACAAATAGCCTTGATTTGCAAATTTTTAAAAAAAAAATATTTGGCCTTAAATAATATTGCCCTGTCCCAGACATCCTTAAGAGTGGTCTAAGATTCAAGACTGACTATAATCTTCTTAAAACTCATTGCATGCCATTTAAAAATGATTTTTAACTCTGAGCTGTGATGAGATTCAGAGTTCAAACACTCACCTTTGGGGATGGAGACAATCTTTGGGATTCTAGTTAGCCATACAATGCTTGGGGATTTGGATAACCTTGGAATTACACCTATTCAGGGGAGTCAACCTGGCTCTGCAGATAGTGAAGGTCTAATAGTCTAATCAACCGTGGTCAATGCAAAGGAGGATTTATCGTTCTTGTTTGGGCTGGTCCAATAATCAATCCTCATGAAATCGTTGGAAAGTCTATGTGCAAAGTAGATCTCTGTTTATTTGTAAGTAGGAAATTGACAGTTTTCTCTCTAAAATATAATTCAGTTTATTTATTAGATCTTTTTGCTCCTACTTTAGAACATGTAAATAGATATACATTATCTTACCTTCAAGAGATCCATATGGAAAGCAGGATTGATGATTTTCCTGTGCTGAGCCCATTTCTCACCTGTCAACCCCAAAATTCCCTGTCCAGCCAGTTGCCTTGAAAGGGGATTTCCCATAAGCTTTGTATAGTTGCCAAATTTAGTGGAACATATCTCTTTAATAAGCTCAGGGTGGGGAACAATCAGCCTGGCACAAGGGCCAAACCAGTAAATAAAATCCTGACCTATATCACATATAACAAGTTTATTAATCAATAGAGTTTTCAGAATTCTGCCTATTCTTCTTAATCAGGCAACTATTCTTCTTAATAGGCGACTATTCCAAGTTCTAGCAACACTCCAGCAAAATAATCATTAGTACTAACCAGGAATTCCAGTAATATGATAAGTAAAAACATGCAGAATACAAGTGTACCATAGGTTTTGGTCCACTGGTGAACATAGGGAAGAACTCGAGGGAGTATGTCATGTGAGAGTGGCATGGGTTTGGATTTCTGCTCATCGACCATTCTGGATAAATCTGTGGTATTCCCATAGAATAGCTTGTATGGAGGGCCCCTGATTCCTTGAGCTTCAAAGGACTTTTTCAGTTGCAGAGGCTTCCACCATAGCTTTGTTGCAATCTTGAACATTAACAAAACTGAACCAGCACAAACAACCACCAAACACCAAAATACCCACTCCATATTCCAGGCTTCAGATTTGCACTATGTCTGTGTATCCCAAGTGTAGGATGCCTTCTGTTATTATTTTACATTTGCACAAAGAAAAGGAGCTGATTACTGAGTAGACAAACATAAATAAAATGCACAAAGAAAAGGACCTGTTTATTTAGTTCAGAATTGACGTAGCTTAGATTTGTCTTTTGGCCTGGAGTCTCTGTTTCAGACGGGGGAGTCTATACCAATGCAATGGGCACCACGCCGACGGTGATTTATATGTTAGTTTTATGAATATTTTTCTAGTTTTTTTAATAAAAATATATTTTAAATCTATGTTTGACTTTCTTAGGCATATATTTAGGCATTGTGACATTTGACTTATATGGTGTGGAGGCAGGGTTGCAATTAGAGATGTTGAATCAAATCAAGAGTATAATTTTGCTAAAAATATAAATTAGAAGGTTAAAATAATTTAAATAATATGAAAGAAATATAGAAGTCTATGACATGTAAATATTCTATTGATGCTTTTTAAACACTTTGGATCATGAAGGTGCAACAATACATATGTGAGAATCATATAATTTATATACAACTCAAGAATTACAAAATCAACCTCATGTATATGACTATAAACCATCACATTAAAATGGTAGTGAGAGAACCTAGAAGCAAGTAAGTAGCTATATATCTTCCCATACCAAGCTTGAGGAGCTTGTTTTTGAAGCTTGTAAACAAGTGAAGAGTAATACAAAAGTATTGGAGGCTACCCCATAATAGATCTTTACATGAAAATCACCAAGAAAGAAGATACCAATCACATGCATTTGGTAAACTACCCAACCCTATTATGTCGAAAGAAAAAATTGCAAGACTAAGAATCAATCTTGGAAATAGGAGTAATATCCTCATAACAATGTCAATCAATGCCCGAAACTTGTGAAAATCTCCTAGCTACAAGATGTGTCTCAAGTAATTTTCCATGGAACCATTTGTTTCATATTTTCTCCTGTTGCAAAAATGACGTCCATTAGATTTTTGCTTTCTATTGCCACTGCTTATGATTTAGAGGTTGAGCAAATGGATGTGAAAACTGCTTTCCTTCATGGTGATTTGGAGGAAGATATTTATATGACACAGCCAAAGCACTATGTGGTGAAAGGCAAAAGTAATTTGGTCTGTAAATTGAAGAAATCTTTGTATGGCCTCAAACAAAGTCCTAGGATGTGGTACCAGAAATTTGATACATATGTGTTGAGTTTGGGATTTGAACATTCTAAATCAGATCACTGTGTTTATTATAAATCTGATGGTGATCATTTCTTATTCATTGCATTGTATGTTGATGATATGTTATTCATTGGTAAAGGGAAAGGTATGATTTCAGAACTGAAGTCTCAGCTCGCTGCTAAATTTGAAATGAAAGATCTTGGTGCAGCAAAGCACATTCTTGGGATGGAAATTAGAAGAGATAGGGTGAACAGAAAGCTATGGCTAGGCCAGAGTAAGTATGTGAATTCAGTGTTACAAAGGTTCAACATGCAGAATTGTAAACCATTGAGTGCTCCTTTTACAGTTGGAACGAAACTATCTGTTTCAGATTGTCCTACATCCCCATTGGAGATGGAAGACATGAGCAGAGTGCCTTACCAGACTGCGGTTGGAAGCTTGATGTATGCTATGGTCTGTACTAGACCAAACATTGCCCAAGCAGTGGGAGTACTTTCTAGATATATGTCTAATCCTGGTAGAGTTCATTGGGATGCAGTCAAAAGAGTCTTTAGATATCTGAAGGGTACTTCAGAGTATTCTTTGTGTTATCATGGTAATTCAGTTGGAGACATGACTTCCCTTGATATCAATGGTTATGTGGATTTATATTGGGCAGGTGATATTGATAGCAGAAAATCCACCAGTGCTTATGTGTTTACTTTGTTTGGTGGTGCAATTAGTTGGATGAGTAAGCGATAGGCTGTGGTTGCTTTATCCACTACTGAAGCAGAGAATATGGCAGCTACTCATGCTTGTAAAGAGGCCATTTGGCTTAAGAGACTGTGTTCGGATATTGGAATAAAACAAGGTACAGTGACAGTTTACTGTGACAGTCAGAGTGCAATTAGCCTAGCTAAGAACCCGACATTTCATGCCCAGACCAAACATATTGATGTTCAGTATCATTTTGTTAGAGATATGGTCGAAGATGGTAGGGTGAAGCTGGTTAAGGTGGAAACTTTGATGAATGTTGCAGATGCTTTCACTAAGGCTGTGAGCACAGAGAAGTTCAGATGGTGTTCAGAGTCTATGGGCCTTATGGCCCCTAGCAATTGATTCATTGTGTTGACATTCCCTTCCGCTCCTGCAAGGTGTTCAACAAGTGGGAGATTTATTGGGAAAAATGGTGTCTCAACCTTGCATTTATGCGAGGTTACTATTTATAGTAAGTTTTCATTTGAGCACAAAATGGTGTGAAACTCTCCCTAAAGCTTCTGGTTGGCTAGATAAGCATTCCGATAAAGTTGCGTCGCAAGGTCACAGCTAGTTTTGAAGATATTAAAGTTTTCATCTTGGAGGGGTGCGATAAAATGTTTAAACTTAATTTTGGGGGCTTTAGAGGCTCCGAAATGCCCTGAAAAGTGGTTGTAACCAGTGCAGCTAGTTATGAGGTGATAGAGCACTTCGCGAGCTTTCCGGCGCTTCAAACGGTTCATCAATCGGACACCCGGTTCTCAAGTTATGGCCTCCGGAAGTTTGTACTCCTGAAATAGGAAAAATAATTTGTATCGGATATATAAATGAGCTGTAAAAGGGAGTGACACGTGTTGATGTGTGCTTTAACATGTCATAGGGCATCTAGAAGGGAGATAAGGTCGGCTACACCTTATTGGGTGGTTTTAGCCCATGGTTTTGTAATACCGTTTGACGGTTTCTTGTATTGTATCTCCTATTTATGAGGTGTGTGAGATAGAGGTTGTGTGAAAGAGTCTTATGGCTATTGAGTTGCCTCTAAATCTGTGATTAGCGATACTCCTGTGAAGAGCTTGCTCTGCAAGTATGTTGTAATCTATTTTTGATTGCTGAATAAAATATTGAGCTGCTTTTGGAGTGTGGGGTTTTTCTCCCGAAAGGGTTTTCCCCACGTAAATCACTGTGTTGTGGTATGAATGCTATTATATCTATTTCTATTTTCTGTAACTGTTAAAGTTTTGCATTACCCTCCTCTCAAGGTTAGTGTAGGAAGTTGTTTCCGCTACTTAACTTCCTTACATTCATCTCTGACTCTGAGACCTATTCTTAGCCCTATTGAAGTTTTGTGTATTGGGAAATGAAATGAATGAAAAGTAGGTGGTTGATCCCCTCTTATATTTCCAAGATTTGATGATGGTGATGATTAAGTTGAAACCTTTTATGGATGAGTGATCGCTTATACTAAAGGTTGGATGTTTAACAAAGTCCTCTTTAGGATTGATTGCTTGGTGTTCAACACTTGTGAGATGAGATGTAGCAAGGTTTGTGTTTATAAATCACAAGCTACCTAACTATGAGATGATGCACTCAAAAGCTAGTTTTAACCCATCTATGATGTTTAGTAATGCCCCTTAGGATGATTGTTCCTAGATGTAGAGACACACTTAAAGATTATTTATTGTTAGTGTGATGAGAAATATTCGAAAGAACTAAGATCAAGACCTCTTTGTGTTGAGAGTTGAATGGAATTTTGATGTTTTGAAATGAGTAGAAATATTTAGAATTTCTACTAGGTGACTATGAGTTTGATGATTGATTTTGAATGATTTGAGCGGAAGATGTGGAAGATGTGTGTTTTGAATTACTTAAGAAAATGAACAAGAGGAAATGTGGAACCTTAGAATTTCTAATGAGTTATTGTGGGTTGTGATATGTAAGATGGTGGATGAGATGTCAAAATAAGATGAGTTGATGAAAGACTACCCTATATGGAAAATGACTCAATAGCTGATTTCTTGTTGAAGTAGATATGACAATGAGATTTTATGACTTTTATTAAGAGATTGGGACAAGGCCGATCTTTGTTGAAAGGCATGAGTTTTTTTAGATTCCTCATCAAACTCATGTCAATGACCATGTAGATAATCGTGAAAATGGTGAAGGAAGGTTTGATGTTTGATAAAGAGTTTGCGGTTTATGTAGAGAAATTTTCTCTTCTTTAAGATCTCTTTTTGGCTAGGTTTCTTCTATTGGAATCTACGGTGAATAGACTTCTTGATTTGTTTGAGAGATTTGATGAGATGATGCATTTGCAAAAAATATTGTGATTTATTCTCGTAGTTTTTTTGGATATTTGATTTTGACAACAAGACACATCAAGCACATAAAACACTTCTTTTCTTGGTAACTTCGAATTGAATCTAATGAAATGTGTATGTTCCAAGATCTTTCCAAATCCTCTTTATTTTTCACAGGTTTTTGAACAATCAAAATACAAATCAGTCAGACTCTTCTATTGTTAAAAAGGTCATTCATAATATCATAGCCCACATCTTGATACTCCTTCAAATCAAACAACCTTGTCACACCTGAGGGTGCGCCCATTTTTTTTGTCTTTTTCAGGAAGTTGAACCAATGATAATTGCTCCTCAATTGAATCATTTTCTTGGGAGATGTATGGTGAGTGTCTTGGGGATGGATTCTTCCCACCCTTACACTATGATATTACAAATATTTGGATAATTGACTCAGCTTGGATTCTACTCTTAAAGTTTGTAGTAAGGGTTTTGTTCAATGTGTCAATGATAAACTCCCTCAAGAGGCTTCCCAACCTTTAGAACAAAGCCTTTACATATCTCAAGGATACTAGGGAAAAGCTATCAATGCACACTACTATTGGATGTGATTTTTATCACAATCCACATTTGATTATAGTGGGTTGGAATACTTGTCGTCAATCATTCCCCACTTAGGTCTTTCCCCTCTCACTAGCCTTGTGGGCTTCTCGGGAGGGCAGGCCTACTAAAAGGATTTATCCTAATTTTCAAAAATTGAAAGTGAGTCTGATGTTCTGATCACCCAATTTAGGGGAGAGCATATGCTTATCACTTTACAATCACAATAGACAAATTCTCAATTAATCCATCACAAAATGTGAGTTCGTTTTAAAACCAGATTGCAAAATGTGAGTTTGTAGTTGTCAATCATTCATGACGATTCTTTTTATGCCAGCATCGCAAAATGAGCTGTTATTTTTACCATTTGTAAGAAAGCATAAAATTGATAACATCGTTTGCTTGAAATAAAGAATGAAAAGCATCGTGTTCTTTTTACCACTTGCAAGATAAAAGTGTGAGCTCATTCCCAAAATGACAAGTTGATTGTTCTTTCTAAACCAAGATCACAAAGTGAATGTTTGTATTAAACCAAATTGTTACACCAAATAAGACAATGTGAATATTCATTTTGCAAAATTTATGTTCATTTTAGGCCAAGATTATAACAAAGCGACAATGTGATTGTTCATTTTAACCAAGATAGCAAAGTGTGATTGTTCGTTTTAGACCATTTGTTGCACAACATTTTAAAAAATTTGCCTATCCTAGGATTGGTCAATTTGCACCATCAAAATGAGTTAAAAATAAACAAGATTACAAATTTTAAAAGCTTCCAAAACCTGCAAGCGATGTGTTATAAAAACGCTCCTTGATGTCCTGCAAGCACAAACAAACAAGAAATGGATTTAAAAGGCATACATGAAAGAGTGAATTTAAAAACAACAATGCCCAATTATTTTGCATAAATCAACCTTTGTTCCTTTATAAAATCCAATTTTATAAATCAAAATTTTATCAATAAAATTTTAAAAATTATAAAATCAAGTTTTTATAAATCAAAATTTCAAAATATAAAATATCATATTTGATAAATTAAAATTTATTAATGGAATTTTAATATCTAAAATTATATTTTATAAACTTATATTTATTAATGACAAATTTAATATATTAAATCATATTTTATAAATTTAAATTTATTAATGAAAACATTAATATATAAAATTATATTTTATAAATTAAAATTTATTGATAAAAGTTTTAACATTTAAAAATAAAAATTGTGGGCCCGGGGTGCTATGCACAGACTATGTTCACAGACGGTGGACTGTGTTATACACAGCCACTGTGTATACATAGTCGTTGTGTATTACACAGTCAATTATGTATGCACAGTTTGATGAATTTTTTATTTATTTTTTTAAATAAAAAAAAAAGATAACTGTAATATACACTATATAACTGCAAATATAATGGGAGTAAAAACAAGGCTATTCATAAAATTCGACCTCCAAGACCCCCTTAAAGAATATTTTTAACCTGCAAGCACAAGACATCCAAAACTCAAAGATACACATGCTTAGTGGTATCAATTTCACGTCGGGTTCACCAAAATGATGCACAAGAAAGGGGAACAAGCCAAAACCAAACCTCAAGAGCTAGTATGTTAGTCTCAACCAAATCAAAACCAAATGAACTTTTAACCTTCAAATTCATATCAAAAGAGATTAAAAAGCATACAAAATGGAAGCAAAACAAATGAAAAGAAGAGAGAAGAGACTCCCTAAGATGCTCCCATTGTGCTCTTCTTGCGTCACCCTTGTTCTTCTCCTCTCCAAGATACAAAGCTTACTTGAGTGTATCCCTCAGTTTTTAGCATGGAGCCATGAATGCCAAATGAAGGATTGAATATGGTTGAGAATAAAATCCTATTGCTATGCAAATGCACAAACTAGAACTGCTATGAGAAAGACAAGTAAAATGCCTATGAAACTGTAATAACAATACTCAAAATGCTCCCTCATTTGTTTGAGGAATGAGGCTCCTTTTATAGGCAAAATGGTTGATTGGAGGGTCAAGATTGATCTGGATTAACAAGGGCTAGGATTGCATGAGAGAGGCATGATACTCAATCCATGTTTGCAACTTCCACTAGTGCAATGGTGACAAGTGTCATTATGAGAGGGATTGAGAGAACGGGGAAGGAACATTAAATGCATGAGAGGGCATGAGGGTGGTCGCATGTGGTTGGGTTATTGGATAAAGATATTATCCAATGAGTAAAATCTTGTGCAAGGTTTACCCATGGTTAGGCCTTGACTAAAGGGACAAAACCCATGTGGGTTAGTGTGTTGAAGAAGGGAAGCATTTAAGACTTTGTAAGAGTCTTAAATGGATGAGATGATGGGTTGGGGGTTAATTTGCGAATAGGATTGTGAAAGTGATTAGAAGGGAGTTTAGGCTAATTTAGAAGGGATTAGAAGAATCTAGAAGAAGTGTTAGTGAGAAAGTGGGCTTTGTAGGAGAATGCAAGTGGGTGAGGTTTTTAGGATTTTAATTAGAATAAAAATTCATTTATTTCAAATAGTGGTGCAACTTGCATTTATAGGAGAATGCAAGTGGATGGGGATCTTTAAATAAATGTTCATTTATTTAAATAGGGATTTTGGTTAGGCATTTTAAATAAATGTTAATTTATTTAAATGAGAAGAAAGGAGGAATTAAATAAATTGATAGATTTATTTAATAGTTGGACTATAGTTAGTAATTTAAATAAATTTATGAAATTTATTTAATTAGATTAGAAGCATAGGTTTGAAATGAATTAATTAAATGTAAATTTAATCAATAGACGAATATTAGTGTATTAAACAAATATTAAATATTTATTTAATTAAGTAGACATATTTATGTGTCTACAGTATGTATGTATGTATGTGTATATGCATATGTATATGTATATGTATATGTATATGTGTATGTGTATGTGTACATACATAAATACATACATACATGTATGTGTGTGTGTATGTCTTCGAATGTTTAGTGTCATAGCCATAAAGGTTCGAACTCTTGTTGGGCCCATGAGTTGTAGGCCTTCTACCTTCATTGGGTCATGCATGTTTGAACAAGTGAAGTGGGGGGAATGATGACCCCCCAAAAATGGCCTTGTGGGAAGATATCCTTTGTAAGTGGTCTCTCTAAGATCAAACCAAGCTAAAAACCCAGTTTTCATCCATCAAAAAGTATATGTTGGCAATTGACACTCATCTGGTAAAGTTAATGGCATTTTGGGTTGTCATTGATGGCAACTCATCTTTAGGTAACTGCAACTCATCTCCAAGTGTTGATATTCCTTATCAAGATTCATTGATTTATCACTTTTCTTTGTTTGGGTTAATTGACATTCACTACACTCAACTGGTATTCACTTTGCTTCACAACCGGTCAAGTCTTCATCCCGGTAACATGCATTTGGAACCTGGTTATGGATAGGACCTGGCTAAGAGATCTTGTGGCCTTGATTATTTCTTTCATGGAATTTATGGTAACGTGCAAAGGCCAACATGATCATCAAAATTATGTTTGAAATACATTATGATCTAGCAACCGAGAAGACTATATTCTTCATTGAAGCCAACATGATGAAAGTTAGAAGGATATTTAAGGGGATCCGTTCAGCGATGGATTCAATAAGTTTAGTAATGTGATTTTGGGTGTGAATCTTTCAGAGATCAATGATATGATTTTTGGTCAGCGATTGGAAGCACTTGTGCCCAGTTTCACATGCACAATGTAAACCGGTAGTAGAATAGAGAAGAACAAAGCATCAGCAAAACTGGTACACAGTGAGGATTAATAGAGCCTGAACCGAAACTTATCCATCATGGTTAGATGCATATTATGAGTTCATTCTTGTTTTTAATCATCTTGTAATATTATGTAAGTCGGTGAGACTTCTATTTGAGTAGTGAGCTCTAGGTAGTTGGCCTGATTGAATGTACAATCCCCTCAATTTAATATTTGTATGCCTTGATCAAGTATATAGATATTGTGGGTATCAACCCCACTATGATTTCTCTCTTTGCATGGTTTTCCAAGTATAAATATTGGTGTTATGGTGTTTCTTCTTTATGTGTTATTTGGTTTATACACTTTAACTTTATTTACTACTAACTGGTTCAGAAGGAATAAGTTCAAATATAAAATTACCAGTAGAACATTGATTCACACGCCCCCCCCTCTCAGTGTTCTTGTATTCCAATAGTATATATATTATATATTATATTAGAAATTAAATATGTACATTATAAATTTTACATTATTTTTAATTTATAGTTAAGTTTATAAATTTTAATATTTATTCATACTTTATAGTAGTTTAAATTTGAACACTATACTTTATAGTATTATTTATAAATGGTAGGGTTTTTGTCCTTCCTTTTCAAAGTGCCATCTATAATAGTGCATAATACTATTAATTTTAAAGCTAGTGTACAATATTAATTATATACGTGTTTGTAACATAATCCATTGGGTGCGGTGTGCAGAGAGCTTGAGTCTTTTGAAAGCCGTGATTTAGAGCAAATTTGACAGCTGCTTCGACACTCTCTCATATGCACCATGTGACTTGGGATGATTAGGGTCCTTTCAAATTTGATTGATGACTACCATTTCTCCTCCCACTCCTTTGTTTAGGGATTTTTAGAGGTCAAAAAGAGGTCACTAAGGGAAAAAATTACAACCGTATTCAACGTTGATTCCACATTGACTCTGATTTTGTCTCAAATCGGTCTTATTTCTGAGCAATTCAATAATTTCACAAGTTCTTCTAGGGTTTTGCAAGTTTTTTTTTTTTAAAAAACACTTTTTTTTGCCCTTTTTTTTTTGGGCGGGGGGGGGGGGGCCTTTAATATGACTTACACATAATTTAAATGCAAAAAAAAATTTGAAAATTGGGTCAATGTTTGGTGAATGATTTTTTCATGAATCGATATATTTTCAAGGAATAAATCGACTAGCTCCAAGGTTCAGGATAAATTGGGTATAATCACCTTTTTTTGCAAACTAATGGTTCTTTGGTTGATAGCATTGAACTTGATACATTTCGAGAGGCACTAAGTCAACCACAGTGGAAGAAGGCTATGGATGTCGAGTATGACTCCCTAATATACAATTGGACATGAGAATTAGTCAACTAATTAAAGAAAAGAAACCCATTACTCATGAATGTATTTCTAAAATAAAATACAAGGCCTATGGATCTATCAATAAATATGAATCATGACTTGTTGCAAAGAGATATAATGAACAAGTGGGAATTGATTGTGAAGAGAACTTTGCACCCAGTACAACGATCAAAATAATAAGTTTTGTATGCATTGACAACATAGAAAGGATGGAAGTCTTCAACAGATGGATGTCAAGAGTGCTTTCTTGAATGGTGATCTAAAATAAGTATACATGACCCAAATAGAAGGTTCCATTGACTAACATCATCCTCAAAAGATACATGTGTCATCTCATTAATTCACTTCATGGACTTAAGCAAGCTCCTTGGGCATGGTACATTGAAATAGATGGTCAATTATTTTAGTATGGTTTCACAAATAGCCCTTCATATTCTAATTGGCAGATTAAGAAGGTAGGAATAGATATTGTCATTCTTGGTTTTAATGTGGATGATCTAATCATAGTGGATTTGGGAGAATGTAGAAGTGAATATACGTGGTTTGAAACAACTAACAAATTTTGTAATGCTAGGGATGAAGGAACTATTTAACATATTTAGGGCACTACTAGACCTCAAATTTATTGTAAATTCCAATGGAATTGTGGACACAAGAAAGGAGGAGATTTCATTGTGGATGAAAATAGGATGCTACACATCCCTTTAGGAGATAGTAAGGATATATTTTATGTGGAGTAATTTGCTTAAGATAAAAATGAAGAAGATAATTCAAGGATAACATACTCAATCTGAAACCTACCCATCGTAGATGAAGAAGAAGATCGAAATAATGTCGGAGAAATTGAGATTGATAGTGATAATACTAGCACAAAGAATGAGCAAGTATATGAATATACGATAACCAAGAATTAAATTCCCAAAAATAGAGTGTATGGGTTCCGCAGAGCATTCGTGATATGAGCCAATTACAAAAACCTCTAAAATCTATCATTAGAAAAAAAAACCATAAAAAAAACTGACTAATAGAAAACTTTCATTCAATCAATCTTCTGTAAATTCAAAACAAAAAGATTACATCTATAAAAAGTACCTAATACCTACATAGTAGACAAACAAAATAGGACATAAAAGTAATATTCCTTATAACAATGCATTCAAATAGACAGAGGGGCTCATATACAAGAGGCTTACGAAAGAAGTTGATACTATCAGATAGGTTCGAGTTTGAAAATCCTTCTCCTTAACCTAACCCTGAGGATATCAAACAAGGCATCAGCGAAATATACTTTACAAAACTCTAAAATAGCACTTGGTGATATAAATTAAGTATTAGTATCATAGTCTATAATATTTGTATCATAGTATAGTAAATATTGACTTGCTGGAAAAGAATCATAGAAAACTTAACGGGAAAGAATCGTAGAAAACTTAACGGGTAAAAAATTGCAGAAGGTAGAAAAACAACTTCAATATTTAATACACTCCCTAACTCTATTTCTATAAATAGAGTGATAGGGCATGCATGAACCACTTGCTTCTCATATATTGGTAATCCAGCGCTCTACGACAATCATACTTTTAAATCCTTACATTTTCTAGCTCATGCAAAACAATGAAATCACCAATTATAGTAGATATCTCCCAAAATCCTTGGCCCAAATACAAAGAAGTTTCCTTACAGGGCAATGGAGACAGATCTAGACGATGTGTTTTCTAAAGTACCTGTAGATGTAATCTACATTGAAGACATTAAGAAGTACATCCAAATGACATTAACAGAGATGGACCATACAAAGATTGAAACCTTAAAGATCACTGTGCTACAACCTAGGACACAATAGTACTTGCCACAATATAGCCACATCATCTAAAAGAAGTTGGATGTTTATAGGGAAATTTCGAACTTCACACGAGAAGAGGGCTAGGTTCGTATCACACTTAGTAGTATCCACGACAAGTATCTATAACTGGACCGGTCATATAGAATTTCAGAAAGGAGGTCATTCACGTAGTCACAAGCCTATAGCACAAGGGAGGTACCGTCGAAGAATATAATTAAGAATCCAGAGATAACCAAGTTAACAGCCGCAATATATGATGGTTGAAGCTTAGACGTGACTAAAATCGTAATTCATGTGGTCAAGCATGCTACCATGGGCATATCCTACAAGGTTTACGACACAAATAGTGAAGATTCAACTATTGCGACCTCCATTCACACAACATATCAAATGGTGGTTAAAGGAAAGCATATTGACCTATGTGAGGTCCTACGGCAGGAGCTACTGGAGAATGTGAGTGCACAAAGCAATCCCACTACCAATTTAGGTGTGGGACGTTGATTATTTGTCTTGGCTTCTATTTCATGAATGAATTACCGATGTTCGTAGGGAAAATCTAGGACACCACAAGGCTAGGCTAGTTGCTACGCAGATACAAGATCATGCCAAGCACTTTAAAAGGATGCCAAATCCTACACAACAACATACTATGTTTTCTTTAGATCTCTTTAACAGAAGCAAAAAGATAAATAATGCATCTCTATGATGTAGTTCGCAGATAGATAAAAGATATAGCGTTTTGGTAGGCAAGAAATATATGTTTATGCCCGCAGGCAGGAAAGTTCACAATATATCGGGAATACATGGACAATCTGGCTAAAAAGAATTCCGAGGAGCAAATGGAAAAAAACCCAAGAGAAATGGGGTATAACAAAGAAAGAGAGAGAAGAATAGGGTGTTAGAATTAAGAATTGAATTAGAAGAGCAGAGAATACAGAATTATGAATTCACAATATAGACAAATGAGACACACAGATTTATTGTGGTTCGGCAATTGCCTACATCCACACTTAAAGCAGGGGAATCAATGTATTAATAACCAAGTTTGGTTTGTACACACAGCTGCAAGCAGCTCCAAAATTCATCTCTACAAAATGATATGCAATTAGCTCTTAAAGAGCTTACAAAGAGAAGTTGAAGAGCCAAGAGTTTTTAGCAGTAAAGGGAAGGAGTCCGTTGGACTTCACTTCCAACAATCTCCCACTAAAGGCCAACGAACTGCTGCAACAAGTAGATTCCCCCACTCAGTCTTGCTATCAGTTATTGGAAAGGCCAAGAGAAGCTCGGCAAAAATCAAACTTCTCCCACTTAACAACTTTAGTGAGTACATCAGCCGGATTCTTGTCGGTATGAATTTTATCTACATGAAACTTGCCTTCTTCAACCATATGGCGAACATAATGACTACGAACATCAACATGTTTTGACCGAGGCTGAGATGTTTGATGTTTAGTCATAAAGATGCCACTACTATTATCACAAATCAAAGCAAAATCTGATTGCTTCAAACCCAACTCGCTGAACAAGAGTTGCAACCATACCATCTCCTTTGCTCCTTAGAAAGAGCTATGTATTCAGCCTCTGCAGTCGATTGAGCAACTGTATGTTGTAATTTTGAAGCCCAACTAATCACTGCCCCGACAAATGTGAAAGCATAACCTGAAGTAGACTTTCTTTTGTCTAAATCTCTGGCAAAATCAGAATCAATAAACCCTTGCAAAATTGCCTTGCCCTTCCCAAACCATAAGCAAAAATCAGAAGTACCCTTGAGATACCGCAAAATAAACTTGAGCGCCTCCCAATGTGATTTTCCTAGATTCGCCATAAATCTGCTCACCACTCCCATGGCATGAGCAATGTCCGGACAAGTAGACACCATAGCATACATAAGACTGCCAACTGTAGATTTGTATGGAATTTTGTCCATAAACTCCTTATCTTCTTGTGTTTTTGGACACAATTGAGAAGACAACTGAAAATGAGAGGCTAAGGGTACGCAAACAGACTTAACATTCGACATACCAAATCTGTCCAATACTTTTTTAATATAGTCTTGCTGAGATAGTTTGAGTTCTCTCTTTTTGCTATCCCGAAAAATAGTCATCCCTAGAATCTTCTTTGCTGCCCCTAAATCTTTCATAGCAAATTCATTAGCTAAGAGAGTTTTAAGCTCACTAACAATTTTCATGCTTGTGCTGGCCACTAGCATATCATCCACATAAAGAAGAAGTATGATAAATTTGTCATTGGGAAGCCTTTTAAAATAGATACAAGGATCAGACTCGCTGCGAGTAAACTTGTGATCAATCATGAATTTGTCAAATTTAAGATACCACTGGCAGGGGGCTTGCTTAAGCTCATACAAACTGTGTTTCAATCTGCAATAGAGGTGTTCCTGACCCTTTTTAATAAACCCTTAAGGCTGATCCATAAATAGCTCCTCATTAAGATCACCATGGAGAAAATTCGTCTTCACATCAAGCTATTCAAGCTCAAGATCCCAAGCTGCAACCAATCCCAATATTACTCGGATGGTAGTCATTTTGACTACTGGCAAGAAAATTTCTTTGAAATCGAGGTCATGCTGCTCAGCATATCCCTTGACAACTAGTCTTGCTCGAAATATTTTGCGACCACCGGATTAATCTTTTAATTTATACACCCACTTATTTCTTAATGCCTTGCTGTTAGGCGGAAGTGGCACCAAATCCCATGTCAGATTTTGCAATAGTGCATCCATTTCTTCGCACATTGCAGCGTGCCAATAATCACAATCTGCAATTTTACAAGCTTCTTTGTATGTTGCGGGCTCTGTTTGTTCAGAAAAAGTAAGCTCAACTTCTTCACAAAACAATAAGTCATAGTTGGAGAACTTTGCAGGAGGTCGTCTCTGTCTAGTAGATTTCCTCAATTGACTCTTTGATGGAGTAGTGGAAACATTCGATTTATGTGTTCTCTGCAAATCGATATCACTCATATTTAATGAGTGATTCCCACTATTAATATGCATGTTAATGTCCCTGTTAATTTCCCTGTTTGCAGGGCAATCAGCGGCCTGTGGATTCTTATCCACGTTGGGTGCAGACAAATTGCGGGAGGATGAACCCATAGAAATGTTTTGCACTGCCTGCGTTTGGTGAGTGTGCAAGGAGCTAGGTCCACGGGAAGAGTCTGCCACATCACAGTTGGCAGCGAAGGCACGCGGTGTTGGCACTAAGCTCGTGGAGGTTTGTGAACGCGGGAGAGAGAGGGGTGGAGATCCCGTGGAGTGAGGGCCTACGGGGAGCCCACGTGAAGACTGCAGCACTGTCTGCGTTGTGAGCCCAGTGGGTGAGTGAGCGGTGGGGAGGATGGTTCATTTTGTGCAAGAACCGGTGGACACGTAGACCCCCAAGAGTGGTGCCCATTAAATTGGGGATGATGTGAGGAAAAGTGCTCACCGTATGAATGTCCCACCACATCTTCTTCAACGTGAGTGCTGGCTCGTGGAAGATGTGTTCTGTTCTGCAGACCCCCAATTTCAGAATTAAACGGAGAGCAACCATTGTAAGCACTCTCTTCATCATTCTCAGCCTGAGAATCATATTCAATCATGGTAGACGACATAGGAGCTTCCATTTGATGAGGTAGAGAACTGGTAGCAGAATTTTGAAACAGAGACATAGGGACATATTCTTTTTCTAGTTTATTGGATTCTTGTAGCGTGGGGAAAGAAGTCTCATGAAAAATTACATCCCTGCTGTGAACAATTTTTCTGTGAACCGGATCCCACAATCTGAAACCAAATTGCTCTTCACCATACCCCACAAAAATACATTTCAGTGACTTTGGATCCAATTTGGTTCGCTTCTCCTTGGGTATATGCAAAAAGGCTTCACATTCAAAAACATGAAGATGCGAATATTAAATCCTCTTCCCTTGCCATTCATCTTCCAGAATACCAAAATCCAATCTAGATGAGGGACTTCGGTTGATCAAATACATTGTCATGTTACAAGCTTTTGCCCAAAATTCCTTGCCTAAACCTGCACTTGACAACATGCATCATGCCTTTTCAAGAATTGTCCTATTCATCCTCTCGGCTACACCGTTTTCTTGAGGAGTGAAAGGAACAACCTTAATTCTTCTAATCCCATTATCAGCACAAAAATCATCGAATTCATGTGAACAAAATTCTCCACCATTATCTGTTTGTAAACACTTAATCTTATGCCCAATCTAATTTTTAACTAAAGCCTTGAAAAATTTAAATTTTGAAAAGACTTCAGATTTCTTAGAAAGCATATAAATCCATACTTTTCTTGTACAATCATCAAGAAAGGTGACAAAATAGTTAGCTCCTCCAATGGAGGTTACCTCGATAGGCCCAAAAACATCAGAGTATACAAGCTCTAGCGGTGTTGTCTTTGTGTCACGCCCACCTTTCAAAAAACTGACTCTCTTTTGTTTGCCATAAAGACAATGTTCACAAAAGGCTAAGTCAACAAGTTTGAGGTCCAAAAGTTGATATCTTGTGTGCATAACATGGAGTCCTTTCTTGCTAATATGTCCAAGTCTTTGATGCCAAAGATCCGCTTTGCTGTCCTCAATCACCATTGCAGCTCCCATTTCACCATGAGTCTTAAATATGTATAGACTACCCACTCTATTAGCACTTGCAATCAGCATGGTACCATGAGTTACCTTCCATGTATCGGGAAGAAAATTTACATTAAGACCTTGATCAAAGAGTTGTCCAACGGATATCAAATTCCGCTTCAATTTTGGGACATAGTGAACATCTTTGAGCAGCCATGTTTTACCACCTTCTAATGGCAGCAACACATCACCTTTGCCTATAATTTCACAAGCTTTGTTATCTCCTAAGAAAACATTTCCAAAATGACCTTCATGGTAGTTAATGAATGCTTCAAGACATGAGGTAGCACAATGGGAGGCACCGGAATCAAGCACCCATGAATCCATAGTAGTGTCGGTTGTTGAAAGGATTAGTACACTATTATCTTTATCATAGACTGTATTTGCTTCGCTGTCCTGCACCCTCTCTTGTGCCCTTTTGAAGTTTCTACAATCCTTCTTTACATTACCAGCTTTGCCACAAAACCAACAATCACCATTTCTGTTTCTAGACTTCGATCTCCTTGCTGATTTCGAACGTCTATGATAATTATTTCTGCCTCTATTAAAGAGAGAACAAGCTGAAACCCCATTTCCACCATCAATTAAAGAGAGAACAAGCTACAAAGGAGGAAGAAAAACTCAAGGAAATAGCTACATAATCTCACTAGATGAGATGGCTATTAGGTTTTTAGATTTCTTATCTCTGCCCCTTTTTTTTGGGTGGATGACAATGTGTGTCCATTATTATTAAGTTAAAAATCAGATGGCCCTTCGAGTTATTAAATCCTTCGGCCATATTATTGATATTATTAAGCATTTCATGTCCATTATTAGAGAGAAAATAACAAAGTTGATATTTGTGATATGGTATCAATGTATGTTGTCTCTTGTAAGGGTAGAATTAAATCAAGAAAAGTATATTCACCTTTGAATGACCAGTCTTAAAGCATACAGACTAAGCAACATATTAAGCCTAGAGCATGTTAATCAACTCTGAGTGTTTAACACTTTTTAAATTTAGAAATCAAAACTTAATATATATGATTTAAGCCACCTTTGAACAGGAAGGACTTCGCCTCTAAAAAAAAAAGACCATCACACTCCTTAGCATCGACGGGGGAGGTGTGCGTGGAGTTTTTGTGGTTCGAATACTTTCGGCTCTCGAGAAAACATTTCAGGTATGCTCTGCTATAATAACATAACTATTTTAACTATACCAATGGCAACTATTTGCATTGTCTTAACTTAATAATAAGAAGAATGTATATAATCATTTTTTGTTTGACAGCGTTTGCATGGTAAACAAACGAGAATAGCAGATCATGTAGATGTCATAGCCGGCACAAGCACTGGAGGACTGATTGCCGCAATGTTAGCCTCGCCAGACAAAAATGGCCGGCCGATGTTTCAAGCCAAGGGTATCGAAGAGTTCTACTCACAGAACTGTGCTAAAATTTTTCCACAGTCAAAGTTAGTATAAGCTCTAAAATAGTATTCTGACTGTAGGCTTTGAAGGGGCAAAATATTTACTTAGTATCACGTTCCCCTTTCTTGGTATTAAAAAGTGTATGACTCCTATGTTACTAATGTCCGATTTCTTCATGTCACAGCAGCAGATTTATCAGACTACTTCGCTATATTCGTGCAATCTTCAAAGGCCCAATATATTCGGGCAAAAACCTTCGACAGATGATAAATAATACGATTCCAAATCTTCGTCTAAATGAGACAATCACAAACCTAGTAATACCCACATTTGATATGAAGGATAACAAGGCAATCATTTTTAGCACCTATAAGGTATTATTCTTCGCAAACTGACTGAAAGCTTACAGAGCATTTATTCGTGTTTGCCAAAATGATTGTGTTTATCATATATACTTGCAGGCCAGAAAAGACACGTTGATGAACCCACATTTGAAGGACATATGCATTGGCACAGCTGCAGCTCCTATATACCTACCACCTCACGGTTTCACCATAAATGATACTGAAAGTGGAAAGTCTGCTGAGTTCAATTTGATCGACGGTGGTCTCGTGGCTAATAATCCGGTAAGAAATTCCTTTTTATAACAAATTCAACCCCTTAAAATGTAAATGACCATAAGTCTCGATAATTTTTAATGCTCTTTCCTTTCAAACAGATCAATTGTATGACGTATAATTTTCCACTTTTAATGCAGACTTTTCTAGCAATGACCGAAGCTATAGATGAATATCGCATGCAGAATCCAGAGGACACAAATTTAGAAAGCCTGGTAACTATTCAATCACTACTGAAATCGTATGGTTAGACATTAAATAATGGAATAAAAAATAACAGCTGTTGTCTTGTCCAATTAAATCAGCGATTTGTCGTACTTTCTAGTGGAACGGGTGAAGTTTCAAATGAGCCTTATGATGCAAAAACTGCTGAAAAATGGGGGATGCTCCGATGGATTAAACCCCTAATTGATGCGTTATTTAAAGGAAATGAAGAGGCACAGAAAAAACTGAAAAATCTAATCTGGGACAAAGTTACAGACTCTCTTAGAATTCAGGTTCGTCAAGAGCTTAAACACCCAGCACAGTGTTTGTTATTTTGAAGGCTTTGCAAACTTCTTTGACCGCCAAACTAATATTCAACATAACTAGCAATTTACTTTCTTTTTATTCTATACACCAGCATGCATATGAGCACATTGTGTTTCACGAAAACAAATTAACACGTTAATTGTTTAATTGGTATTTGTTCGCATGCAGTAGCCAAGAAACTTAAGTAGAGATTTGGCAAGCCTCGACGATTCTAGCATGAAAAACCTTGAAGGTCTTGTCAGTGTCGCAGACAGACATTTGCAACAAGTAGTGAACAAAGATGATATTAAAGGGCTCGATCTCAACGATGTCCAGAGCAATGACGGTATTACCTACCAGATGGCTCTGGAAAAGTGAGCACCTGTTACTTAAAATATTCTAATAGACAAGCGATTTTGTTTTAAATATTTGCTTACAACAATTTACGGTGAATCAAGACTCATATTTTCGTCAAAAATCTTCTTTGAGTTATGCTTTAACAGTTTTAGAGGACAGTTAACAAGTTTCAGAGTATATCTAATACTCTATTCATCTACAGATTTGCTAAAATATCATATGAAGAGAGTAAAAAACGAATCGCTTCCAAATCAAATGAAGGAAATGGGTATGTGATCTTATAGCCTATAAATTACGTTAATTCTCTGTCCTGCAGCTTTAATAGTTATTGTAGTCAGACAACATGACGCTTCAGTTATTATTTCTACCGGTTAATTTATTCCGCGTCAAATGAAAGAAAGAGATTTGTGATCATCTGCAGATTTGACGAAGATGTCTAAGAAATGAATCGGGAAATGGATTGCCCAAGTCTACCAGTACACTTTTATATATATAAATATACCTTGAAAGTACACGAATTTTCTTTGTTGTGTATTTAACAGGTATTGTGAATAACTTGTGAATGATTGAGATAAAGAGTGTTCATAGCAAAGAAGCATTTAAAAAAAATGTAAAAATTGCAGAAAAGAAATCAAAAATTACTTTTTAATATATTTAAGGGCATCTTCATAGCATAGAAATATTGTAGGTAAATAAAATAGACACTTCTACATATGTTGTTTATATTCATATGGCTGATTACATTGCACAAAACATAACACAACATAAATAATATCTAGATGGTGATAGATGTCAAAATGTCGATTACAATATAGTTTGTGTCTGTAAACTAAGTACAAAATTTCAAAAAATTAACACAAGCTGCCATAGATCTCGGGAGGATAAACGAAACATTTTTTGTTGTTTTTAGAGGTTGAGGCATATGAACATGTAGTCTTCCAATGTTTCATCGAAAATGAGATCTATACACCTTTTTATTTGTTCAAGTTGAAGATACTTTAAGCTCTATTTTTACAACTCTATTTGTTTGTTGCACATTTGAATTCCATTGAGCATTTTTGGTTATCTATGAACATTTCTTTCTTTCTTTTTTTCTTGATTAAGAAAAGATCACTTTGTGTAGTTTGACGTAAGGGGAGGCTTATCTATGATTCTATGTTAACAATTATAATGATAATGGTTTTGCCTATATTCAAGTGTTAAGATACAAGGACTTAGTTTTTGTTGTCTTCAATAATAAAATGAACAAGACCTATTAAAAGTTATAACATAATATCAAAAAGATATTGCATGTATAATACATGGAAGGTTCATATAACAACAACTACACTCTTAAGTTTTCAATGTAAGATTATGCTTTTAAGAAAAAATATATATTTTTACTATAATATTTGTATTATATTATAATTATTATGCCAAAAGCATTCCCTATATGAAGTGAACCACCTACTTATTGAAATCAATGGTTTAAAATTGAAGAGAAGAATACAAAACTATAAAATTAATTTGAACCAATTATATTTATATTAATTTAAAAAAAGAGAAGTTATGTATATTATTTATTACAAAAAGAATGCATAAAAGTAAAAAAATCTATATTTTATTTTTATCTACTTTTAATCAAAATATCTCTTAATATTATTTCTTTTATTAGGATATTCTATCTTTTTAAAATTTCTTAAAAAATAAAATAAAAAATATTGAAAAAGAAAGAATCGGCTTTGTTTAATTCTTCGTCTTCTCCGTCTTCTTCTTTTCTTTTTGTTTAGGAGTTAATTTTTCGTTAAGTTTGAAATTTATTTTAATTATTTATGTCTTTTTATGAAATTACAAATAATAATTAAAAATTATTATAATTAATTTAAACTATAATTCCTTGTCTTATTAATTTTTATTTTTTTTTAAAGGTGCAGTGACACTTAATATATTTCATTTATATATTTATTTAAAAAAGTTGATTCAAAGAGCTCCCAGAGAAAAGAACCAGAAAGAAAAACTCTGATCCTTGCTCAATAATACATATAAAGGTTGTGAAGCTCATATCCCTAATATGTCAAAAAGATACAATATATCTCATAATGTCCAAAATGTCAAATGCCACAAATCATCCCCGAGTATCGAATGCTTCCTAGAGTATGTTCTGCAAGATGAAGTTCAAATCAAACATCACAAAAGTTGTACACATTTACATAGCAGCCCATAGACTGCCTAACTTAAGCATTTATGCAGCTTGAAGTCCACATGCTTCATAGATGCCCAAATCGACATCCATTCACATCATTCAGATACAACAAATCCATGGAATCCTACAATTATAATACCTCACATACAAACTTTCTATCATTATGAAAAGGATAGTTGCATAGCCATGTACAATATTATCCTGTACACATGTCCTCCAAAATTAGTTTTCTAAGAGTTGGAAAAGAATCAAGATCGCTATTCAGACCCATCATGTTAAGCTCCACCTTAGAACTTCCCATATTTGCCAAAAGATCTGCAACCCGGTTCCCTTCTCTATACACATGCGAAATGGTAAAGTTTACAAATGTATCAATAAGAGCCCATGCTTGTTCAAGCAAATATTTTATTTAACAATTGTCTATATTTCTCTTCATGTAAGTGTTGATAACAATAGCTGAGTCACCTTTGATGTGAATGTAAGAAATGTTCAATATTTTAACTAATAGAATGCCTTCAAGCAAAGCATATGCCTTTGCGAATTTGTTAGTACCCGATGGAATGGAAGCATATTTTAAAGCAAAAACACACCTTGTGTGGTCCCTTATGCATACTCCTACTCCTGCATCACTCGAGTTCCCTTTAGAGGAGCCATCAAAATTCAATTTTAAATTCGATGAATTTGGAGGACACCATTTCACTTTATTTCTTTCAACTTTACTAGTTCTCACTCTCAAAAAGCAAGGTGATACAGGAATAGAAATGCCCTTCCAGCAATTAATAACTTTTCCATCCCAAGAAGTAAACTCCCTATTTGGATTGAAATGATTTGAAACATGAACATTAACCAGTTCTGACACTGATTTTTGTAATGTAATTAAGAACATCAGAAAGAGAGGATGTCTGCTTTCTAAAAATACACTTATTTATTTCCCACCAAAGTGACCATACTACTATGGATGGGACCACTTTCCAAATGTGTGCAAAAAGAGAGGATGAGTATAAGACTGGCTAGGACTGGAACAAATCCCACTCATTATTTGGAAGATGGATGCTAAAGGAAAGTTTAGCAAGCACAAACATCCAACAATAATGAGCAAAATCACATTAGAGGAGAAGATGATCCAACATTTCATTATGCTCACCACAAAGTACACAGGCAAATGGAGGTGCAATATTCAAATTATCAAGTCTCTCACTAGTAAATATTCTCGTGTAAAGCAAGCCAAGGAAACATCCCTACCTTCGGAAGAATATTGTTGTTCCAACATAAGTTATAAGCTCTTTGTGAATGGGATTGAACTGACATCTGATGAAGTGCCTTATACCCTTCCTTAATAGAGTACTTTCGTTCTTCGAAGGGCACCATATCAATTTTTCCAAACCATTAGAAATAAATGTAATGCGGTTCTTGAGAATCAAATAAAACTTTACCTTTTGATCAAGGGAGATTGGGAGTGAAGCTGGATTCTTCCAAATGACACGGTTTGAAGGCTTCTCAAGGTCATCTATGTAATCATAAAGGTAAGATCCCTAATGAGAAATGAATATAGGGATCACATCTACTAGAGATTCCTCGAGATTAAGAGGGGGGAGACCACTCCATGAATTATGCCAAAACTTGACATCTTTGCCATTATGTACTGCCAAGATAAACATCTAGTAATCACATTCCTAGAAGCCATCATGAAGTTCCAAACTGCAGACCCTAATGGAGGATCAAGGATAGTAAAAACACGTGATGGGGTAGGAGTATCTAAATACTTTTCTTGCATAATTTGACACCACAAAGCATGTGGTTTTACATAAATATTCCAAACCAGCTTTCCCCCAAAGGCATTATTCCTTTTTGAAAGATCGGGTAGACCAACCCCACCCATACTTTTACTAGGAGTCATTTTGTTAAGAGACACAAGAGGGATCTTTTTTATCTTCTGAAAGATTGCTTTTCCAAATAAAATTTTGAATAATTTTCTTGATATGGGAAACAATAGATTTCGGGGCTTGAAGGACAAAAATGTAGTAGTTTGGGATTGCAGCCAAAACAATTTTGCCAAGAAGGATTCTGCCTGATAGCGATAACCATCTAGCTTTCCACACAGAAATTCTTCTTTTTAATCTATCAATCACATAATACCAAAAGGAAGGTTTCCCTGCTCCCATAAAGAAAGGGATGCGCAAGTACAAATATGGAAGAGAATCCACTGGAAAGCCCAAGGTTTAGATAATGTTGTTAGACACAATTTGAGAATTATTAAAAATGAATAATTTAGATTTTTGGGCACTGATTTTCTGCCCAGATCCAGAAGTATATATGTCCAACATTTTCTTAATATGCTTTGCCTCTTGAATATTGGAACAACCAAGTAAAAGTGTATCATCTGCAAATAAAGTGTGGGTGATGGAAATTGAAGTGTTAGGGATGCACACCCCCTTCCAAAGACCCAGAATCAGCTTCTTATTGACCAATTCGCTAAAATATTCTACCATGATAATAAAGAGAAAAGGTGATAGTGGGTCACCTTGTCGAACTCCTTGAGTGGCTCGAAAAAAATCAAAAGGATGACTAGTAATAATAACTGAGAAATGTGCAGCAGAGAGATAATTTTTTGTCCATTTGCACCACTTATCTAAAAATCCAAACTTTTTAAGCACTCTCAAAAGAAAAGACAAACATATTTTATCATATGCTTTCAACATGTATAATTTAACTATGAAAGTAGAGGACAATGAAGAGTTAATTGAGTGCAAAGCTTCATGGGCCACAAGCGCACCTTCCGATGTTTCCCTACCAGGAACAAAAAACCTCCTTGCTGAGGAGATATTACTTTAGGAATCAAGGATTTCAACCAGAGATAAATAGCTTTTGTGAAGATCTTGTAAATTGTATTACACAAGGAGATGGGTCTAAAGTCTATAAAAGATTGAGGGTTGTTGGATTTGGGGATAAGAGCAAGATGGGTTAAATTAAAATTCTTGAGAATAAAAGTTGTTTGTCTTGACTCCTCCAAAGCTATTAAAAGATAAAAACTTAGAACATCCCAACACTTTTGAAAAAATAACATAGTAAAACTGTCAGGACCTGGAGACTTGTCAGGAGCCATCGGAACTACCACCCCTTCTACTTCAGCAAGAGAGAAAGGTTGCATCAGATAATCATTATCACATTGTGAAATCAGACAAGGGCTGGAATCTAAAAATACCTCGACACTAGACTCCTCAGGAACAAATGGAGGAGAGGGAGCAAGAAGATTTTTAAAGAAGAGTTCACCCTCTTCTCTAATTTCTTGTTCATTAGTTAATTTTACAATAAAAAAAGAGGTATTGATAGAAAAGATAGTAGACGCAACTTGCTTAATCTTTGCAGATGCCCTAAAGAACTTAGTATTTTTATCCCCATCTTTTAGCCATAGCTCCCTTTATTTTTGTCTCCAATACACCTCCTCTCTAGAGTAGAATTCTTCCTAGTAACTTTGTAATTGCTTTTGCCTTGAGAAGGTTTCAGGATTAATCCCATTAGAAAAGATAAGTTTGTTGATGTCCTTTAACTCCTTCTCTACATAGGGTTTCTCTGCAAAGATGTTTTTGAATACTTCCCTATTCCATACTTTGATATTTGCTTTTACAAACTGCATTTTCATATAGAATTGAAACATTTTGTTCCCCCTATATAAGGGAGCACTTGCCCACCATTGACAAAGCAAAGCATGAAAGTGTGGGTGCTGAAACCACATTATTTAAAATTTAAAAGAAGATCTATGATGAGAAACTTCATGTTTATCCAAGCATAGTGAGATAGGAAAATGGTCAGATCCAGAGAAAGATAGAATATTAGAGCTGAAAGTATATTTTTGAAGGATCCATTCATATGAAGTAAAAAACATGTCCAATCTCTTGTAATTTGAGAGGAAGTTCTCCTATTTGTCCATTTAAATTGACCATTAGAAGGTAAAATGTCAGAAAGAGCATTATCAGACACAAAATATCTAAAGTCATGAATCACCTTAGAAGCAGTAGGTTTGCCTCCATGTTTCTCATCTTGAGACAAAATGGCATTAAAATCACCTCCTAAGATGATTTTTTGAACTCCCTTCTGATGGATCTGACAAGATAGAGTATTCCAAAGAGCATGTTTCTCATGAGGAGCTGTTGGACCATAAATATTAAAGAGGAGAAAGGATAAGTAAAAATTTTCAATAATAATAAGGTGCCAATTTGTCCCTTGGTTCAAGGATTTTGCTTTGATTGTCTTGGGATTCCACAAGGTTAGAATACCATCAAAAGCTCCTACTGTAGGAACATGTATGAAATCCCATAAAGTCCATTTTTTAAAAATCTTTTGAGAGGCTACATTGGAAAGCTTTTTTTCTTGTAATAAAATAATGTCTACTTGGGAGGAATCCAATTGCTGCTTGATCCGCCCCCTCTTGTCAGAGGCATTCAAACCTTTGACATTCCAAGATATGATCCTCATTGCACCCGAGAAGATTAAAATGTTCTTCTCAGTCTTGAGTGGGGCGAAAACTTGTCTACAATTGTAGACTGGATACCAGTTGCGATCTCTTCTTGGATTTTAAGAATCTTGGGCTTCCAACCTCTTTTTTTAGGTGTTTTAGATAATAGAGGAGATGAATAAATTGATTGAGCAAGAGAGAGATGTTGAGAAAAATCAAATTCAAGCTATGTGGGAGGTTGAATAGGTTGATATGAAGTATCTTCAGCCACAAGGTGATCAACATGACTAGATTCCAAAAGGGGTGAAAAAGTGGATGGTGAAGTATTAAGAGTGAGAGGCATAGCATCAACAGAAGGGACATCCTGAATTTATGGGAATTCCTCAAGAGCAATTTCATCAATAAAATTTGATGCGACAGAGATAAGGATATCATGTGCCATTAATTTGATATTTGGAGCATTCGATGAGGATCCAATAGTGGGAAGATTGTGACCAACCACATGGAAAGGTTGGAAATTAAATATCAAGATATGAACCAAGTTATCCTTTGCATTCTACGAAAGAGAAATTTCCTAGAATTGAAAATCTGAGGTTCCCATGGAAGTTAAACTCAAAAAGGAAGAAGTGAGCTACCTAAAGAGGGAGGAAGCAAATATGTTCTTATACAGCCGATCAACCAAGATTGAAGAGCAATAGATCTCAAAAGATATATTCTTGTATCTACCCAAAAATTTTGGCAGAGAAAATGAAACAGAAATAACAACCTGAGATTGAGGAGAGTTCTTCCAATTGGAGGGATTTGATCTTTTTTTTGTTGGAAGTAAAATGTTTTCCATACAACCTGAAAATAATTGAGAGGAATCAAAGAAAGAGGAGGATTTGTCTAAAACTGAACAACTTGGAAAGGTCTTGCAACATTTTCAACATTATTAAGAGGTAGGGGACTCTCTAATAAGTCAGCTACACTTGTTGTCCTACTTGGTGGAGAAGAAGGAGATGTAATAGACTAATAAAAGGAGAATTTATGGAAATCAGTCATAAAATCCTTGCAAACCCTAACAAGATCAACACGCGATCCTTGACACTGTGAATTAAAATGACCTAGTTTATCCATACAACCATCAACATCTCTGGTACCATGTATGCAAATGTCTTGATTCCATTTCCCTATGGAGGAAGTTGTTAGGATTCCCAAAGATACTGAGAGGGGGGGGTGAATCAGTATCTAACTGGTTTTAGATTTTTGAACTTATTAAGTAATTTACATTCCAAAACAATGTACCAGTAAACAAGAATTAATGCAGTAAATATGAACAATAAACACAACATAGAAAGCACACCATAACACAAGATTTTTGGCAAGGAATCTCGGTGTGGATTTGTGACCCACAATATTCACTCACTAGCCAATGAATGGATATTAATTACAATAGTGTGCCTGCACATGCAGAGAGGCCAATTGCCTAGAGCTCACTGCTCAAATACAAAAGGAAGTCTCACTGACTTACAAAAATGGATTATGGAAATCCAATGTAATGTACTGCTACAAAAAGCATCTGCTATGCCAGGTTTAGTACCGGTTTAAGCTCATGAAATAACCATAAACCTTTCTACAAAATCTACCTTAATATTCGCTCTACATATCCATGTGTATATACCCTATCAAAATGATCTACAAGATCTCATACTTATATATGAGTCTTGTTACAATATGTCATGTCAGCTTACAAAAGATATTACAATTAAATACAATATACAATAATCAAAATCCTATCAGCTAGGGTGTCGGTAATCATTATTGTCATTGTCGGTGAACTATCTGTTGGTGTAGAATCTGTCGGCGTCGGTGCTTGCCGATGCCATAGGATTGCAAGGTTGCCATCAATGACAACACCTTCAATCACCTACAATTCTCACTGGAGTGTTCAATGACAACAATCTCCCCCTTTGGCATTGATGGCAACACTCATGAGAAAAATTCAAAATTGTATCCAAAAATTGAAGTCCAAAAATCTTACCAAAACTATGTGCTCCCCCTGAGCAGATGATCTCTAGGTCATTGGATTTTTCTCTTTCTCTAGTACTCCCCCTTTGGCATCAATGACAAAGGTTGTCAAAAATTGTCAAATGAGTGTAGTTCTTAGCTAGAGCCTTGTAACCGATTTGTTACAATCTTAAATAGGTTTGCTAATACCAGATTCAAGCTTTGAGTGAACCTGTTACTGTCCTTTAATGCTACCTCTATTCTTTGAATTGTATCGGTGAGGTGATTCATTTTCTCTTCTGGTGTCTTCTATCCCTGAATAAGTGCTTCTGAGATCTCTTTCCTCAAAGAGATGAGGTTATCAAGCTTTGGAGTGAGTTTGCATTTTAGCTCTTTTGCCTTGCCTTTTATTCTTTCCTTCTCCTTCTCCAATTTCTCAAGTTTCTCCTCAAATCCAGCTATCTCCTGTTCTATAACTGATATTGGTTCTGATGAACCAATGATATTTTCAGCTATATCATCTATTTCTTTTTGTACTTTGTTGATCTCCTTGTCAATATCCACTGTCATAAGATTAGTCTTACATGTATCTCTGTATAGTTCCTTAAACTCCATAATGGTTTTGCTCAGTGCCGGTAAGAGAGTGTCAATGCGTTTCGTGCACTTCTTTATTGTTTCTTCAAAGAATTTCTCTTTTTCCTTATTCATTTTCTCCTTAAATGTCTCTTCATTTATTTGATCAACAGTCAATATGTTGCCGGTGATGTACTTAGACAATGTGTCTAATTGACTTAAAGAATCTTTATTGTCTACATTGCACTTGGGTGCAATCAATTTAAGAATGGGGATGGTATCATCTACAGCCTTGTATGCCAATGCATTGCAATCTGTGATTTTCTTAATTGAATTTGATAGTACCTCAATTATGTTTGTTGGTCTGAATTCAGGTCATGAAAGTACTAGATGACTGACCCATTACCTTAACAATCTCCATGCTGTCAGTGTGAGTAATCACTTTGCTTGTTTCGACCTTTGGTAGGTCATTTTGTGTCTACATTTCTATCAGCAAAGGTTTAGGCTTCTCAACAGTTGCCGCTGGCACTATCTCTGTATGTACCTGAAGATCAATCTGTTTCTCTACTTGATTCTTAGTGGTTTTCATTGTGCTCTCTTCTACTGGTTTTTCTGATGGTTTCTCAGTGATATCAGCTGGTGCCTCTAATGATTTTTCAGTGGTATCCACTGTCGGTCTCTCTATTTGCATCTCTGCACTGTCCACTACCAGTGACTCAGTAGGCTTCTCTATATTTTTTGCAGCCGGTATCCCATCTGTCGGTTTTTCAATGTTTGCATCAATAGTATTAGTCACCATTTCACTAACCCCAATCTCAATATGTTCCACTATTTGTTCTACATGTGTCTCTACCTCAATATTTTTAGTCGGTGGCTCAGTAGCCACATCTTTCTTCTCACCAGTGGTCTCCTTATCAACCATAATATTGACCTCCTGAGTATCAATGTTCATTGTGTACAAAACTTCAAACTCAAGATTTGTATCCTCATGTGGAGTCTCCACATTTTGAGTAGCTGGTGTTGCATCTAATTGAATAGGTGGAGTAATAGTAGGTGGTGGCAAGTTGTCTGTCACTTTTATATTTGGTGATCCACCTATTTTCCCTTTTCCTTTGTCCTTATCCTTTTGGTAAAATTTGAAGGTTTTGGGTTTTTTGAGCTCTTCTTGTTTCTCTTTCTACACAAAGAAGATGTCCCATTTATCTATTGTCTCTTCTGATATCTCATCAATGCTGTCGATCATTAGACTTACATGTCGGTGAAGATATCTAATAGTTGTTTCCCTACCAGTATGTAAAAACCAAAGTCTTTCCTGCCTATACCGGGAACTTCTTTTGTAATATATAGCATTAGGCATACAAGAAGATTGCTAAATTTGAAAGTACCTTTCTTATCTCCTTTAATTTTCTTCAGATTATCAATTAACTCATCTTTCAACCATTCACATACATCTATTTTAGCATCATTGTTAACCATATCATATGCACTCTTGATACATAGACTAAAAACCAAGTTCAATTTGTCATCATGTGTGGTTTTATATCCTAATATCATGCTAATGAATTTAACATTGTCATATTTCACATCATTAACTCTCAGGGATCTGCTGTCATAGGTTGCACTAGTTAATGTCATCACTATGTTGTTTGAAACTTTCTTAGTTTTATCTGGCCTGCTACCTGTGGAAGGTAATCCAGTCACAGCCCTAACTGCTTCTCTTGTGATCTTATGGATAGATTCAAGCAAAAAGAATTCTCCATGAACTCTACTAAGTACAATCCTCACAACTTCCTTAGGGAATTTCGGAATGTCAAAGATTTCCACAAGACCTAGGGTTTCTATAATCTTATGTTCCAATTTCACAACTCCATTCTCATTACAAATAACATTCTTGTACATTTTCATGATTTCATCTAAACCTAGTTCCTCAATATGAAAATGTATGTGTATTCTTGGGTCTTCTATATATGCAACTCCTTTAGGGATTTTAGAAAATGCACCTAGGGTATCATCCTGTTTCGCTACTTCAGGTATAATCTTGAATACGGGCCTAGGGTGTTTAACCACTTGAATAACAGTAGGGTTTGCAATGAAATCAAGAGGAGAGGAGGAAGCCATTGATAAATACCTTAATCTTCCTTTTAGGTTTGGATGCTTGAAATATTTTGCTTCACTTCTCGCTTTGGATGCCTTCGCTTAGGTTTTTCGTGCTCTTAGAAAGTTTGAATTCTTGGTGAATGAAAAAGAGGGAAAACATTGATTCCGCAACAAAATCATCATATCTTTCATCCCTGAAAATTTGGAAAAAAGTTGCGAGGACCGTGTGCACTCTGAGCGCCATCGTCCCCGACATTTTTTCCAAAATTTCGGGAGCTAGATCTTACTGTATTTTTTTGCTAAAATCCAGAATTTTGGCTGATTTTATCAATTCTAACACTTTCAAAATTACAGTCAAAGTTGGTCTAGTGATTGCTTGGATTAAGGCTCCTAATCATTCAAAAATTGTTGAAATTGAAATTTTGTGTCAAAATTGTGTTCTTACTGTCCTAAATCTGAAAAGTGTGTTTGCATTCATTCAAAATTTCAGTACTTTATTCAAATTCTTGCAATTTGTGACTTTTGAAATTAAATGCTTAATTACAACAACTTCGATTTTCGCTTTCAAAATTGAATTTTGCATGAAATTGAGTCAACTTTTAAATTTCAAAATTTGCATTGCTTTTGGTATTCCCTCTAAAATCATAAAATTCAAAATTTCAGTTTCCCTCTCTTTTTCAAAATTCAAATTTTGCATTTTTCGACAATCTTGGTAGGGTTCAATTTTGAGATTGCAACTTTAATTTGGCCTATCTACAGATCGTAAAATCACTCAATTTTTTCAGGTTAGCTTTAAAATCATCATAACTTTCATCCCTGCAAATTTCAAAAAAAGTTCCGAGGACCGTGTGCACTCCGAGCGCCACGGTCCCTGACATTTTTTCCGAAATTTCGGGAGATTGTCGTGATTGCATTTAACAGCTTAAATCTAGAAGATTGGCTGATTTTACTGAAATTTGCTACCTCTAAAATTCAAAATCTTCTCTCCCTCTCTAGTGCATGAGTTTTACAACAATAAGCCCTACTTACACTATTCCCGTTAGACGAAGCCTTAGAATTAAGTCTTTCCAAGGTTTAATTACTGAGGAGATGGAACCTAATTTGAATAGCCTTTTTAACGAGGACATGGGTAACTCCTCTAATCCTCCTAATGATGAAGAAGCTCTCCATGAGGTTTCTGTAGAACAACTTGCGAAATTGGATAACCAATTTGACGATTTTCGACAATGGATGTCTCAAGAATACCCCGATAGTCAAGCTCTTCCTTTAATTAAGGGTCTAAAACATATGCTTCAAAGTGATAAGAATGGGATTGATATTTTGCGTGGCATTGCACACATTGTGGATTTGAATGTGATGCCTATAAAGAGTTGTGCCGAAACTTTAGGTTATACACAACCTCCCACACAATTTAATCATTCTATTCCTTTGACAACTGCTAGCATACCTACCTTTACATCAAACATAATGGCTACTTCTATACAAGACATTCCTCCTATGATTACCAGTCATGGGGGCAATCCTTCTTCTTCAATTAACCCTCTTCCTTCATTCAATCCGACTTCTTCATTCATTCCTTCAATGAGTGTCCCTATTACATCTCCACAAATGAACATGATGCAAGGGGGCAATTCATTGAACCATTCCATTCCTCCTTGTAGTGTTCCTCCTTTCCAATCATCTCCTATGACTAACTATCATAGTGTCCCACCACCTTACTCTTTACCTTCTTTCAATAACATAACACCTCCATCTCAATCTAACAAATCTAATATGAATTCTTCGACTGAAGCGACCATTAATAATCTTGCACAAACTGTCTCTTCTTTACAGCAACAAATTGCCTCTATGAATCAATCTAAGTTTAGTGTGCCCACATTTGATGTTGCGAGCCCACTCTCTCTTGACATTGTTCGAGCTATTCCCCCTAAACATGTTGAAATCCCGCATTTGGAGCTTTATAATGGTAAAGGAGATCCTCTAACACATGTTAAGACTTTTCAAACAATATGTACTGATTTTGCTTATGACCAAAGGTTGCTTGCAAAACTGTTTACTAGAACATTAAGAGACAGAGCCCTACAATGGTATTGCTCGTTGCCTTCTTATTCTATTACTTCTGTCGAACAACTTGCAAATGCTTTTATTCAACAATTTCAAAACAATATAAGTCCTAAAGTTACTTTGATTGATTTAATGCATTGTAAACAAGGTGTTAAAGAAAAAGTGACTGATTTCATTGGTAGATATAAGCATTTGTATGCTCAAATTTCTTTTCCAGTGCCTGACAATGATATTCAAAGAATCTTTATTTCTAATTTACAAAAAGATATTCGAGACAAACTCCTGTTTTCTGAGTTTACTTCTTTCCAACAGTTGTGTGCAACTCTTCACAATTATCAACTGACTGTGAGTCAAATGGAACAATCACATCCTATGGCTCCGAGTGATAAGGGTGATAGTAGTCAACAACCATTTGGAAAGTTTAAACCGAACAGCGATTCCATCAAATTAAATGAAAACATCATCAACAACAATGTGAATGCAGCATCAGGTGTGCCTCCTATTTCTAAGTTTTTCAAGAAAGAAAGAAAGTATACTCCTTTGAATGAATCATTGCATAGTATTATGAATAAGTTATTGGAACAAAATGTGCTTACTCTTCCTCCTATAAGGCAAATTGATCCTACAAAGATTAATTCACCTTATTTTGATAACAAAGCTTTTTGTCAATTTAATCGTCAACCTGGGCATGATACTGAAAAATGTTTTGCTTTAAAGGGTAAAATTCAAGATTTGATTGATAATAATACTATCTCTGTTTCTGGAATGAATGATAAAGGCAACACATCTGTAGCTCCTCCTAACCAAAATCTTCAGATTTTTACTGATCCATTACCTTCTCATACCTCTAATGCGATTGAGACTAATGATTCCTCTTTTTCATCTGATGGTCTTGTGTCTATGACTCCGAATGTGATTAACTTTGTAGAGCAGCAAGAAAACCCTAAAGAACCTTCCATCACATTTGATTCTAGTGAAACTATCAGGGCACCTGATGGTCCTTTATACATAGTTGCAAAAGTCAAGAATACACCTTGCCGTGGAGTGCTTATTGATCCTTCCTGCATGGTTAATGTTATTACTGAAGAATTTCTTTTTAATTTGCAATTGAATCAAGTGATCTATGACAAAACAGATGTGATTGTGAAATTATTTGATGCATTTTCTTCTCCTGCAATTGGTTCTATTACATTACCTATTGAGGTCCATAACAAATCCCTTGATGTGAACTTTGCTATTATTCCTTCATCCGAACAATTTCGTGTGAAGCTTGGCTATCCTTGGCTATCTTCCATGAAAGCTATTGCTTCTCCTATACATAAGTGTTTGAAATTTCCCCATAATGGTGAAGTCGTTACTACCAATCATAGTCTCTTTAAACCAGCTGAAAGAACTTCTAGCGTTCCTATTGATTACTTTTGGCCTAAACAATTCCAATCTCTTCCTCCGTGAAGTGATCATCTTTTCAAATCTTATCAAAAGTAGAAAACAAATATGATCCTATCTCTAAGTGAACCTAGAACACCCAAACTTGACATTTGTATCATTCTTGAGAAGGAAGTTCTTCCTTTGAAAGTTAAAACTAATGTCTTTCCTCAAGAAGATTCTCAAACCGTTCCCATGGATGTGACTATGTCTATGCCGAATAAACTTCCTACAAGTAGACCTATACCTCCTCGTCATGATGGACTTGGTCTTCTTCCTAAACCAAAAATTCCTCCTTTATATGGAGCAGTTCCTCCTTCTTTTTATATAGAGAAGAGACCTTCCTCTTCTCATATTATCCAGCCTAAGAAACCACAACCTAAACACCCAAGTGATAAGGATGAGAACATTCCTCCTCCTCAATCTTCTTCACTCCCTACTAAGACTAGACGAAATCGTTCTGCACGTGAACGTCGACGAAAGCGTCGTCTTAGAGCTCAAGCAGCTGCTTCTCAAACTTCACAATCTCCAAAAACACCTTCAACAAGCATTATTCCATTTTCTCCAAAATCTCCTAAACATAAGATGCATGATGGTCTTGATCTTGTGCGAGTTAAAGACCCTATTTTTATAAATCTTGATGATGATATAGATGAAAATGTTATTCATGATGAAAAAGTTACTTCCCTTGCTTCTGATAGTGAATATGAACTTGTTGATATTGATAACCATTTATCTAATGAATTTTCTAAAGCACTTATCCTAGCTCCTAGACAAGAACAACGTGGCTTGGAACATGAACATAGCCCTTGTTTGGATCTTGTGATAGCTCCATCTACTGTGTTGGATGTTCCTCCTCTAGCGTGTTCCCTTCCTTCCCGAAACATTGATCAACAAGATCGGGGGGTAGGTGACATGCTAGACTAGTTACATTAGCATAGCAGATTCTCTCCTCCTCTCTTTTGTTACTTCTTCTATGTGTTATTCTCATTCTTCTATTTGTTGTCCTTAGTGTTGTCTACTTGAGGATGATGCAAAGCATTGAGATCTCTTTTGGTCTCTCTCATGTTGACTCAAAAGACACATGTGTTCCCTTCTTCTAGGTGACCTTCCTTGATTGGGGAATGAAGAACAATTATGCATACATACATATGATATACATGAATTATCATACAGCATACTGACCTCGAGGAAAGCGAAGTCACCTCGTGCTTTGTGTTTTCTGTCTATTATCCTTGGGTTTATCTCACACTTGGGGGCTAAATCTTTGTGATAACGTGCTCCTTTCCCTTCTCATTTCTTATGTGTATCACTACGTTAAAGCAATCACCCCCGTTGAGGTGTGTGCGATCGCTTTAACATAGGGGGGCATACACCCTGTCTATCCCTTCAGGATACTTGAAAATTTCTTGGCGAATTTAGCTTTGCCTTGAAAAATTTTGGTATTTTTCTTGCATGACTCATAGTGAGGGAACCTTACTACTGACAGTCATGGTTCTCCCTTGTGATCTTCCCTTTTACTTTGTCAATTGAAGTCGTAAGATCCTTAGTCCACTGGGGGCTTGGTGTATCTTGCCTCCTTGATGTGGTGAAAGTCTTTCAATGTTGTTTCCTTGTACTTTACCGAAAGTATGAGCGTGCGCTTATACTCTCGCTAAAGTGGGGGCTAAATGTAGCGTCCTAAAATTGCGACACTTGCAATTTCAACCGCATTTGGGTCTTCATGATGGTGACGCAACACTGAACCTGAATGGAGACCCCAAAACTTGTCCATGACATCAAAAACTACATTTTTCCAGCACCCTGGCCTGATCCCTCCTTGCACCCTGCTGTCCCGGAAGGTGGGTCCAGAGCGCTCAGTGCCCTGGTCCCTGGCCCTATTTTGGGCCCGGTCTCCTATGAGGCTTCGGGTCTTTTTGTTTGCAAATTGGAAAATATCATTTTCTGGTCGGCCTAAGGTCGAAAAAATCAGTCTTTTAACCTAATTGGCAAGTATATAAACGACATTTTCCTTTCTCATTTGGATGGATGGAAAAAAAGGTGGAAACGATACTCAAACATTCAAGCATTCAAGCATTCAAGCATTCAAGCATGCCTTCAAGCACACGTGATGACCAAATAATACGATTCCAACGCAACAAACGGCTCGAAAATCGCATCTCCCAAACCCAAGTTATGATAAAATGAATGATAGAGGAAAATTAGGGTTTCAAAAGTAAAGATAAACAAATGAAAGTATATACCTTGAAAGTGACACTTGCATTTGTCACTTTGTTGATTTCAGAATACTATTCATTGCAGCGGAGCCCACATAGCCATCATCATGCCTTCACGACGACTGGAGCGTCCCACGAGGATTGAGATCCTGCGCCAGGCCGTGATTGATGACGAGCCACTGGACGAGGTGAGTTGACTGAACGTTTGACTTTTGATTTTTTCACATTTTGACTTTTTTGTGATTGTATGCGGGTCTTGAAGGCTGACCCGAGGCCCACCCAGGGCGCCATGGTCCCTGTGGGGTGCCCTAGTCCCCCCAGGGCACCATGGTCCCTGATAGGGGTGCCATGGTCCCAACCAGGGCGCCATGGTCCCTGACAGGGCGCCATGGTCCCAATCAAGGTGCCATGGTCCCTGACAGGGCGCCATGGTCCCAATCAGGGCTTGGCGAGGGGTTTCAAGGTTGGCATACGATGTTCGACAGTTTGCGTGAGCGATTTTGATGATCGAGTACTGATTACGGTTATGTTTTTGTGTTGCAGGGTCTCCCATACATGAGAGAGCATACAACGGGACATATTCTTCGCAGTTTGCGAGATCAGATTCCGTGGCTGACTCAGGCAGAGAGAGACACATTATCGATTGTGGGATTGTGGTATGTGATCCTCATGCCAACCATTCGGTTCCATCCTGCGATGCTGATGGCATTGATGGAGTGATGGGATCCTGACACATGCACTTTTCACCTTCCAATAAGGGAGCTGACGGTTACACTCGAGGATGTGTACCGTATACTTCATCTTCCTATCAGAGGAGCGACTGTTACATACATGACTGATCGGTTAGCAGAGGATCATTAGAGAGAGCAGGTATATTGCATAGGGAGAGTCATGCCGAGCGAGACGAGAGGTCGCATCATGGTCAGCTGGCTCTTACATCCTACAGGGGAGGTACCCCTTCTGAGACGCCTTATGATCGCCATCATAGCACTAGCTGTCTGCCCTAATGGGCGAGGTACGCACATGCATGGGGGTCTCACATGGTGCATTAGAGCAATGGAGAGACACAGGAGAGTGTATGCTTAGGGTCGGAGTATGCTTGCACATCTCTATCACGACCTTGATGAGTATGTATTTGGACAGGGTTGCAGTTTGATGACATGCACACTTCTGCAGGTGTGGATTTTAGAGCACTTCACATGCACCAGGCCTGTCGGCTTTCCGCTGAGTACGGCGAGCGAGTGACCTAGGGTGTTTGCTTATCCACTTACCAGCGAGTGGAGATTTGGAGATTTGTTATATTGGAGAATGATTTTTGATAGACTGACAGCCGAGGTGACAGTGTGGAGACCCTACCTGCGGATGCACAGATGGGATGGGATGGAGAGACAGTTAGCATGCCTACAGAGGAACCGCCTACTGCAGGGATGATATTCACACATCATAGTCCCATTCTACTTTGATCGAGTATGGAGGCAGTTTGGGCTAGAGCAGTGTGTTCTAGCTGATGTGCCCATCTATACTCGACACTCACGGGTCCTTCCCAGACCTAGAGCAGTAGCGAGACCGACGATAGATGACATCGAGACTACAGATATAGAGGGATCTGATCAGGATGTAGTCACTGATTTCTCTACAGAGTCTGGAGCATAGTGCAGGTACCTCTCATGGTTTATGAGATCATATCCAGGTCCTATCTTTCCACCAGATCATCCGATAGGCCATCCAGACCCATGGAGACATGGAGACCGAGATGAGGACCAGGGATCCAAGTCAGAGGAGCCAGAGGAGGGAGACGGTCATGAGGAGGCAGGAGATCCTGATCCACCTATAGGAGATCAGCCTAGTGCCAAGGAGGAGGAAAATAATCAAACCCTAAAATGACCATACAACAACAATTATAAAATAATCGAACCCTAGTTGCTCTCCCCTCTTCCAACTCCAAGGAGAGAGAAGGGAGGTTACTAGGATTGACGGTTTTCACTTAGGGGAGACTTTACACTCAAAAGAGGGGTTGAAACCCACAAGATCCAATCCCATACAATGCAAGATTGGATTCTAAATGAGTTTCAAGGGTTAAGACAGCAAGGCTACCCTCTTTTGTAAAGAATGTAGATAGAATGATTAAGCTAGGAATGCATGAAAAGTGAGAAAGATTCACTTATAAACTGAGATAGGGATATAGGATGAAGCTGCAGACCTGGAATTAGCAGTAAAATGTCGATACGGCGCTGTCCTGCAAATTTGAGCAAAAGTTGACGAGACGATGGCGCCCGACGTGCACACGGTCCTCCGAAAAATCCGCGAAACGAAGGGGGATCTGTTCGTCTCTGCACAAGGATTCCAGATCTTCAATTTCAGCCACGTACCTGCAACCTACACACAGAAAAGTGAAGACGATTGGGGGGTTAGGGATTAGGGGTTTTCCCTTAGGTCAAACCCCGGTTTTGGAATTAACCACGAAATGAGAAATGCTGTAAATGTAAATGATTGTAATGTAAAACAAGTACTAGTACCTTATTGTAAGGATGTTTGTATCCTTATGTGCGAAGGTATAGATGTTGTTGTTTGTTGTATGTTGTATGTTGTAGTATGTGATCTCCTCTTCAATGGTTGAATCCTTGTCTTGAATGCAACACTTAGCCTTGAATGGAGACTTAGAATGATCAATTGCTTGAAGGAATGCTTGAATGCTTGAATGCTTGAATGTTTGAATATCGTTTCCACCTTTTTTTCCATCCATCCAAATGAGAAAGGAAAATGTCGTTTATATACTTGCCAATTAGGGTTAAAAGACTAATTTTTCCGACCTTAGGCCGACCAGGAAATGATATTTTCCAATTTGCAAACAAAAAGACCCGAAGCCTCATAGGAGACCGGGCCCAAAATAGGGCCACGGACCAGGGCGCTGGGTGCCATGGTCCTGGGGGACCAAGGCGCTGGGCGCTCTAGTCCCACCTCCCGGGATAGCAGGGTGTAAGGAGGGATCAGGCCAGGGTGCTGGAAAAATGCAGTTTTTGATGTCGTGGATAAGTTTTGGGGTCTCCATTCAGCTTCAGTGTTGCGTCGCCATTGTGAAGACCCAAATGCAGTCGAAATTGCAAGTGTCACAATTTTAGGACGCTACATTTAGGCCCCACTTTAGTGGGAGTATAAGCGTACGCTCATACTTCTGGTAAAGTACAAGGAAACAACATTGAAAGGCTTTCACCACGTCAAGGAGGCAAGACACACCAAGCCCCCAGTTGACTAAGGATCTTACGACTTCGATTGACAAAGTAAAAGGGAAGATCACGAGGGAGAACCATGACTATCAGTAGTAAGGTTCCCTCACTATGAGTCATGCAAGAAAAATACCAAAAATTTTCAAGGCAAAGCTAAATTCGCCAAGAAATTTTCAAGTATCCTGAAGGGATAGACAGGGTGTATGCCCCCCTACGTTAAAGCGATCGCACACGCCTCAACGGGGGTGATTGCTTTAACGTAGTGATACACATAAGAAATGAGAAGGGAAAGGAGCACGTTATCACAAAGATTTAGCCCCCAAGTGTGAGATAAACCCAAGGATAATAGATACAAAACACAAAGCACGAGGTGACTTCGCTGTCCTCAGGGTCATTATGCTGTATGATAAGTCATGTATATCATATGTATGTATGCATAATTGTTCTTCATTCCCCAATCAAGGAAGGTCACCTAGAAGAAGGGAACACATGTGTCTTTTTGAGTCAACATGAGAGAGACCAAAAGAGATCTCAATGCTTTGCATCATCCTCAAGTAGACAACACTAAGGACAACAAATAGAAGAATGAGAATAACACATAGAAGAAGTAACAAAAGAGAGGAGGAGAGAATCTGCTATGCTAATGTAACTAGTCTAGCACGTCATCTACCCCCCGATCTTGCTGATCAATGTTTCGGGAAGGCAGGGAACACGCTAGAGGAGGAACATCCAACATAGCAGATGGAGCTATCACAAGATCCAAACAAGGGCTATGTTCATGTTCCAAGCCACGTTGTTCTTGTCTAGGAGCTAGGATAAGTGCTTTAGAAAATTCATTAGATAAATGGTTATCAATATCAACAAGTTCATATTCACTATCAGGAGAAAGAGGAGTAACATGTTCATCATGAATAACATTTTCATCTATAGCATCATCAAGATTTATAAAAATAGGGTCTTTAACTCGCACAAGATCAAGACCATCATGCGTCTTATGTTTTGGAGAGTTTGGAGAAGATGGAATAATGCTTGTTGAAGGTGTTTTTGGAGATTGTGAGGTTTGAGAAACAACTTCTTGAGCTCTAAGATGACGCTTTCATCGGCGTTCACGTGCAGAACGATTTCATCTAGTCTTAGTAGGAAGTGGAGAAGATTGAGGAGGAGGAATGTTCTCATCCTTATCACTTGGGTGTTTAGGTTGTGGTCTCTTAGGCTGGATAATAGGAGAGGAGGAAGGTCTCTTCTCTCTATAAAAGGAAGGAGGAGGAACTACTCCATATAAAGGAAGAATATTTGGTTTAGGAAGGAGACCAAGTCCATCATGACGAGGAGGTATAGGTCTACTTTTGGGTAGAGACATAGTCACATCCATGAGAATGGGTTGGGAATCTTCTTGAGGAAAGACATTAGTTTTATCTTTCAAAGGAAGAACTTCCTTCTCAAGAACGATAGGAATATCAAGTTTAGGTGTTCTAGGTTCACTTAGAGATAGGATCATATCTGTTTTCCACTTTTGATAAGATTTAAAAAGATGATCACTTCGTGGTGGAAGCAATTGGAATTGTTTAGGCCAAAAATAATCAATAGGATCGCTACAAGTTCTTTCAGCTGGTTTAAAGAGACTATGATTGACAGTAACAACTTCACCATTATGGGGAAATTTCAAACACTTATGAATAGGAGAAGCAATAGCTTTCATGGAAGATAGCCAAGGATAGCCAAGCTTCACACGAAATTGTTTAGATGAAGGAATAATAGAAATATTCACATCAAGAGATTTGTTATGGACCTCAATAGGTAATGTAATAGAACCAATTGCAGGAGAAGAAAATGCATCAAATAATTTCACAATCACATCTGTTTTGTCATAGATCACTTGATTCAATTGCAAAGTAAAAAGAAATTCTTCAGTAATAACATTAACCATGCACGAAGGATCAATAAGCACTCCACGGCAAGGTGTATTCTTGACTTTTGCAACTATGTATAAAGGACCATCAGGTGCCCTGATAGTTTCACTAGAATCAAATGTGATGGAAGGTTCTTTAGGGTTTTCTTGTTGTTCTACAAAGTTAATCACATTCGGAGTCATAGACACAAGACCATCAGATGAAAAAGAGGAATCATTAGTCTCAATCGCATTAGAGGTATGAGAAGGTAATGGATCAGTAAAAATCTGAAGATTTTGGTTAGAAGGAGCTACAGATGTGTTGCCTTTATCATTCATTCCAGAAACAGAGATAGTATTATTATCAATCAAATCTTGAATTTTACCCTTTAAAGCAAAACATTTTTCAGTATCATGCCCAAGTTGACGATGAAATTGACAAAAAGATTTGTTATCAAAATAAGGTGAATTAATCTTTGCAGGATCTATTTGCCTTACAGGAGGGAGAGTAAGCACATTTTGTTCTAATAACTTATTCATAATACTATGCAATGATTCATTCAAAGGAGTATACTTTCTTTCTTTCTTGAAAAACTTAGAAATAGGAGGCACACCTGATGCTGCATTCACATTGTTGTTGATGATGTTTTCATTGAATTTGATGGAATCTCTGTTCGGTTTAAACTTCCCAAATGGTTGTTGACTACTATCACCCTTATCACCCGGAGCCATAGGATGTGATTGTTCCATTTGACTCACAGTCAGTTGATAATTGTGAAGAGTTGCACACAACTCTTGGAAAGAAGTAAACTCAGAAAATAGAAGTTTGGCTCGAATATATTTTTGTAAATTAGAAATAAAGATTCTTTGAATATCATTGTCAGGCACTGGAAAAGAAATTTGAGCATACAAATGCTTATATCTACCAATGAAATCAGTCACTTTTTCTTTAACACCTTGTTTACAATGCATTAAATCAATCAAAGCAACTTTAGGACTTATATTGTTTTGAAATTGTTGAATGAAAGCATTTGCAAGTTGTTCGAAAGAAGTAATAGAATAAGAAGGCAACGAGGATTACCATTGTAGGGCTTTGTCTCTGAATGTTCTAGTAAACAGTTTTGCAAGCAACCTTTGGTCATAAGCAAAATCGGTACATATTGTTTGAAAAGTCTTAACATGTGTTAGAGGATCTCCTTTACCACTATAAAGCTCCAAATGCGGGATTTCAACATGTTTAAGAGGGATAGCTCGAAAAATGTCAAGAGAAAGTGGGCTCACAACATCAAATGTGGGCACACTAAACTTAGATTGATTCATAGATGCAATTTGTTGCTGTAAAGAAGAGACAATTTGTGCAAGATTGTTAATGGTCGCTTCAGTCGAAGAATTCATATTAGATGTGTTAGATTGAGATGGAGGTGTGATGTTATTGAAAGAAGGTAAAGAGTAAGGTGGTGGGACACTATGATAGTTAGTCATAGGAGATGATTGGAAAGGAGGAACACTACAAGGAGGAATGGAATGGTTGAATGAATTGCCCCCTTGCGTCATGTTCATTTGTGGAGATGTAATAGGAACACTCATTGAAGGAATGAATGAAGAAGTCGGATTGAATGAAGGAAGAGGGTTAATTGAAGAGGAAGGATTGCCCCCATGACTGGTAATCATAGGCGGAATGTCTTGTATAGAAGTAGTCATTATGTTTGATGTAAAAGTAGGTATGCTAGCAGTAGAAGTTCTCAAAGGAATAGAATGATTGACTTGAGTGGGAGGTTGTATATAACCTAAAGTTTCGGCACAACTCTTCATAGGCATCACATTCAAATCCACAATGTGTGCAATGCCACACAAAATATCAATTCCATTCTTATCACTTTGAAGCATATGTTTTAGACCCTCAATTAAAGGAAGAGCTTGACTATCGGGGTATTCTTGAGACATCCATTGTCGAAAATCGTCAAATTGGTTATCCAATTTCGCAAGTTGTTCTACAGAAACCTCATGGAGAGCTTCTTCATCATTAGGAGGATTAGAGGAATTACCCATGTCCTTGTTAAAAAGGCTATTCAAATTAGGTTCCATCTCCTCGGTAATTAAACCTCGGAAAGACTTAATTCTAAGGCTTCGTCTAACGGGAGTAGTGTAAGTAGGGCTTATTGTTGTAAAACTCATGCACTAGGGAGAGAGAGAAAATTTTGAATTTAGAGGTAGCAAATTTCAGTAAAATCAGCCAATCTTCTAGATTTAAGCTGTTAAATGCAATCACGACAATCTCCGGAAATTTCGAAAAAAATGTCAGGGACCGTGGCGCTCGGAGTGCACACAGTCCTCGCAACTTTTTTCGAAATTTGCAGGGATGAAAGTTATGATGATTTTAAAGCTAATCTGAAAAAATTGAGTGATTTTACGATCTGTAGATAGGCCAAATTAAAGTTGCAATCTCAAAATTGAACCCTACCAAGATTGTCGAAAAATGCAAAATTTGAATTTTGAAAAAGAGAGGGAAACTGAAATTTTGAATTTTATGATTTTAGAGGGAATACCAAAAGCAATGCAAGTTTTGAATTTTAAAAGTTGACTCAATTTCACGCAAAATTCAGTTTTGAAAGCGGAAATCAAAGTTGTTGTAATTAAGCACTTAATTTCAAAAGTCACAAATTGCAAAAATTTGAATAAAGCACTGAAATTTTGAATGAATGCAAACACACTTTTCAGATTTAGGACAGTAAGAACACAATTTTGACACAAAATTTCAATTTCAACAATTTTCAAATAATTAGAAGCCCTAAACCAAGCAATCACAAGACCAAATTTGACTGTAATTTTGAAAGTGTTAGAATTGATAAAATCAGCCAAAATTCTGGATTTTAGCAGAAAAATACAGTAAGATCTAGCTCCCGTAATTTTGAAAAAAATGTCGGGGACGATGGCGCTCGGAGTGCACACGGTCCTCGCAACTTTTTTCCAAATTTTCAGGGATGAAAGATATTATGATTTTGTTGCGGAATCCAAAGTTACAGCTGATTTGGAGATGTTTTGATCAGTGAATTTGTCGGACAAAGGTTGAATCAAGAGGGTTTCAAAAATTAGGGTTTTGACACTTAACCACTTAATTTTCAAAATTAAAGCACAAATATGAATTGAATAAATTGTAATAGAAGGGTAGATCTGAAACAAGCATTAACAATTAAACATTTCGCAAGCTCAATTACTAAAAAGAAAATTTAGGGTTTTTATGCAATCAACCTCTAAAATTTGCAAAAGATCAAACTTGGAAATGTAATCAAGGAATCAAATTTTCAGATCTAACCATGAATAATCAGAAAGGATGTTCACGTCGGGTTCACCAAAATGTAAAGCGGAAAATAATCGAACCCTAGTTGCTCTCCCCTCTTCCAACTCCAAGGAGAGAGAAGGGAGGTTACTAGGATTGACGGTTTTCACTTAGGGGAGACTTTACATTAAAAAGAGGGGTTGAAACCCACAAGATCCAATCCCATACAATGCAAGATTGGATTCTAAATGAGTTTCAAGGGTTAAGACAGCAAGGCTACCCTCTTTTGTAAAGAATGTAGATAGAATGATTAAGCTAGGAATGCATGAAAAGTGAGAAAGATTCACTTATAAATTGAGATAGGGATATAGGATGAAGCTGCGGACCTAGAATTAGTAGTAAAATGTCGATACGGTGCTGTCCTGCAAATTTGAGAAAAAGTTGACGGGACGATGGCGCCCGGCGTGCACATGGTCCTTCGAAAAATCCGCGAAACGAAGGGGGATCTGTTCATCTCTGCACAAGGATTCCAGATCTTCAATTTCAGCCGCGTACCTGCAACCTACACACAGAAAAGCGAAGACGATTTGGGGGTTAGGGATTAGGGGTTTGCCCTTAGGTCAAACCCCAGTTTTGGAATTAACCAAGAAATGAGAAATGCTATAAATGTAAATGATTGTAATGTAAAACAAGTACTAGTACCTTGTTGTAAGGATGTTTGTATCCTTATGTGCGAAGGTATAGATGTTGTTGTTTGTTGTATGTTGTATGTTGTAGTATGTGATCTCCTCTTCAATGGTTGAATCCTTGTCTTGAATGCAACACTTAGCCTTGAATGGAGACTTAGAATGATCAATTGCTTGAAGGAATGCTTGAATGCTTGAATGCTTGAATGTTTGAATATCGTTTCCACCTTTTTTTCCATCCATCCAAATGAGAAAGGAAAATGTCGTTTATATACTTGCCAATTAGGGTTAAAAGACTAATTTTTCCGACCTTAGGCCGACCAGGAAATGATATTTTCCAATTTGCAAACAAAAAGACCCGAAGCCTCATAGGAGACTGGGCCCAAAATAGGGCCAAGGACCAGGGCGCTGGGCGCCCTGGTCCTGAAGGACCAGGGTGCTGGGCGCTCTGGTCCCACCTCCCGGGATAGCAGGGTGCAAGGAGGGATCAGGCTAGGGTGCTGGAAAAATGCAGTTTTTGATGTCGTGGACAAGTTTTGGGGTCTCCATTCAGGTTCAATGTTGCGTCGCCATCGTGAAGACCCAAATGCGGTCGAAATTGCAAGTGTCGCAATTTTAGAACGCTACATTTATATCACACTTGGGGGCTAAATCTTTGTGATAACATGTATCCAATATAAGTCTCTACCTAATATGTTGTATGTTGTATCACACAATTGGCTACTTCTTCTTCACGTTGGGTTCACCAAAATGTAAAGCGGAAAATAACGAACCCTAGTTGCTCTCCCCTCTTCCAACTCCAAGGAGAGAGAAGGGAGGTTACTAGGATTGATGATTTTCACTTAGGGGAGACTTTACATTCAAAAGAGGGGTTGAAACCCACAAGATCCAATCCCACACAATGCAAGATTGGATTCTAAATGAGTTTCAAGGGTTAAGACAGCAAGGTTACCCTATTTTGTAAAGAATGTAGATAGAATGATTAAGCTAGGGATGCATAGAAAGTGAGAAAGATTCACTTATAAACTGAGATAGGGATATAGGATGAAGCTGCAGACTTGGAATTAGTAGTAAAATGTCGAGACGGCGCTGTCCTACAATTTTGAGCAAAATTTGATGGGACGATGGCGCCCGGCGTGCACACGGTCCTCCGAAAAATGCGCGAAACGAAGGGGGATCTATTCATCTATGCGAAGGTGTAGATGTTGTTGTTTGTTGTATGTTGTATGTAGTAATATGTGATCTCCTCTTCAATGGTTGAATCCTTGTCTTGAACGCAACACGGAACCTGAATGGAGACCCCGAAACTTGCTCACGACACCAAAAACTGCATTTTTCTAGCACCCTGCCGTTGAGGTGTGTGCGATCGCTTTAACATAGGGGGGCATACACCCTGTCTTTCCCTTCAGGATACTTGAAAATTTCTTGGCGAATTTAGCTTTGCCTTGAAAAATTTTGGTATTTTTCTTGCATGACTCATAGTGAGGGAACCTTACTACTGATAGTCATGGTTCTCCCCTGTGATCTTCCCTTTTACTTTGTCAATCGAAGTCGTAAGATCCTTAGTCCACTGGGGGATTGGTGTATCTTTCCTCCTTGACGTGGTGAAAGTCTTTCAATGTTGTTTCCTTGTACTTTACCGAAAGTATGAGTGTGCGCTTATACTCCCGCTAAAGTGGGGGCTAAATGTAGCATCCTAAAATTGCGACACTTGCAATTTCAACCGCATTTCGGTCTTCATGATGGCGACGCAACACTGAACCTAAATGGAGACCCCAAAACTTGCTCACGACACCAAAAACTGCATTTTTCCAGCACCTTGCCTGATCCCTCCTTGCACCTTGCTGTCCCGGGAGGTGGGACCAAAGCGCCCAGTGCCCTAGTCCTTTAGGACCAGGGCACCCAGCGCCCTGGTCCCCCAGGACCATGGCGCCCAACGCCCTGGTCCCTGGCCCTATTTTGGGCCCGGTCTCCTATGGGGCTTCGGGTCTTTTTGTTTGCAAATTGGAAAATATCATTTCCTGGTCGGCTTAAGGTCAGGAAAATCAGTCTATCAACCCTAATTGGCAAGTATATAAACGACATTTTCCTCTCTCATTTGGATGGATGGAAAAAAAGGTGGAAGCGATATTCAAACATTCAAGCATTCAAGCATTCAAGCATTCCTTCAAGCAATTGATCATTCTAAGTCTCCATTCAAGGATAAGTGTTGCATTCAAGACAAGGATTCAACCATTGAAGAGGAGATCACATACTACATACTACATACAACATACAACATACAACAACATCTACACCTTCGCATGTAAGAATACAAACATTCTTACAACAAGGTACTAGTACTTGTTTTACATTACAATCATTTACATTTACAACATTTCTCATTTCTTGGTTAATTCCAAAACTGGGGTTTGACCTAAGGGCAAACCCCTAATCCCTAACCCCCCAATCGTCTTTGCTTTTCTGTGTGTAGGTTGCAGGTACGCGGCTGAAATTGAAGATCTGGAATCCTTGTGCAGAGACGAACAGATCCCCCTTCGTTTCACGGATTTTTCGGAGGACCGTGTGCACGCCGGGCGCCATCGTCTCGTCAACTTTTGCTCAAAATTGCAGGACAGCGTCCTCTCAACATTTTACTGCTAATTCCAAGTTCGCAGCTTCATCCTATATCCCTATCTCAGTTTATAAGTGAATCTTTCTCACTTTCTATGCATCCCTAGCTTAATCATTCTATCTACATTCTTTACAAAAGAGGGTAACCTTGCTGTCTTAACCCTTGAAACTCATTTAGAATCCAATCTTGCATTGTGTGGGATTGGATCTTATGGGTTTCAACCCCTCTTTTGAATGTAAAGTCTCCCCTAAGTGAAAACCGTCAATCCTAGTAACCTCCCTTCTCTCTCCTTGGAGTTGGAAGAGGGGAGAGCAACTAGGGTTCGATTATTTTCCGCTTTACATTTTGGTGAACCCGACGTGAACATCCTTTCTGATTATTCATGGTTAGATCTGAAAATTGGCTTCCTTGATTACATTTGCATGTTTGATCTTTTGCAAATTTTAGAGGTTAATTGCATAAAAACCCTAAATTTTCTTTTTAGTAATTGAGCTTGCGAAATGTTTAATTATTAATGCTTGTTTCAGATCTACCCTTCTATTACAAATTATCAATTCATATCTGTGCTTTAATTTTGAAAATTAAGTGGTTAAGTGTCAAAACCCTAATTTTTGAAACCCTCTTGATTCAACCTTTGTCCGACAATTTCACCAATCAAAACATCTCCAAATCAGCTGTAACTTTGGATTCCGCAACAAAATCATAATATCTTTCATCCCTGAAAATTTGGAAAAAAGTTGGGAGGACCGTGTGCACTCCGAGCGCCATCGTCCCCGACATTTTTTTCGAAATTTCGGGAGCTAGATCTTACTGTATTTTTTTGCTAAAATCCAGAATTTTGGCTGATTTTATCAATTCTAACACTTTCAAAATTACAGTCAAAGTTGGTCTTGTGATTGCTTGGATTAAGGCTCCTAATCATTCAAAAATTGTTGAAATTGAAATTTTGTGTCAAAATTGTGTTCTTACTGTCCTAAATCTGAAAAGTGTGTCAACATTCATTCGAAATTTTAGTGCTTCATTCAAATTCTTGCAAATTGCGACTTTTGAAATTAAGCGCTTAATTACAACAACTTTGATTTCCGCTTTCGAAATTGAATTTTGCGTGAAATTGAGTCAACTTTTAAATTTCAAAACTTGCATTGCTCTTAGTAGTCCCTCTAAAATCATAAAATTCAAAATTTTAGTTTCCCTCTCTTTTTCAAAATTCAAATTTTTGCATTTTTCGACAATCTTGGTAGGGTTCAATTTTGAGATTGCAACTTTAATTTGGCCTATCTACAGATCGTAAAATCACTCAATTTTTTCAGGTTAGCTTTAAAATCATCATGACTTTCATCCTTGCAAATTTCGAAAAAAGTTGCGAGGACCGTGTGCACCCCGAGCGCCACGGTCCCTGACATTTTTTCTGAAATTTCGGGAGATTGTCGTGATTGCATTTAACAGCTTAAATCTAGGAGATTGGCTGATTTTACTGAAATTTGCTACCTCTAAAAAAATCAAAATCTTCTCTCCCTCTCTAACACATGTTAAGACTTTTCAAACAATATGTACTGATTTTGCTTATGACCAAAGGTTGCTTGCAAAACTGTTTACTAGAACATTAAGAGACAAAGCCATACAATGGTATTGCTCGTTGCCTTCTTATTCTATTACTTCTTTCGAACAACTTGCAAATGCTTTTATTCAACAATTTCAAAACAATATAAGTCTTAAAGTTACTTTGATTGATTTAATGCATTGTAAACAAGGTGTTAAAGAAAAAGTGACTGATTTCATTGGTAGATAGAAGCATTTGTATGCTCAAATTTCTTTTCCAGTGCCTGACAATGATATTCAAAGAATCTTTATTTCTAATTTACAAAAAGATATTTGAGACAAACTCCTGTTTTCTGAGTTTACTTCTTTCCAACAGTTGAGTGCAACTCTTCACAATTATCAACTGACTGTGAGTCAAATGGAACAATCACATCCTATGGCTCCGAGTGATAAGGGTGATAGCAGTCAACAACCATTTGGAAAGTTTAAAGCGAATAGAGATTCCACTAAATTCAATGAAAACATCATCAACAACAATGTGAATACAGCATCAGGTGTGCCTCCTATTTCTAAGTTTTTCAAGAAAGAAAGAAAGTATACTCCTTTGAATGAATCATTGCATAGTATTATGAATAAGTTATTGGAACAAAATGTGCTTACTCTTCCTCCTGTAAGTCAAATTGATCCTGCAAAGATTAATTCATCTTATTTTGATAACAAATCTTTTTGTCAATTTCATCGTCAACATGGGCATGATATTGAAAAATGTTTTGCTTTAAAGGGTAAAATTCAAGATTTGATTGATAATAATACTATCTTTGTTTCTGGAGTGAATGATAAAGGCAACACATCGGTAGCTCCTCCTAACCAGAATCTTCAGATTTTTACTGATCCATTACCTTCTCATACCTCTAATGCGATGGAGACTAATGATTCCTCTTTCTCATCTGATGGTCTTGTGTCTATAACTCCGAATGTGATTAACTTTGTAGAGCAGCAAGAAAACCCTAAAGAACATTCCATCACATTTGATTCTAGTGAAACTATCAGGGCACCTGATGGTCCTTTATACATAGTTGCAAAAGTCAAGAATACACCTTGTCGTGGAGTGCTTATTGATCCTTCCTGCATGGTTAATGTTATTACTGAAGAATTTCTTTTTACTTTGCAATTGAATCAAGTGATCTATGACAAAACAGATGTGATTGTGAAATTATTTGATGCATTTTCTTCTCCTGCAATTGGTTCTATTACATTACCTATTGAGGTCTATAACAAATCCCTTGATGTGAACTTTGCTATTATTCCTTCATCTGAACAATTTCGTGTGAAGCTTGGCTATCCTTGGCTATCTTCCATGAAAGCTATTGCTTCTCCTATTCATAAGTGTTTGAAATTTCCCCATAATGGTGAAGTTGTTACTGTCAATCATAGTCTCTTTAAACGAGCTGAAAGAACTTCTAGCGTTCCTATTGATTATTTTTGGCCTAAACAATTCCAATCCCTTCCTCCGCGAAGTGATCATCTTTTCAAATCTTATCAAAAGTGGAAAACAGATATGATCCTATCTCTAAGTGAACCTAGAACACCTAAACTTGATATTCCTATCATTCTTGAGAAGGAAGTTCTTGCTTTGAAAGATAAAACTAATGTCTTTCCTCAAGAAGATTCCCAACCCATCCCTATGGATGTGACTATGTCTATGCCTAATAAACTTCCTAAAAGTAGACCTATACCTCCTCATCATGATGGACTTGGTCTTCTTCCTAAACCAAAAATTCCTCCTTTATATGGAGCAGTTCCTCCTCCTTCCTTCTATAGAGAGAAGAGACCTTCCTCTTCTCCTATTATCCAGCCTAAGAGACCACAACCTAAACACCCAAGTGATAAGGATGAGAACATTCCTCCTCCTCAATCTTCTCCACTTCCTACTAAGACTAGACGAAACCGTTCTGCACGTGAACGCCGACGAAAGCGTCGTCTTAGAGCTCAGGCAGCTACTTCTCAAACCTCGCAATCTCCAAAAACACCTTCAACAAGCATTATTCCATCTTCTCGAAAGTCTCCAAAACATAAGACGCATGATGGTCTTGATCCTGTGCGAGTTAAAGACCCTATTTTTATAAATCTTGATGATGCTATAGATGAAAATGTTATTCATGATGAACATGTTACTCCTCTTGCTCCTGATAGTGAATATGAACTTGTTGATATTGATAACCATTTATCTAATGAATTTTCTAAAGCACTTATCCTAGCTCCTAGACAAGAACAACGTGGCTTGGAACATGAACATAGCCCTTGTTTGGATCTTGTGATAGCTCCATCTGCTGTGTTGGATGTTCCTCCTCTAGCGTGTTCCCTACCTTCCCGAAACATTGATCAGCAAGATCGGGGAGTAGGTGACGTGCTAGACTAGTTACATTAGCATAGCAGATTCTCTCCTCCTATCTTTTGTTACTTCTTCTATGTGTTATTCTCATTCTTCTATTTGTTATCCTTAGTGTTGTCTACTTGAGGACGATGCAAAGCATTGAGATCTCTTTTGGTCTCTCTCATGTTGACTCAAAAGACACATGTGTTCCCTTCTTCTAGGTGACCTTCCTTGATTGGGGAATGAAGAACAATTATGCATACATACATATGATATACATGAATTATCATACAGCATACTGACCTCGAGGAAAGCGAAGTCACCTCGTGCTTTGTGTTTTCTGTCTATTATCCTTGGGTTTATCTCACACTTGGGGGCTAAATCTTTGTGATAACGTGCTCCTTTCCCTTCTCATTTCTTATGTGTATCACTACGTTAAAGCAATCACCCCCGTTGAGGTGTGTGCGATCACTTTAACGTAGGGGGGCATACACCCTGTCTTTCCCTTCAGGATACTTGAAAATTTCTTGGCGAATTTAGCTTTGCCTTGAAAAATTTTGGTATTTTTCTTGCATGACTCATAGTGAGGGAACCTTACTACTGACAGTCATGGTTCTCCCCTGTGATCTTCCCTTTTACTTTGTCAATCGAAGTCGTAAGATCCTTAGTCCACTGGGGGATTGGTGTATCTTTCCTCCTTGACGTGGTGAAAGTCTTTCAATGTTGTTTCCTTGTACTTTACCGGAAGTATGAGCGTGCGCTTATACTCCCGCTAAAGTGGGGGCTAAATGTAGCATCCTAAAATTGCGACACTTGCAATTTCAACCGCATTTCGATCTTCATGATGGCGATGCAACATTGAACCTAAATGGAGACCCCAAAACTTGCTCACGACACCAAAAACTGCATTTTTCCAGCACCTTGCCTGATCCCTCCTTGCACCTTGCTGTCCCGGGAGGTGGGACCAGAGCGCCCAGTGCCCTAGTCCTTTAGGACCAGGGCACCCAGCGCCCTGGTCCCCCAGGACCATGGCGCCCAGCCCCTTGGTCCCTGGCCCTATTTTGGGCCCGGTCTCCTATGGGGCTTCGGATCTTTTTGTTTGCAAATTGGAAAATATCATTTCCTGGTCGGCTTAAGGTCGGGAAAATCAGTCTATCAACCCTAATTGGCAAGTATATAAACGACATTTTCCTCTCTCATTTGGATGGATGGAAAAAAAGGTGGAAGTGATATTCCAACATTCAAGCATTCAAGCATTCAAGCATTCCTTCAAGCAATTGATCATTCTAAGTCTCCATTCAAGGCTAAGTGTTCCATTCAAGACAAGGATTCAACCATTGAAGAGGAGATCACATACTACAACATACAACATACAACATACAACAACATCTACACCTTCACATGTAAGAATACAAACATTCTTACAACAAGGTACTAGTACTTGTTTTACATTACAATCATTTACATTTACAACATTTCTCATTTCTTGGTTAATTCAAAAATCGGGGTTTGACCTAAGGGAAAACCCCTAATCCCTAACCCCCCAATTGTCTTTGCTTTTCTGTGTGTAGGTTGCAAGTACGCGACTGAAATTGAAGATCTAGAATCCTTGTGCAGAGACGAACAGATCCCCCTTCGTTTCGCGGATTTTTCGGAGGACTGTGTGCACGCCGGGCGCCATCGTCCCGTCAACTTTTGCTCAAAATTGTAGGATAGCACCGTCTTGACATTTTACTGCTAATTCCAGGTCCGCAGCTTCATCCTATATCCCTATTTTAGTTTATAAGTGAATCTTTCTCTCTTTCTATGCATCCCTAGCTTAATCATTCTATCTACATTCTTTACAAAAGAGGGTAACCTTGCTGTCTTAACCCTTGAAACTCATTTAGAATCCAATCTTACATTGTGTGGGATTGGATCTTATGGGTTTCAACCCCTCTTTTGAATGTAAAGTCTCCCCTAAGTGAAAACCGTCAATCCTAGTAACCTCCCTTCTCTCTCCTTGGAGTTGGAAGAGGGGAGAGCAACTAGGGTTCGATTATTTTCCGCTTTACATTTTGGTGAACCCGACGTGAACATCCTTTCTGATTATTCATGGTTAGATCTGAAAATTGGCTTCCTTGATTACATTTCCATGTTTGATCTTTTGCAAATTTTAGAGGTTAATTGCATAAAAACCCTAAATTTTCTTTTTAGTAATTGAGCTTGCGAAATGTTTAATTGTTAATGCTTGTTTCAGATCTACCCTTCTATTACAAATTATCAATTCATATCTGTGCTTTAATTTTGAAAATTAAGTGGTTAAGTGTCAAAACCCTAATTTTTGAAACCCTCTTGATTCAACCTTTGTCCGACAATTTCACCAATCAAAACATCTCCAAATCAGCTGTAACTTTGGATTCCGCAACAAAATCATAATATCTTTCATCCCTGAAAATTTGGAAAAAAGTTGCAAGGACCGTGTGCACTTCAAGCGCCATCGTCCCCGACATTTTTTTTGAAATTTTGGGAGCTAGATCTTACTGTATTTTTCTGCTAAAATCCAGAATTTTGGCTGATTTTATCAATTCTAACACTTTCAAAATTACAGTCAAAGTTGGTCTTGTGATTGCTTGGATTAAGGCTTCTAATAATTCAAAAATTGTTGAAATTGAAATTTTGTGTCAAAATTGTGTTCTTACTGTCCTAAATCTGAAAAGTGTGTTTGCATTCATTCAAAATTTCAGTACTTTACTCAAATTCTTGCAATTTGTGACTTTTGAAATTAAATGCTTAATTACAACAACTTCGATTTCCGCTTTCAAAATTGAATTTTGCATGAAATTGAGTCAACTTTTAAATTTCAAAATTTGCATTGCTTTTGGTATTCCCTCTAAAATCATAAAATCCAAAATTTCAGTTTCCTTCTCTTTTTCAAAATTCAAATTTTGCATTTTTTGACAATCTGGGTAGGGTTCAATTTTGAGATTGCAACTTTAATTTGGCCTATCTACAGATCGTAAAATCACCCAATTTTTTCAGATTAGCTCTAAAATCATCATAACTTTCATCCCTGCAAATTTCGAAAAAAGTTGCGAGGACCGTGTGCACTCCGAGCGCCACGGTCCCTGACATTTTTTCTGAAATTTCGGGAGATTGTCGTGATTGCATTTAACAGCTTAAATCTAGGAGATAGGCTGATTTTACTAAAATTTGCTACCTCTAAAAATTCAAAATCTTCTCTCCCTTTCTAGTGCATGAGTTTTACAACAATAAGCCCTACTTACACTATTCCTATTAGACGAAGCCTTAGAATTAAGTCTTTCCGAGGTTTAATTACTGAGGAGATGGAACCTAATTTGAATAGCCTTTTTAACGAGGACATGGCTAATTCCTCTAATCCTCCTAATGATGAAGAAGCTCTCCATGAGGTTTCTGTAGAACAACTTGTGAAATTGGATAACCAATTTGATGATTTTTGACAATGGATGTCTCAAGAATACCCCGATAGTCAAGCTCTTCCTTTAATTGAGGGTCTAAAACATATGCTTCAAAGTGATAAGAATGGAATTGATATTTTGCGTGGTATTGCACACATTGTGGATTCGAATGTGATGCCTATGAAGAGTTGTGCTGAAACTTTAGGTTATACACAACCTCCCACTCAAGTCAATCATTCTATTCCTTTGACAACTTCTATTGCTAGCATACCTACTTTTACATCAAACATAATGACTACTTCTATACAAGACATTCCTCCTATGATCACCAGTCATGGGGGCAATCCTTCTTCTTCAATTAACCCTCTTCCTTCATTCAATCCGACTTCTTCATTCATTCCTTCAATGAGTGTCCCTATTACATCTCCAAAAATGAACATGACGCAAGGGGGCAATTCATTTAACCATTCCATTCCTCCTTGTAGTGTTCCTCCTTTCCAATCCTCTCCTATGACTAACTATCATAGTGTCCCGCCACCTTACTCTTTACCTTCTTTCAATAACATAACACCTCCATCTCAATCTAACACATCTAATATGAATTCTTCGACTGAAGCGACCATTAATAATCTTGCACAAACTCTCTCTTCTTTACAACAACAAATTGCCTCTATGAATCAATCTAAGTTTAGTGTGCCCACATTTGATGTTGCGAGCCCACTTTCTCTTGACATTGTTCGAGCTATCCCTCCTAAACATGTTGAAATCCCGCATTTGGAACTTTATAATGGTAAAGGTGATCCTCTAACACATGTTAAGACTTTTCAAACAATATGTACCGATTTTGCTTATGGCCAAAGGTTGCTTGCAAAATTGTTTACTAGAACATTCAGAGACAAAGCCATACAATGGTATTGCTCGTTGCCTTCTTATTCTATTACTTCTTTCAAACAACTTGCAAATGCTTTTATTCAACAATTTCAAAACAATATAAGTCCTAAAGTTACTTTGATTGATTTAATGCATTGTAAACAAGGTGTTAAAGAAAAAGTGACTGATTTCATTGGTAGATATAAGCATTTGTATGCTCAAATTTCTTTTCCAGTGCCTGACAATGATATTCAAAGAATCTTTATTTCTAATTTACAAAAAGATATTCGAGACAAACTCCTATTTTCTAAGTTTACTTCTTTCCAACAGTTGTGTGCAACTCTTCACAATTATCAACTGACTGTGAGTCAAATAGAACAATCACATCCTATGGCTCCGAGTGATAAGGGTGATAGTAGTCAACAACCATTTGGGAAGTTTAAACCGAATAGAGATTCCATCAAATTCAATGAAAACATCAACAACAACAATGTGAATGCAGCATCAGGTGTGCCTCCTATTTCTAAGTTTTTCAAGAAAGAAAGAAAGTATACTCCTTTGAATGAATCATTGCATAGTATTATGAATAAGTTATTGGAACAAAATGTGCTTACTCTTCCTCCTATAAGGCAAATTGATCCTGCAAAGATTAATTCACCTTATTTTGATAACAAAGCTTTTTGTCAATTTCATCGTCAACCTGGGCATGATACTGAAAAATGTTTTTCTTTAAAGGGTAAAATTCAAGATTTGATGGATAATAATACTATCTGTGTTTCTGGAGTGAATGATAAAGGCAACACATCTGTAGTTCCTCCTAACCAGAATCTTTAGATTTTTACTGATCCATTACCTTCTCATACCTCTAATGCGATTGAGACTAATGATTCCTCTTTTTCATCTGATGGTCTTGTGTCTATGACTCTGAATGTGATTACCTTTGTAGAGCAGCAAGAAAACCCTAAAGAACTTTCCATCACATTTGATTCTAGTGAAACTATCAGGGCACCCGATGGTCCTTTATACATAGTTGCAAAAGTCAAGAATACACCTTGCCGTGGAATGCTTATTGATCCTTCCTACATGGTTAATGTTATTACCGAAGAATTTCTTTTTACTTTGCAATTGAATCAAGTGATTTATGACAAAACAGATGTGATTGTGAAATTATTTGATGCATTTTCTTCTCCTGTAATTGGTTCTATTACATTGCCTATTGAAGTCCATAACAAATCCCTTGATGTAAACTTTGCTATTATTCCTTCATCCGAACAATTTCGTGTGAAGCTTGGCTATCCTTGGCTATCTTCCATGAAAGCTATTGCTTCTCCTATTCACAAGTGTTTGAAATTTCCCCATAATGGTGAAGTTGTTACTGTCAATCATAGTCTCTTTAAACGAGCTGAAAGAACTTCTAGTGTTCCTATTGATTATTTTTGGCCTAAACAATTCCAATCCCTTCCTCCGTGAAGTGATCATCTTTTCAAATCTTATCAAAAGTGGAAAACAGATATGATCCTATCTCTAAGAGAACCTAGAACAACTAAACTTGATATTCCTATCGTTCTTGAGAAGGATGTTCATCCTTTGAAAGATAAAACTAATGTATGTCCTCAAGAAAATTCCCAACCCGTTCCCATCGATGTGACTATGTCTAATAAACTTTCTAAAAGTAGACCTATACCTCCTCGTCATGATGGACTTGGTCTCCTTCCTAAACCAAATATTCCTCCTTTATACGGAGCAGTTCCTCCTCCTTCTTTTTATAGAGAGAAGACACCTTCCTCTTCTCCTATTATCCAGCCTAAGAGACCACAACCTAAACACCCAAGTGATAAGGATGAGAACATTCCTCCTCCTCAATCTTCTCCACTTCCTACTAGGACTAGACGAAACCGTTCTGCACATGAACGCCGACGAAAGCGTCGTCTTAGAGCTCAAGCAGCTGCTTCTCAAACTCTACAATCTCCAAAAACACCTTCAACTAGCATTATTCCATTTTCTCCAAAATCTCCTAAACATAAGATGCATGATGATCTTGATCCTGTGCGAGTTAAAGATCCTATTCTTATAAATCTTGATGATGCTATAGATGAAAATGTTATTCATGATGAAAATGTTACTCCTCTTGCTTCTGATAGTGAATATGAACTTGTTGATATTGATAACCATTTATCTAATGAATTTTCTAAAGCACTTATCCTAGCTCCTAGACAAGAACAACGTGGCTTGGAACATGAACATAGCCCTTGTTTGGATCTTGTGATAGCTCCATCTGCTATGTTGGATGTTCCTCCTCTAGCGTGTTCCCTGCCTTCCCAAAACATTGATCAGCAAGATCGGGGGGTAGATGACGTGCTAGACTAGTTACATTAGCATAGCAGATTCTCTCCTCCTCTCTTTTGTTACTTCTTCTATGTGTTATTCTCATTCTTCTATTTGTTGTCCTTAGTGTTGTCTACTTGAATAATCAACACGCTATAGGAGGAACATCCAACACAGCAGATGGAGCTATCACAAGATCCAAACAAGGGCTATGTTCATGTTCCAAGCCACGTTGTTCTTGTCTAGGAGCTAGGATAAGTGCTTTAGAAAATTCATTAGATAAATGGTTATCAATATCAACAAGTTCATATTCACTATCAGAAGTAAGAGAAGTAACATTTTCATTATGAATAACATTTTCATCTATATCATCATCAAGATTTATAAAAATAGGATCTTTAACTCGCACAGGATCAAGACCATCATGCATCTTATGTTTAGGAGATTTTGGAGAAAATGGAATAATGCTTGTTGAAGGTGTTTTTGGAGATTGTAAAGTTTGAGAAGCAACTACCTGAGCTCTAAGACGACGCTTTCGTCGGCATTCACGTGCAGAACGATTTCGTCTAGTCTTAGTAGGAAGTGGAGAAGATTGAGGAGGAGGAATGTTCTCATCCTTATCACTTGGGTGTTTAGGTTGTGGTCTCTTAGGCTGGATAATAGGATAAGAGGAAGGTCTCTTCTCTCTATAGAAGGAAGGAGGAGGAACTGCTCCATATAAAGGAGGAATTTTTGGTTTAGGAAGGAGACCAAGTCCATCATGACGAGGAGGTATAGGTCTACTTTTAGGTAGAGACATAGTCACATCCATGAGAATGGGTTGGGAATCTTCTTGAGGAAAGACATTAGTTTTATCTTTCAAAGGAAGAACTTCCTTCTCAAGAAGGATAGGAATATCAAGTTTGGGTGTTCTAGGTTCACTTAGAGATAGGATCATATCTGTTTTCCACTTTTGATAATATTTGAAAAGATGATCACTTTGCGGAGGAAGGGATTGGAATTGTTTAGGCCAAAAATAATCAATAGGAACACTAGAAGTTCTTTCAGCTGGTTTAAAGAGACTATGATTGACAGTAACAACTTCACCATTATGGGGAAATTTCAAACACTTGTGAATAGGAGAAGCAATAGCTTTCATGGAAGATGGCCAAGGATAGCCAAGGATAGCCAAGCTTCACACGAAATTGTTCGGATGAAGGAATAATAGAAAAGTTCACATCAAGGGATTTGTTATGGACCTCAATAGGTAATGTAATAGAACCAATTGCAAGAGAAGAAAATGCATCAAATAATTTCATAATCACATCTGTTTTGTCATAGATCACTTGATTCAATTGCAAGGTAAAAAGAAATTCTTCAGTAATAACGTTAACCATGCACGAAGGATCAATAAGCACTCCACGACAAGGTGTATTCTTGACTTTTGCAACTATATATAAAGGACCATCAGGTGCCCTGATAGTTTCACTAGAATCAAATGTGATGGAAGGTTCTTTAGGGTTTTCTTGCTGCTCTACAAAGTTAATCACATTCGGAGTTATAGACATAAGACCATCAGATGAGAAAGAGGAATCATTAGTCTCAATCGCATTAGAGGTATGAGAAGGTAATGGATCAATAAAAATCTGAAGATTCTGGTTAGGAGGAGCTACAGATGTGTTGCCTTTATCATTCATTCCAGAAACAGAGATAGTATTATTATCAATCAAATCTTGAATTTTACCCTTTAAAGAAAAACATTTTTCAGTCATTAGGAGGATTAGAGGAAAAGTTGTAATTATACCTTAGAAAAGTAAACATCATTTGAAAAAGGATATATCCATAAGTTGTCGGACGAAGCCCCAGCGGTATCTGCAGTACACAGTTAGGAACCGCACCCTACAAAACACGCGTTAGATCACAAAATCACTTGCTTATTAGGGAGGTGAAATAGGGTAGCATGTTTACTTATGACAAATTGTGTAAGAGAATCTTGATGAGGGATGTTCACTAAATAGGCTTCATCAGAGCACTTTTTAGAACATCTCGAGAGTAGGAGAAGGAAAATACGATTCCAATGCAACAAACGGCTCGAAAATCGCATCTCCCAAAACCAAGTTATGATAAAATGAATGATAGAGGAAAATTAGGGTTTCAAAAGTAAAGATAAACAAATGAAAGTATATACCTTGAAAGTGACACTTGCATTTGTCACTTTGTTGATTTCAGAATACTATTCATTGCAGCGGAGCCCACATAGCCATCATCATGCCTTCACGACGACCGGAGCGTCCCACGAGGATTAAGATCCTGCGCTAGGCCGTGATTGACGACGAGCCACTGGATGAGGTGAGTTGACTGAACGTTTGACTTTTGATTTTTTCGCATTTTGACTTTTCTATGATCGTATGCAGGCCTTGAAGGCTGACCCAGGGCCCACCCAGGGCGCCATGGTTCACCAAAATGTAAAGCGAAAAATAATCGAACCCTAGTTGCTCTCCCCTCTTCCAACTCCAAGGAGAGAGAAGGGAGGTTACTAGGATTGACGGTTTTCACTTAGGGGAGACTTTACATTCAAAAGAGGGGTTGAAACCCACAAGATCCAATCCCATGCAATGCAAGATTGGATTCTAAATGAGTTTCAAGGGTTAAGACAGCAAGGCTACCCTCTTTTGTAAAGAATGTGGATAGAATGATTAAGCTAGGAATGCATGAAAAGTGAGAAAGATTCACTTATAAACAGAGATAGGGATATAGGATGGAGCTGTGGACCTAGAATTAGCAGTAAAATGTCGAGACGGCCCTGTCCTGCAAATTTGAGCAAAAGTTGATGGGACGATGGCGCCCGGCGTGCACACGGTCCTGCGAAAAATCCGCGAAACAAAGGGGGATCTGTTCGTCTCTACACAAGGATTCCAGATCTTCAATTTCAGCCGCGTACCTGCAACCTACACACAGAAAAGCGAAGACGATTGGGGGGGTTAGGGATTAGGGGTTTGCCCTTAGGTCAAACCCCGGTTTTGGAATTAACCAAGAAATGAGAAATGTTGTAAATGTAAATGATTGTAATGTAAAACAAGTACTAGTACCTTATTGTAAGAATGTTTGAATTCTTACATGCGAAGGTGTAGATGTTGTTGTATGTTGTATGTTGTGATCTCCTCTTCAATGGTTGAATCCTTGTCTTGAATGCAACACTTAGCCTTGAATGGAGACTTAGAATGATCAATTGCTTGAAGGAATGCTTGAATGCTTGAATGCTTGAATATTTGAATGTTTGAGTATTGTTTCCACCTTTTTTTTCCGTCTTACCAAAATGAGAGAGGAAAAGTAGTTTATATACTTGCCAATTAGGGTTGATAGACTGATTTTCCCGACATTAAGCCGACCAGGAAATGATATTTTCCAATTTGCAAACAAAAAGACCCGAAGCCCCATAGAAGACCGGGCCCAAAATAGGGCCAGGGACCAGGGCGCTGGGCGCCATGGTCCTGGGGGACCAGGGTGCTAGGCGCCCTGGTCCTGAAGGACCAGGTCACTGGGCGCTCTGGTCCCACCTCCCGGGATAGCAGGGTGCAAGGAGGGATCAGGCCAGGGTGCTGGAAAAATGCAGTTTCTGATGTCGTGGACAAGTTTTGGGGTCTCCATTCAGGTTCAGTGTTGTGTTGCCATCGTGAAGACCGAAATGCAGTCAAAATTGCAAGTGTCACAATTTTAGGACGCTACATTTAGCCCCCACTTTAGCGGGAGTATAAGCGCACGCTCATACTTCCGGTAAAGTACAAGGAAACAACATTGAAAGACTTTCACCACGTCAAGGAGGCAAGATACACCAAGCCCCCAGTGGACTAAGGATCTTACGACTTCAATTGATAAAGTAAAAGGGAAGATCACGAGGGAGAACCATGACTGTCAGTAGTAAGGTTCCCTCGCTATGAGTCATGTAAGAAAAATACCAAAAATTTTCAAGGCAAAGCTAAATTCGCCAAGAAATTTTCAAGTATCCTGAAGGGATAGACAGGGTGTATGTCCCCTACATTAAAGCGATCGCACACGCCTCAACGGGGGTGATTGCTTTAAGGTAGTGATACACATAAGAAATGAGAAGGGAAAGGAGCACGTTATCACAAAGATTTAGCCCCCAAGTGTGAGATAAACCCAAGGATAATAGACACAAAACACAAAGCACGAGGTGACTTCGCTTTCCTCGGGGTCAGTATGATGTATGATAGTTCATGTATATCATATGTATGTATGCATAATTGTTCTTCATTCCCCAATCAAGGAAGGTCACCTAGAAGAAGGGAACACGTGTCTTTTGAGTCAACATGAGAGAGACCAACAGAGATCTCAATGTTTTGCATCATCCTCAAGTAGACAACACTAAGGACAACAAATAGAAGAATGAGAATAACACATAGAAGAAGTAACAAAAGAGAGGAGGAGAGAATCTGCTATGCTAATGTAACTAGTCTAGCACGTCATCTACCCCCCGATCTTGCTGATCAATGTGTCGGGAAGGCAGGGAACACGCTAGAGGAGGAACATCCAACACAGCAGATGGAGCTATCACAAGATCCAAACAAGGGCTATGTTCATGTTCCAAGCCACGTTGTTCTTGTCTAGGAGCTAGGATAAGTGCTTTAGAAAATTCATTAGATAAATGGTTATCAATATCAACAAGTTCATATTCACTATCAGAAGCAAGAGAAGTAACATTTTCATCATGAATAAAATTTTCATCTATATCATCATCAAGATTTATAAAAATAGGATCTTTAACTCGCACAGGATCAAGACCATCATGCATCTTATGTTTAGGAGATTTTGGAGAAAATGGAATAATGCTTGTTGAAGGTGTTTTTGGAGATTGTAAAGTTTGAGAAGCAGCTGCCTGAGCTCTAAGACGACGCTTTCGTCAACGTTCACGTGCAGAACGTTTTCGTCTAGTCTTAGTAGGAAGTGGAGAAGATTGAGGAGGAGGAATGTTCTCATCCTTATCACTTGGGTGTTTAGGTTGTGGTCTCTTAGGCTGGATAATAGGAGAAGAGGAAGGTCTCTTCTCTCTATAGAAGGAAGCAGGAGGAACTGCTCCATATAAAGGAGGAATTTTTGGTTTAGGAAGAAGACCAAGTCCATCATGACGAGGAGGTATAGGTCTACTTTTAGGAAGTTTATTAGGCATAGACATAGTCACATCCATAGGGATGGGTTGGGAATCTTCTTGAGGAAAGACATTAGTTTTATCTTTCAAAGGAAGAACTTCCTTCTCAAGAATGATAGGAATATCAAGTTTAGGTGTTCTAGGTTCACTTAGAGATAGGATCATATCTGTTTTCCACTTTTGATAAGATTTGAAAAGATGATCACTTCGCGGAGGAAGAGATTGGAATTGTTTAGGCCAAAAGTAATCAATAGGAACGCTACAAGTTCTTTCAGCTGGTTTAAAGAGACTATGATTGACAGTAACAACTTCACCATTATGGGGAAATTTCAAACACTTGTGAATAGGAGAAGCAATAGCTTTCATGGAAGATAGCCAAGGATAGCCAAGCTTCACACGAAATTTTTCGGATGAAGGAATAATAGCAAAGTTCACATCAAGGGATTTGTTATGGACCTCAATAGGTAATGTAATAGAACCAATTGTAGGAGAAGAAAATGCATCAAATAATTTCACAATCACATTTGTTTTATCATAGATCACTTGATTCAATTGCAAAGTAAAAAGAAATTCTTCAGTAATAACATTAACCATGCACGAAGGATCAATAAGCACTCCACGGCAAGGTGTATTCTTGACTTTTGCAACTATGTATAAAGGACCATCAGGTGCCCTGATAGTTTCACTAGAATCAAATGTGATGGAAAGTTCTTTAGGGTTTTCTTGCTGCTCTACAAAGTTAATCACATTCGGAGTTATAGACACAAGACCATCAGATGAGAAAGAGGAATCATTAGTCTCAATCGCATTAGAGGTATGAGAAGGTTCTTGTATATCAAAATGTGTGGTATCATTTGCCTAGTGTAGATCATATGTATGTATGTATGTATTTTAAAATGTTGGAATCGTACTTGTTAACCTGATTGTATGCCTTAAATTTGATATAGAATGTAGATAGAATGATTAAGCTAGGGATGCATAGAAAGTGAGAAAGATTCACTTATAAACTGAGATAGGGATATAGGATGAAGCTGCGGACCTGGAATTAGCAGTAAAATGTTGAGACGGTGCTGTCCTGCAATTTTGAGCAAAAGTTGATGGGACGATGGCACCCGGCGTGCACACGGTCCTCCGAAAAATCCACGAAACGAAGGGGGATCTATTCGTCTCTGCATAAGGATTCCAGATCTTCATTTTCAGCCGCGTACCTGCAACCTACACACAGAAAAGCGAAGACGATTGGGGGGTTAGGGATTAGGGGTTTGCCCTTAGGTCAAACCCCGGTTTTGGAATTAACCAAGAAATGAGAAATGCTGTAAATGTAAATGATTGTAATGTAAAACAAGTACTAGTACCTTGTTGTAAGAATGTTTGTATTCTTACATGCGAAGGTGTAGATGTTGTTGTTTGTTGTATGTTGTATGTAGTATGTAGTATGTGATCTCCTCTTCAATGGTTGAATCCTTGTCTTGAATGCAACACTTAGCCTTGAATGGAGACTTAGAATGATCAATTGCTTGAAGGAATCTTTGAATGCTTGAATGCTTGAATGTTTGAATACTTGAATATCGTTTCCATGCCTTTTTCCGTCTTACCAAAATGAGAGAGGAAAAGTAGTTTATATACTTGCCAATTAGGGTTAAAAGACTAATTTTCCCGACCTTAGGCCGACAAGGAAATGTTATTTTCCAATTTGCAAACAAAAAGACCCGAAGCCTCATAGGAGACCGGGCCCAAAATAGGGCCAGGGACCAGGGCGCTGGGCGCTCCGGTCCCACCTCCCGGGACAGCAGGGTGCAAGGAGGATCAGACCAGGGTGCTGGAAAAACGCAGTTTTTGGTGTCATGGACAAGTTTCGGGGTCTCCATTCAGGTTCCGTGTTGCGTCGCCATCGTGAAGACCAAAATGCAGTCAAAATTGCAAGTGTCACAATTTTAGGATGCTACATTTAGCCCCCACTTTAGCGGGAGTATAAGCGTATGCTCATACTTCCGGTAAAGTACAAGGAAACAACATTGAAAGACTTTCACCACGTCAAGGAGGCAAGACACACCAAGCCCCCAGTGGACTAAGGATCTTACGACTTCGATTGATAAAGTAAAAGGGAAGATCACGAGGGAGAACCATGACTGTCAATAGTAAGGTTCCCTCACTATGAGTCATGTAAAAAAAATACAAAAAATTTTCAAGGCAAAGCTAAGTTCGCCAAGAAATTTTCAAGTATCCTGAAGGGATAGACAGGGTGTATGCCCCCCTACGTTAAAGCGATCGCACACACCTCAACGGGGGTGATTGCTTTAAGGTAGTGATACACATAAGAAATGAGAAGGGAAAGGAGCACGTTATCACAAAGATTTAGCCCCCAAGTGTGAGATAAACCCAAGGATAATAGACACAAAACACAAAGCACGAGGTGACTTCGCTTTCCTCGGGGTCAGTATGATGTATGATAGTTCATGTATATCATATGTATGTATGCATAATTGTTCTTCATTCCCCAATCAAGGAAGGTCACCTAGAAGAAGGGAACACGTGTCTTTTGAGTCAACATGAGAGAGACCAACAGAGATCTCAATGTTTTGCATCATCCTCAAGTAGACAACACTAAGGACAACAAATAGAAGAATGAGAATAACACATAGAAGAAGTAACAAAAGAGAGGAGGAGAGAATCTGCTATGCTAATGTAACTAGTCTAGCATGTCATCTACCCCCCGATCTTGCTGATCAATGTTTCGGGAAGGCAGGGAACATGCTAGAGGAGGAACATCCAACACAGCAGATGGAGCTATCACAAGATCCAAACAAGGGCTATGTTCATGTTCCAAGCCACGTTGTTCTTGTCTAGGAGCTAGGATAAGTGCTTTAGAAAATTCATTAGATAAATGGTTATCAATATCAACAAGTTCATATTCACTATCAGAAGCAAGAGAAGTAACATTTTCATCATGAATAACATTTTCATCTATATCATCATCAAGATTTATAAAAATAGGATCTTTAACTCGCACAGGATCAAGACCATCATGCATCTTATGTTTAGGAGATTTTGGAGAAAATGGAATAATGCTTGTTGAAGGTGTTTTTGGAGATTGTAAAGTTTGAGAAGTAGCTGCCTGAGCTCTAAGATGACGCTTTCGTCAGCGTTCACGTGCAGAACGATTTCGTCTAGTCTTAGTAGGAAGTGGAGAAGATTGAGGAGGAGGAATGTTCTCATCCTTATGACTTGGGTGTTTAGGTTGTGGTCTCTTAGGCTGGATAATAGGAGAAGAAGAAAGTCTCTTCTCTCTATAAAAGGAAGGAGGAGGAACTGCTCCATATAAAGGAGAAATTTTTGGTTTAGGAAGGAGACCAAGTCCATCATGACAAGGAGGTATAGGTCTACTTTTAGAAGATTTATTTGGTATAGACATAGTCACATCCATAGGGATGGGTTGGGAATCTTCTTGAGGAAAGACATTAGTTTTATCTTTCAAAGGAAGAACTTCCTTCTCAAGAACGATAGGAATATCAAGTTTAGGTGTTCTAGGTTCACTTAGAGATAGGATCATATCTTTTTTCCACTTTTGATAAGATTTGAAAAGATGATCACTTCGCGGAGGAAGAGATTGGAATTGTTTAGGCCAAAAGTAATCAATAGGAACGCTAGAAGTTCTTTCAGCTGGTTTAAAGAGACTATGATTGACAGTAACAACTTCACCATTATGGGGAAATTTCAAACACTTGTGAATAGGAGAAGCAATAGCTTTCATGGAAGATAGCCAAGGATAGCCAAGCTTCACACGAAATTGTTCGGATGAAGGAATAATAGCAAAGTTCACATCAAGGGATTTGTTATGGACCTCAATAGGTAATGTAATAGAACCAATTGCAGGAGAAGAAAATGCATCAAATAATTTCACAATCACATATGTTTTGTCATAGATCACTTGATTCAATTGCAAAGTAAAAAGAAATTCCTTAGTAATAACATTAACCATGCACGAAGGATCAATAAGCACTCCACGGCAAGGTGTATTCTTGACTGTTGCAACTATGTATAAAGGACCATCAGGTGCCCTAATAGTTTCATTAGAATCAAATGTGATGGAAGGTTCTTTAGGATTTTCTTGCTGCTCTACAAAGTTAATCACATTCGGAGTCATAGACACAAGACCATCAGATGAAAAAGAGGAATCATTAGTCTCAATCACATTAGAGGTATGAGAAGGTAATGGATCAGTAAAAACCTGAAGATTTTGGTTAGGAGGAGCTACAGATGTATTGCCTTTATCATTCACTCCAGAAATAGAGATAGTATTATTATCAATCAAATCTTGAATTTTACCCTTTAAAGCAAAACATTTTTCAGTATCATGCCCAGGTTGACGATGAAATTGACAAAAAGATTTGTTATCAAAATAAGGTGAATTAATCTTTGCAGGATCTATTTGCCTTACAGGAGGGAGAGTAAGCACATTTTGTTCCAATAACTTATTCATAATACTATGCAATGATTCATTCAAAGGAGTATACTTTCTTTCTTTCTTGAAAAACTTAGAAATAGGAGGCACACCTGATGCTACATTCACATTGTTGTTGATGATGTTTTCATTGAATTTGATGGAATCTCTGTTCGGTTTAAACTTCCCAAATGGTTGTTGACTACTATCACCCTTATCACCCGGAGCCATAGGATGTGATTGTTCCATTTGACTCACAGTCAGTTGATAATTGTGAAGAGTTGCACACAACTGTTGGAAAGAAGTAAACTCAGAAAACAGAAGTTTGTCTCGAATATCTTTTTGTAAATTAGAAATAAAGATTCTTTGAATATCATTGTCAGGCACTGGAAAAGAAATTTGAGCATACAAATGCTTATATCTACCAATGAAATCAGTCACTTTTTCTTTAACACCTTGTTTACAATGCATTAAATCAATCAAAGCAACTTTAGGACTTATATTGTTTTGAAATTGTTGAATGAAAGCATTTGCAAGTTGTTCGAAAGAAGTAATAGAATAAGAAGGCAACGAGCAATACCATTGTAGGGCTTTGTCTCTGAATGTTCTAGTAAATAGTTTTGCAAGGAACCTTTGGTCATAAGCAAAATCGGTACATATTGTTTGAAAAGTCTTAACATGTGTTAGAGGATCACCTTTACCATTATAAAGCTCCAAATGCGGGATTTCAACATGTTTAGGAGGGATAGCTCGAACAATGTCAAGAGAAAGTGGGCTCGCAACATCAAATGTAGGCACACTAAACTTAGATTGATTCATAGAGGCAATTTGTTGTTGTAAAGAAGAGAGAGTTTGTGCAAGATTATTAATGGTCGCTTCAGTCAAAGAATTCATATTAGATGTGTTAGATTGAGATGGAGGTGTGATGTTATTGAAAGAAGGTAAAGAGTAAGGTGGTGGGACACTATGATAGTTAGTCATAGGAGATGATTGGAAAGGAGGAACACTAGAAGGAGGAATGGAATGGTTGAATGAATTGCCCCCTTGCGTCATGTTCATTTGTGGAGATGTAATAGGGACACTCATTGAAGGAATGAATGAAGAAGTCAGATTGAATGAAGAAAGAGGGTTAATTGAAGAAGAAGGATTGCCCCCATGACTGGTGATCATAGGGGGAATGTCTTGTATAGAAGTAGTCATTATGTTTGATGTAAAAGTAGGTATGCTAGCAATAGAAGTTGTCAAAGAAATAGAATGATTTATCTTTTCAAATTTGAGTGTTTATGCTATTTACAAGTCTTAATTTCTTGCAAGATTCAAAAATTTAGAGGAAATTTTTGCTAAAACCCTAATTTTTCAATTCAAAGTTGAACTTGTGGACAGCTTAATTGGGATCAATAATTTCAAATCTGATTTAGGAACTCATTTGAATTGCATTGGTTAAAATTAAACATTTCCTTCTATTTTGCATGTGTTATCATTTGAAAGAGGAAAATTGTTGTCATGATGCATTCATTTCATAGATGTGATAATGGGTTAGCTTCGCTTGTTTCAATTTTTCCTAAAGAACCTCTCCCCATCTATAACAACATTTTAGTGCCTAAAAGAGTTGCTACCAATCCCTTTGAGACTCTCCCATGCTCTAAGGATGAAGACTTTAAGAGTGATCTTGACAACTCTCCTAAAATGTGCCATTCCTATTTAGCTATCCTAGAGGAAGAGAATGATATCATAAACACCTTTCTTAATGTTACTTTACCTTCCCTACATGAATCCTCTCTAAGTAAAAAGGTATTGATGGACATTGACTTATTTTCTCCTAAATTTGGTCCTTCCAATGGGGGCATGTTAGTGCAACAAGAGGTTATGAACACTTCTTTCAAAGATCTCCTTCCTAAGCATGAATCTTTGGAGAAATATGTTCATGTTCCTCCTAAAAAACACTCCCTTCATGAGGCTCCTTTTGTGCAAGAAGATGACATTATCCTTACATTTCCTAGTGATGGCATTTCCTTTTCCAACAAAATTCCCACTAGAGATGATGAATTAATGATAAATGCTTACCCTTCTCCTAAAGTTTGTCTTACCCATAAGCATCCCTTAGAGAAAGAAGATGAAATAATAAGAAATTTCCTTAATTCTCTCTCCCCTAAAGATCATATTGAACATATTTTGAGGAAAGAGGATGAGTTTAACATATCTATTGATGCTCTCCCTCCTAAGGATGAGGAATTAATAAACAATGTTATCTCCTCTCCCGAAATTGACAATACTTCAAACATTCCTTTCAACCACTTCACTATTTGGGATGAACCATTAGAAGAAGGTGTAGATTATTCTCTCTCCCTTGATAATTTCTCACCTTCCTTGAATCTCAATTATTCTCCCTCTAAAAAAAATAAAGCATCTCCCTCTCCTCAACTTGGTTCTACTCATAAGGAGACCCTAGTTCAAAGCAAGATGGTTAACATCTCTTTCAAATATGTCTCTCTCAAAAGTGAGACTTTAGAGAGTAATGTTGATCCTTCTCCTAGAGAGTTTATTCCCCATGTAGATTCTTTGATGATAAAGGATGATATGACCTTTCCTAGTATTACTCTTCCTACTAGAACATCAATGCCTATCCCTTGTCTCTCTCCTAAAATTGATTTAATTCGTGATAAGATTTTAGTGCAAGAGAAGACTATCAATAATTCTTCCAACACTTTTGTTCATTCCTCTAAACCATCCTCAATCAATTTGATACATGTGAATGAGACACCTAACAAACCTCTCTTCACTGTCCAAGGTGCTTGTCCTTCTCAAAATTCTCAACCTTTAAATAAGCCTATCTTAGTGGTTCAAGGTGGTTATGCTAATGATTCTTTTTGCACTCCTAAGAAACCTATTATTACTGTACAAGGAGGTTATTCTACTAAGAGCCCTTATGAGTATGCTAAGCAATTAACTAGAGAGAGTTATCATGCGGTTGCCCATACCTATAACACAAGAAACAATAGGCAACCTAATCCTCCTCCAGTTAGCCCAACTTCACTTCCTCCTTCTCAACCAATTCTTCCACAAGCTCCACGTATTTCACAAGTTCTCAGTAAGGAATATGATCTCATAGAACAACTTAAAGCTACCCCTGCTAAGATATCCCTTTGGGATTTGATCCAAACTTCTTCCGCTCATCATGGAATGTTACAAGATGCCTTGAAAGATTTGAATGTTCCTCCACCTAATACATCTAGTAATATAGTGTCTTTGGTTAACTCTGTGATGAATCCTAAAGCTCAAATTGTGTTTACTCAAGATGAGTTGCCTACTAGTGAAATTCAACATCAATATGATCCCTTGATGATTGTGGTTATCATAAATGACACTACTATAAGATGAACACTGGTAGATAATGGCTCTGGCCTTAATGTGTGTAGCATTAATCTATTGCATAAGATGAATGTGGATACATCCCTTATTGAGCCTGACTCTCGTCCCATTCAAGGCTTTGATAATGTGGCTAAGTCTTCATTAGGTATTATCACCTTACCCGTCACAGTGGGACCTGTTACTTTGCCTACTCCTATCTATGTTATGTCGAGAAATCTAACATACAACTTGTTACTAGGGAGACCTTGGATTCACAGTATGCAAGCTGTCCCCTCTACATTGCATAGACAAGTTAAATTTATTTATAACAATAAGACATATACCTTGATAGGTGATACTAATCTTCAGGCTTGTTTGCAAACATCTACTTCCAAAGGGAGTTCTTCTAAACCTTCCTCTTCTAGTGATGACTCTTTAAACAAGATACCTAGGGAGGAATCCTCACTCTCTGATGATCAAAATTCTTTGGATGAGTCTAAAGCTCCTGAAGAAGATCCTTCTTGACTTGAGTCTACACATGAAAAGGCTTTTGATCCTGAGAAGGTTCTCGCAGAAGATGATTGGGGATCTCTTGACTTTAATCCCACCTTTGTAGGTGAGTATAGGGTTCCTCTTAGAGCGTTTAAATTTAAAAAGAAGGAAGAAACTAGAGATCAATTAGTCTTACTTGAACCTATGAGCAATAATTTTGTGGCCACTTCTCAAACTTCTTCTCCTCACACCTCTAATTATGAAGAGTTTGATTCTTTGTCTTATGAAAAACCACCTTCTCTTCCTGAAATGGCTGATCATTATGGTCATGGTTTTCGCATTTTTGCTAAGCATGGGTATCATGGAAATGGTTGTGGCGCTCATGAACAAGGGATAAAAGTTCCTCTAGAGACTAATTTTCACAATTATGCCTTTGGACTTGGCTATAATCCCTGCAAACGCACCAAAGCATCTAAAAGACCATCTCTCAATGTGAATGCTATATTTAGTAGTGATGATGATCTCACTTCAACTAAATCATCTTCTACTTCTATCAACTCTCATTCCCCTCATAAGGAAATCTTGGCGATGAAATCTCTTTATGACTCCCCTCAAATTTCTAAATCCACTTATGAATCTTTATCTCCTATTCATCATAAAGTCCTTTCCTCCAGGGATAAGGCTCTAATAAATTACACTCATCCCTCTTCTAAGATTTCTTGTGACTTTTCTTCTTCAATTTTAATCATTTTATACATGTTTTTGATCTCACTTATAGTTGAGCATTTAGCATGTCATATTCAAATACCTCATTCAGTCTATCATGTCTTTAAATAACATTAATGGCTATTATGTTGCTCATCATTATGTGACATTGGTAGCTCATTTACTGGGGGCTCATTATCATTCATGATGGTACAATTTCAAGTGCAATCATATTTTTGAAGCAACATAATAGCCTAATTTTCTATGTTATCTCTTGTTCCTATGGGGACAAGAGTGATTTCATATATCTCTTCTTTTTATGGTTAAAATTTCCCTTTGGGGTACTAGTGTGGAAATATTGATCATCTTTTCTTTAGAATCCTCTTTTCCTAGATATGGGAGAAGATGTGTATTCTCTTTCTTATCCTACCCACTTCTTGTAAGGAGCATTTTTACATACACTAATGTCTTGCTTGCATGAACTCATGTGAGTATGTAGTACATTTTGCTTATGTCTAATTCTCTCCTTAGAAGATTGTGTAAGCCCTTCTCATTGTCCTTATCCTTGGGAGGCAATGATCTTTCCTTATTTTTATCTAAGGATCCACTTTTTCCTATTTCGTGGATGGTGTGAACTTTATTATTTGATGTTATTCCTTGTATGCATTTGTTGTTGTTGGTTCAAGGATTCTCTCTTACAAGAGGTGTAAGTCCTTGACTACAACCTCTTTTGCACTTGGTAAAATACATCCATAATGAATTCACTCTCCCAATAAAAGCAGCGTCATCCTTCATTAAGAATCACTTTCACCTCGCAAAAGAAGGAAGTATTGCATTCTTAGTCTCTTCTTTGTCTTATTCTAGAAGATGTTATATTTGTCTAAGACAATTCCTCTCGGGGATAGGTGTCTTTTGTACAAAGATCTCTTCTCCTCTAGGGATCTCCTTTACACATACTACAAGATATCCCTTTTTCAACTATCTTATCCTTGCTTAAAGAGTGCACAACTCTTTTGCTTGGATCTATGACATTGTTGCATTTTTGGGGTATCTTCTTTTGTGATGAAGGTAGGTATCCTTGTTCTACTTTACTTATGACATAAACATTACACTTTTTGAGCAATGGGTCATTCTCGGAACCAGAGCACAGACTCTTAGAGAGAGATGTCTCCATTTTTCTTTTATGCAAGGTGATTATTCTCGGAACCAGAGCACAGACTCTTAGAGCAAGATGTCACGCTTTTGTACTATACATATACAAGTTGTAGCATACTTGGGCATAGACTCCTATGAGGTGCTTCTAACCTCCCTTACACACACATGCATGAGGTTGAGTGGAACTAGCGGCATAAGGCTAGACTTTCTCACTCTCCTCCCTTACATGGATCACCTAGACAGACTCTAGGGGCTAGTTTTCCATGTCCTTTTTCCCATGGATCACCTAGACAAAATCTAGGGGCGAGAAGTCCATGTTTTCTCTCTCACTATTCTTCCCAGGGATCACCAATGTGTGTATGCATACTTTTTTCCTTTCTTTTCTTCTCTTTGCATTTTGTTTCCATTTACATCCTTCATCTTGTGTTAGAGAACTCTCAAATCCTCACACTCTTTGTTGTGTTGGAATGGAGATTTAGTCCTCTTTCTTACCAAATGATTCTCCATTAGTTTTTGATCTCATATCGAATCTTCTTGTGAGCATTTGTCATCAATATTCTTTAACAATTTGAAGTGGTAAACATGATACCCTGTTTCAACTCACTAAAATTAGCAAGCCGAAACAGGGGGGGGCATATAGCTACCCTCTAATTTTCATCACCTTCCTTAGTAAGCATTAGGTGATTTTGTGATCTAACGTGTGTTTTGTAGGGTGCGGTTCCTAACTGTGTACTGCAGATACCGCTGGGGGCTTCGTTCGACAAACTTATGAATATATCCTTTTTCAAATAATGTTTACTTTTCTGTACTTTAGCTTGCATATGCACGTAGTGTTCATATGACCGCTAAAGTGGGGGATAAATGTAGCGTCGTAAATTGTACGCACTTGCTAGGGTGGTACAATTTCACACCTAGTTTAGCACCCGCCTTGGCGCATTTTGCATTTTGCATTGCATTTACCCTTTAGCACTTAATCAATTAAATTAATTAGGTCTAAGGTTCTATTTCATCGTCCTCCACATCATAAAGTTGGGCCCTTTCATTAAAGTGTGCCCTTTTCATTTTATTCCTCCTATACATCATTTAATCAAAAACCCTAATTAGGTCCTATTTTGAACTTGGGGGCTTGGTTTCGGGGGTCAAAACATCTCGAAATCACCTGTAACTTCGGGATTCTCTCTAAAATCATCATATCCAACAACCCTGAAAATTTGGTGAAAAGTTGTCGGGACCATGGCGCCCGGAGTGCACATGGTCCCGGACATTTTTCCCAAAATTTTAGGAGCGCGATCCAATCATAAAATAAAGCTTAACCCCAAGAAATTGGTGGGAGATTCAATCTCTAGGTCGGCCAAAAGTTGAAATTACGACCTAGGGTTTCATATATAAGAGCTCTCTTTCTTCATTGGAAAGGATCCGATTTTTGTTTTCAGGAACCTCATATGCAGCGAAAGAGTAGATCTTTGAAGACTTCAACAACATTCAACATCCTTCTATCAAGCATTTATCAATTTCATTCATCCATTTAGGGCTTGGAAGACATTGAAGAACAATAGGAGATTACCGACTGAAGATTGGCTTGTACTCCTCCCTTGAGGGTTGGGTATGATTTCATGTTGTTTTCATGTCTTTGCATAAGCTTCAATATATCCTTTATTCATGCTTTAGATCACTTTGCATCTTGATTTAGAGTATTTACATTATCATTTACAAGCAATTAGGGTTTACTTTCTAGGTTGCTCTAGTTTGCTTGCTTGCATTTTAGGACCTTGCACACACACTAGGTCTGCACACACAATACGTTTTACAATACAACTTGGCTATTCGTGGAGGTGGAAATCACCGAAGCGGGGGTTTGACTAAGGAAAAACCCTATATAGCTGCCCATACCCTTTTCAGATATAAGTGCAGGTTTCAGGACTTGGAGGACGCCGCAGGTGACAGATCCGGGAAAAGCAGGTCAAGATAGCACTCCACACCAAATTGCAAAGCAAAAGACCAGGACAAGGGCGTGGGGCGCCCTAGTCCTGCCAGGACAGGGGCGCTGGGTGCCCTGGTCCCTGGGACAGGGGTGCTGGGCACCCTGGTCCCTGGGACAGGGGTGCTAGGCGCCCTGGTCCTCCTGACAGACAACATTTTCAGCATTTTTGACAGCTTTTCCAGAGTGCAAAACAGCAGTTTCCGGAGCAGTTTCAGGGGCAGAATTAGGACAGTGGCGCCCGCGCCCCCATTCCAAACATTTTCACTCAGATTTTGACTCTGGGTATGCATTTACATTCTTGTCTTGTCCTTGTGTTTATAGCTTTCCATTGTTTAAGTTCAATTATGCAATCTTGTCATTAATTCATACTTGCATTTTGGGGTTAGGAATTGAACTTGCATCATTCTATCTTCCAATTACAACAAAGGAATAGAAATCCTAATAGGTAGCCCGTGGCTCTCTCTTCCACAAAAAGAAGTAGCCAATTGTGTGATACCTCTAGGCTCTTTCGTATTCCACAAGTGTGTGGTTGAAAGTGAGATTAGGGCATGTTTGCTTAGTGCCACTTTTTCTCCCACACAGTTTGGATGCTTGAAATATTTTGCTTCACTTCTCGCTTTGGATGCCTTCGCTTGGGTTTTTCGTGCTCTTAGAAAGTTTGAATCCTTGGTGAATGAAAAAGAGGGAAAACATTGATTTATAATATCTTTTCCTTCAACAACCACAATAAATGCCCATCGGTTAAGTGAAGCTTAACACATCTTCCTGTAAAGAAGAAGTTCATCTTCTCACCATCAACCGAGGGTAAGCTTGCATGATTTTCAATTTGTTGCCATACCCCCAAAAGGTTTCTTTTCAGTTAGATGAAGAATTTCCTGCCGATGGAGTGATACTTTGTTCTACTGGTGAAGGAATAGTCTCATCAACATTTTGGTCTCTCTTTTTAATCCATTGTTTTGAAAATTCTTGCTTTACCTCATCAACCTTCTCTTTGCCTTTCAAACTGGGTCCTTTGTTGTTTGCCGATGATGCCTTACTTCTACAAAATTTTGCAATATGTCTAATCTTGTTACAAGCATAACAAGTCACATTGTTCTTCTGAATAGCCTTTCCATATCCTATGTCGGTATGTGTTTTACATTGATTAGATAAGTGTCCAAATCTTCCACAAACATAACATCTTACATTCATTCTGTAGTTTTCTAAATTATGACCAATTTTGTTGCATTTGGAACATTGATCGATGAGTGTATTAATGTTCTAATAGTTTCTAGATCTACACTAATTTTCTCTATGACCATACTTGTTACAGTTAAAGCATTTCCCATTAAATTTGTAGGCATTAGGTTGTCTTACTGGTTTACTATGATCATGATTGTTTGCAGTACCAGAGCTTTCACCAACTTCAAAGCCAAGTCCATTAGTATCTCCATCAGGTCTCTAATTTTTCAGCATGTTGTCAAGTTCCTCTGAACTTTTCTTGAATTTCTCTTTGTGTTGATGTGCAGTAGCCAACTCATTTTCAAAGATTCCCTTCTATCTCATAAGTTTAGTTTTATCATTTTTTGTATGCATCAAATATGTCTTCAACATATCATTTTCATGACTAAGTCTTGTATTTTCATTTCCAACATCATTGAGTCTCCTAGTCAAGTCATCTACATTCTTCTTTCCATCTTCAATGTCTTTATAAAACCTCATAGTCATATCTTGCATCTCATTCCTCATAGCACTGTTTTCTTGTCTCAACTTGTTCACAAGGTCATTAAGAGTTTTCTTTTCATCATCATCACTCTGCATCTTCTCATGAAGTTCTCTTCTTTTGTTTCTAGCAATAGTGAGATTTTCTTGAATTCCTTGAATGAATTCCTGTGCAGTCTTCAAATCATCTTCAAGTTTGATATTCTTTAACTTTTCTGCATCATAATCTGAAAGAGTCATTTCCAATTGCTTTCTCAAGTTTTCCATCTGTACCAGTGTCATAATCTCCCTCAAACTGTTAGGATTTTGAAAATGGAGGACCAGGCTCTGATACCAATTGTTAGGATTCCCAAAGATACTAAGAGGGGGGGTGAATCAGTATCTAACCGGTTTCAAATTTTTTGAACTTATTAAGTAATTTGCATTTCAGAACAATGTACTGGTAAAGAAGAATTAATGCAATAAATATGGACAATAAACACAACATAGAAAGCACACCATAACACAAGATTTTTGGCGAGGAAACCCAGTGTGGGAAAAACCTCGGCGGGATTTGTGACCCACAATATTCACTCACTGGCCAATAAATGGATATTACTTACAATAGTGTGCCTGCACATGCAGGGAGGCTAACTCCCTAGAGCTCACTGCTCAAATACAAAAGGAAGTCTCACTGACTTACAAAAATGGATTATGGAAATCCAATGTAATGTACTATTGCAAAAAGAATCTACTATGCCAGGTTCAGTATAGGTTTAAGCTCATGCAATAACCATAAACCTTTCTACAAAATCTGCCTTAATATTCTCTCTACATATCCATGTGTATATATCCTATCAAAATGATCTACAAGATCTCATACTTATATATGAGTCTTATTACAATATGTCATGTCGTCTTACAAAAGATATTACAATTAAATACAACATACAATAATCAAAATCCTCTCGGTTAGGGTGTCGGTAATCATTATTGTAGCTATCGGTGAACTATCTGCCAGTGTAGAGACTGCCGATGTTGATGCCATAGGATTGCAAGATTGCCATCCATGACAACACCTTCAATCACCTACAATTCTCATTGGAGTGTGCAATGCCAATAGAAGTGATTAAAATAGACTTAGGAAGTGTCTTTGTGAGGTTTAGCAAAAGGGATACCCAGATGGTTAAATGGGAAAGTTTATATGGGATAAGGTCATGCTTAATGCAAATACCCATTTGATTAGACAATTTTTTCACAATATCTAGATCACGATACTCAAGTGTGATTCTGGGGAAAGCAATCCAAAAAGGCATGAAAAGGGGAGGAACTAAATCTAGACTAAAATTTGGAACCCACGCCAAAGTGATAATACTAGCACCCTTACAAAACCACCCCTTATATCTATGAACACAATTTCTATGCTCTTTGGAATGACAAATGGAAATGAAAAAGAGAGACTCCTTATCGATCAAACAATATCCTTCAAGCCCAACCAATTCTATTTAGCCCAAAATGAAAGATGCGTAAAGGAAATAGTAGAATGAAGTTTACCAATGAGGTTGTGGCGTGTAACAATCTATTTGAGGCTAAATAAGGTGGTTCGAAAAAAAAATCTTATACACACCCTCAGACTTGCCCGATTTTCCAGTGTTAACAGCATCTGTGACCTTTGGCGAGACTAGAACCTGACTACCCTCTTTAGTTGTATCACTTGAAAGTTGCAGATTACCTTCTGCATCTAAATTTTGTGCAAGAGAATCAAGAAGAGATGTGCAAGGGGTTTTCTTTCTCTAGTTCTGTGTAACCCTTTTTGGTTTGAAGGGTTCCCCTTGGTGCAAATTGTTTATTGGAAGATTGTTTGGGGTTGAAAAAAATTTGGCGTTTATCAAATGGGTATTGTTTGTCCAGGTCACATATGATGGAAGATTAAGAGGATTAGCCTATGAACTGGATACAGAACAAGGTGACAATGGTGGTGTCCCCTCACAAATGTCAAAGGGGGGTGGGTTGTGGTGTTCGATCTAGTCGGTGTTCAAAATGATGACGCAAAAATCCTCTTTCTCTCCCATGACCCTACAATCTGCCTAGAAACTGATGGATTCCACCAAAAGAATGCCTATACTCTGATAAACCATCATATAGCTGCCACGAAGCCCGCCTAACTCCCACGGGTCTAGGCCCTAGCAACCCTAGTTGCAGGGCTCACCACATCACTTAGGATTGAGCTCACCGCTGCTCGGGATGCAAGGGTCATCACCGCTTAGATTAGGGTTGCAGAGCTTGCCGTCATTGCCCACCCTGCAGAGCTCACCATCTCTTGGGTTGCAGAGCTCACCACTGCTTAGGATGTAGAGGTTGCCGCCTCTCGGATTAGAGTTGCAGAGCTCGTCGTCACCGCCACACGGGTTGCAGAGCTCAAAATCATTTCGCCGCCACTCAGATTAGGGTTGTAGAGCTTGTCATCGTCACCCACCCTGCAGAGCTCATCTTTGCTTGAGTTGCAGAGCTCTAAATCATTTCACCACCCACTTGACCCTATAATACTTGGTTCATTATGATAGAATAATTATATTTTGAATTAAAATCTTTCTTTTATTACTATTTTCTTTTATAAGAATATACTTTAATATTATCTTCGCTTAATAGATTTTCTATTATTTATTTATTTATTCTAATTCTTCCACTTCTTCTTTTAAGGAGTAATTTTTTATTAATTTAAATTTATATTTTAATTATTTAAGTTTTTAATGGAATTACAAATAATAATTAAAAGATATTAGAATTCATACATTTTGTTTCATTGAAATTTTATTTATTATAGAATAATTATGTTAGAATTTTATTCTAATTTATATAATAAAATAAAGTTCAACTTAACACCTAAATTAAATGTTTAGAGCAAGAGAGCGAGAAAGAGCAACTAACTTTTGATTACTCATTTCATGCCAATAATTTAAGGACAACATATGTCCTTGGGGAGTTATGCTAATGGTAGAATGTCATTTGACTATTATCTCCATCTCCATCTCTCTCCCTTATCTATATCTCCTTACCTCTCCCTATATCTCTCTTTTCCCCTTCTATCCTTCCCACTCTTTCTATCTCTCTATCCTCCCTCTCTCTATCCCTCTCTCAATCTCCCTCTCACTCCCTCTTTTTATATCTCTCTACTTCTATATCACTTCTCACCCTCTCTCCCCCCTCTCTATCTATTTGTACATCTTTCCCTCTCTTTTACTCACACACACATTCCCTTTTTCTTTATCCTTATCTTTATATCTATATCTCTCTCACTCACACAAACACACACTCTAGCCTATTTCTCCCTCCCTATCTCTATTCTATCTCACTATCTCTACATATTATACACTCCTCTTCCTTCATCTCTCTCACTCTCTCTATATCCGTCTCTACCTCTCCATATATCACTTCCTTTATCTTTATCTTTCTATCTCTATCCCTCCCCTCTAATTATCACCCTCTTTCTATCTCTATTTCTCCCTCTCCCCCTTTCTCTCTCCTTCCATCTCACCCTCTTTCTCACCCCATTTATGTTTCACAAGTTATATTTACTCTCTAGATCCTTTCTATCCCTATATCTATCTCTTTCTATCCTTATATACCCCTTCTTTCCCTCTTTCTATCTTATCTCTCCCTATGTCCCCATTACTCCCTCTTTTTATGTCTCTCTACTTCTTCTCTTTCTAATGTATATATACACACTCCATATTTCTCCCTCTCTCTTTCTATCTCTCTCCCTCTCTCTAAATTCTAAACCTTTCTCTCTATTACTTGTCTTTGTCATCTCCTTTCTCTCACTCTTTCCCTCCCTCTCTCTCTCTCATTCAATCCATATCTCTTGCACAATATATCTTTATCTATATTTCTCTTCATCTCTCTTTGGCTTGTCTATTTGTCTCTTTCTATACATGTATATCTCTATCTATCTATATTTTCCTCTATCTATATCAATTCCCCCCTCCCTCTCTGTCTTTGGGCCATCCCTCTCTTTATCTTACCCTCCTCTCTATTTCTCCCCATCTCTCCCTCTCTCATTTTCTCCCTATCCCCCTTAATATCTCTTTATCTCTATCTCTCTCTCCCTTTCTCTTCTTGTATCTCTATATCTCTCTCTTTCTCTTCCAATATATATCTATCTCCCCTATTTCTCTCACCCTCTCTCCATCTCTATTTGTCTATTTATTTATCTCTCTCCCTTTTCCCCTCTCTCTGTGTCTCTCCCTCTCTATCTCTTCTCTTTCCATCTTTATCTCCCCTTCTCCCTTTCTCTATCATTTTTTCCCTCTTTTTTTCTCTATCTTCATCTCTTCCCCTAATCTCTAGAGATTCTTACTTCTATCCATCCATCTCTCTTTGATTCCCTCTCTTTTTGGACCTCTATATCCATATATCTATTTTCCTCTCTATATCTATTTCTCATTATCACTTATTTCACATATCTCTCTATCTCTGTCTCTCTCCACCACTATATCTCTCCCTCTCTATATATATCACTTCCTATATCTATCTTTATCTTTCTATATCTTCATCTCTCTCCAACTATTTATTTTTTTCTTCCATATCTATATATTCTTATCTACTATCTCTTGATGTATCTCTCATATGTCTCCCCTCTCCATTTTCCTCTCCCCACTCTCCATCTCTATCTTTGACTCCATCTATTTCTCCATCTTCTTATCTATCTCTATACCCATCTCTCTCTCTCAATCTTATCATTTTGTATATCCCTCTTTCTAGACATATCTTGACCTCTCTATTGCTCTCACTTGATTGCAAACACAATATGAGCATGTTACTCATAAAAATTTATTATCTTCTTAATTCAAAGGTTTCATTTTAGTTATGATTGAATCCTTGTAAGTTGATGCATAGTTTATTTTAAGCTATCACCTCTCAATTAAGTCCTTTGTTTCACAAACAACATCATGGCCACAAATTGATCTCATGCACTACACAAATTTATCTAAAAAATAGATGAAATTTTCCCCAATTGACCTTCCACAACTCTTCGACATACCCATTGCACACCAAAATGCAATTGCTAGTTTATATTATTTTACTAAAATAAGAGTTGTAGTTAATATTACATAAATATAATCATTCTAATATAATTTTAAAATAACAATGATTCAAAATTATAATATTTTAGAAATTAGAACAAATATTTTTATTACAATACTATAATAGCAAGTACTTGCTACTACGTGACACTTGTTAATATTTATTATAACTAGACAACGAATAATTTATAAATAAGTTAAAGAATATAATCTAAATTAAAAAGAAACTTTCTATTATTATTATTTATTAAATACAAAAAAAAATTAAATCTACATTTAAAAGAAACAAATATAAATTAAAAAGCAACTTTCTATTATTATTATTTATTAAATGTTAAAAATATATATCTTAAATCTAGATTTAAAAAAACTTCTAATTTAAAAAATTATATTTTTAAATCTAGATTTAAAAGAAACTTCAAATTTAAAAAATTATGTTTTTAAATCTAGATTTAAACGAAACTTCTAATTTTTTTTTCCTTGCAAATCATTTCATATTCTAGAAACTAAATTCATAAATATTAATCATATGAAATTTAGTAATCTATGCTAAAGGTAAAGATTTTTTAAATTTGGTATCTCTCAGCGTTGTCTACATAATTTTTTTTATAAAATATAGGTACGCTAGTTTACTTATTAGTAAAAAATCTATAGTTTTCTATTATTTGAAAGTAGATAAATAACAAGTATTCTTAATAGTTAATCAATATTATTATAATAAAAATTAATTTATGTATTGTAAAAATAAATTTATACAATTCATAAAATAATGTAACAAATTCATTAATTTAAATAATAATAATAATTTCAAGTTTCAATAATGGATTAGATAGTAAAGATAGTGACACATGTCTCAATCTAATGACTTGATACAACTCACTTGACAATTATTAAATGTCCTCAAACTCAAGTATTAAATTTCAAAAGATATGATAAGATGTAATTGACAACTAACATCTTCTAGAAAGATTTGTAGGACCTAAGTAAATTTAGCATGTGAATAGGACTACAAAAAGATGGGGATAGAGCCAAAAATAGCCCTATATAGACTTGTAATTTTGAAATGTTGTATATGCGTAGCATTTCCAATCCTTCCTCTAAGGTTTAAGATCTTTATCCCAAATTTTATGACATATCTAAGGATGTATAGATTTAATTACAAACTAGAAGGTTTCTTGGTCTTGATTAGTGAGCTTGAATATCAATTTGAATTCAATCCAAGAGAGAAAATTCTTGGTGGCTTAGATAATAGTTGACCAAAAAAAAAGAATTGGTGAAAACTCGACAACTTAAAAATTTGCTTAAATTTAATTAGAAATGCACTTTTTTTGCAAAATCAATGAGATGCTTCCAATGAGTCAATAAATTTGTACAGAAAAGAAACGAGTTGATTCTAGATGTATTGGATTGATTTAAATGCAAATTGGGTAAAAAATGGCATCCTCACATGGAATGTTGATGGTTGAAAGTCTGAAACAATATAAATATAGAAAATTATTTTTGTAAAACTAAATATAAATACTACATGAAAGCATTTTACATATTCCTCTTCTCATATCTAGTGACACTAGACGGTCTTTTTTGAGGGGTTTGTTGTGGCTTCTCCACCTCACCAAAATGAGGTTGAGGGTAGCACCACTCGCAGGGGTTTAAGGCTGAGAGAGAGAGAGAGAGAGAGAGAGAGAGAGAGAGAGAGAGAGAGAGAGAGAGAGAGAGAGAGAGAGAGAGAGAGAGAGAGAGAGAGAGAGAGAGAGAGAGAGAGAGAGAGAGAGAGAGAGAGAGAGAGAGAGAGAGAGAGAGAGAGAGAGAGAGAGAGAGAGAGAGAGAGAGAGAGAGATCTTGGGGGAGAAAGGAGAGAGTGAGATAGGGAGTAGTAGAGACAGGGGATAAAGGAAGAGTGATAAGGAGATAGATAGGTCTAAAATTTAGGACAAATAAAATGAGTGATCTATAAAGCACTCTCAAACATCTTATGAATATATACTTGAAATATAACTTAAAACATAAGAAAGGAAAAAGACATATTGAAATGTGACTTATACTTAAATGTTATATTTCATGTATATATTCTAATGAAGAGAATGAGATCAACTTGAAGAAAAAATAGATAATTTTTTGATGCGTCTGGGTCTCTTTTTTTATGCAGCAAGTTTTTGCTAGAGATGTGTTGGTTTTTTATGAAAACACAAACAATCATGCAAGTTAATGAAAATTTTACTCACCAGGCCAAAAAACTCGCTACTAATTGGCGAAAAGTCCTTCTATGGCTTAGATGATGGTAGCACATGAGCACCTATATTAAAATTTCAAGGTAACAATCCATGGTATTTTGGCTAGAGGTGGTCATTACAAGGGAGAACTAGAGTCCACCAAAGAGATTGTTGATTGATAGAAATACCATTGTGTAAGTTATTTTCCACCCAATGAAGTGAAGACTAGATAGTTTCTAAGTATTTCCGTATACTCTTGAAAACCCAATGGGAACAAACCCCCCCCAAAATAGACGTTGATTGTGTAAATACTATGTTGTACTATCCCTCACCACAAGAAGGTCTCATAGAGAGTAAAACTTCTCCTTAATGAATGTATTTGTGAAGATGTCAGCAATCTAGTGAGAAGTGGGATAATACTACAACTTGATGACCCCATCACGAATCAAATCTTAGATATAGTGCATGTGAATCTCAATGTGTCTGGTCAATTGTCATAGTACATGATCTCTGCAAAAATTTAGTGTACACTTATTATCACACCAAATAATAGTTGGATGATGAAAAACTATACCAAGATCAGTAACAAGAATTTCTACAACCAAATAGCCTAAATGGTAACATTGGCTTTAGCTCTATATTCAACCTCTACAAATGATAAATCAATGGCAAATTCTTTCTTTCTTGACCAACAAATGGGGTCAGATTCTAGACTAAGAACATATCCTGAAGTGGATTTGTGATTAATGTTATCACCAGCCCAATTAGAATCAGTGTAGATAATGAGATCCAAAGTATATCATGTTGAAGAATGAATTTCGTAGCTAATGGTTCCCCAAACATATCAAAGGATACACTTTGCAACTTTCCAATGTAGCTCATGTGGCTCTTGCATGTATCTGGAGACAACCCCCACTAAATATGAGAGATTTGGACAATAGTGAGTGATATAAAGAAGACTCCCCATGAGCTAATAGTAGTGTGTGCAATCAACAAATGGTGTATCCTTTCCATTCTCAAGCTTCACCCCAAATAGGAAAGGTGTGGTTGCAAGCTTACGGTTGGTCATGTGAAACCAAACCAAGAGATCTCTTCCATACTTGGATTGAGTTTGCATACTAATGAGAAATTTCGTACATACCCTGGTGGCTAATCCATGTAGATTTCCTCTTTGAGATCACCATGAAGAAATGAATTCTTCATATCCATGTGATGTACCTCCCACCCTCTTGCTACTACAATGGCAAGAGCCAACCAAATGGAGTCCATTTTTGGCACTGAAGAAAAAGTCTCCTCATAGTCAATGCCACATGAACCTCCTAAAATCCTTTGGCTACCAATATTTCTTTGTATTTTCTTACTTGTCCATCTGCTAATTTATTCATCTTCTAGACCCACTTACACCTGACAAGCTTGTGATAAAAAAAAAAAGGTGGAACTAGGTCCCAAGTTTGCTTTGCAATAAGGAAGTTCTATTCCTCATCCATGGCTACTTCCCAAAGAGTATTCCCTAAATTTTGCATAAGTTTGGGGTTAGATGCTTGAACCACATAGGCATACATTGGCATGATGGGCTTCATAGTTGAGGGTGCATGAGGGACAATATATATATCAGCTAAGCTTCATGTTCTTTTATTTTTCACAAGGGATACTGAATCATCACTAGAATCCAAATCAATGATTGGATATGAATTTGCACATGCATTCTCTTGTTCATCTTAATCATAGTTAAATGTATCAAAAATTATATTAGAATGACTACATCCGTCATCTTTGAGATCTATAAGAGGAGGTAGCACAAAAGTGGTGACATGTTTCTCCTCATATGCATGCATGGGACTTTCATCAAAGTTGACACTCCTCTCAATGAAGAGAGTTTCTATTGAAAGATATAGTGATTTGTATCCCTTTACTTCATTTGGATATCCAATGAAGATGCATTCTTTGCTTTGAGGCTCCAAATCCTTCATCTTGTTTGTAGAAATGTGAGCCCGTGCACATGATCCAAAAATGTGGAAATGTGAGACTTCTAGTTGTATACCACTTCATTCTTCAAAAGGTGTTTTTTTGATGACAGATTTGTGAGGAGACCTATTTTGTATGTATGAAGCATAGTTGATTGCTTTATCCCACAATTTGGAGGGAAGGGGCCTAGCATGCAACATTGAACTAGCCATCTCTTTCAAATATTAGTTCATCCTCTCAGCTACCTCATTTTGTTGTGGAGTGTAAGGAATTGTGTTTTTCAACTGTATTCTATCTTCATCACAAGGATGTTGGACATTGAATTGTTGACATGCTCCCCCCCATTATCTGTGTGGAGGATCTTGATCATTTTTCTAGATTGCTTCTTTACATGGGCTTTGAAAATCTTGAGATTCTCAAACACATTAGACTTGAACTTGAGGAAATATACCCATGTGTATTGCATGTAATCATCAATGAATGTTGAGACATATTTGGCTTTTCTCATGGAAGGTTCAGGAAATGGACCCATTAGATCACTGTGAACAAGCTCTAAAGGAGAAGAATCTGTGCATGCATTCCTTTTTGGAAACTTTTCTTGTGGATGCTTGCTAAGAGCACAACCTTCACAAGTTCCATAAAAAATTCTATGGCAGGAAATGCTATCACCATCCCTTGTTTGCTAAGAGCACAACCTTCACAAGTTCCATAAAAAATTCTATGGCAGGAAATGCTATCACCATCCCTTGTTTGCTATGTTGTTGCGTGTATCTAAAGTTTAAATGACCAAATATTTTATGCCAAATTTTACTTTCATCATTTGCATGTGTTAGCAGTAAAGTGGAATCTGATTTAGCAACAAAGTCAGAAAAGGTATACAGATGAGATTGATGATTCACCTCACTAATGTCAACAATCTTAGAGTTGTCTTGCATGTCAAATATGCTCACTAAATCTAGGGTGAATTCAACTCTCCTTCCAATGCCAATATATATCATTTGATAGACAGGGAGAAGAATAAAGAAACCTTTGGAATGTGCAAGATATTCTCAAAACTTTCAATTCTAAGAGCTCTACTCTCCCTATTTTGGTTGCCTCTACTGGAGTGTCATATCCCATGAGAAAATAAGGACCAACATATGGTTTTAAAGATGAGAGATCATCTTTTGTGGCTTCCCTGTGGTTTTAATCTCTGGAGTCAATGATCCATGCGTTTGGAGGAGAATTAATATCAATTAATGTGTGTACATTATCTCTTGTTTTTAGGATCTTTTTCTTCCTACTTCTTCTTGGCACTTTTGGGAATTAGATTACCAAGATTATTCTATTGAAGTGTTTCTGCGATGAGATCAATGCTCTTCTTCATGCATGATGATTCCAGTGTTGGCATGATTGGCATAGCTGAAGATGATATTTACATACCGGTATAAGGACTGTTGGTGAGGATATAGTTGATATTATAAGGATATGATGGCATGATAATGTATGACCAGTATAGATTGATATATTGGTTGGTGACTTGGTGATCAATTATTTGTGTTGTTATTGATGGCAACTATGGCAATTGTTTATTCTTGATTACTTTATCATCTAGGTTTACTGGTGTATCCTAACCGATAATGGATTAAGTTGGTGAGATGAACTATGTAGCTGACAGACAAACTAGCAAATAGGACTTTAACCAGTAAACATGAAAAAATGTTATACTTAAGCAATTGGTTTTGAAGATTGATGAGGAATTAGGTGTTGCGGTTTGAAACATGTGTTTATATCATTGTAATGAGTCTATGACCAGAACCGCATCATGTCTTAATAACTGGAAGTCATGCTTGTGATTTACTGTTATATTTTCAATAGGGTTTTAGAACCGGTAAAAAGATCTCTTAACCAATGATGCTTTATGGATTGGCGATGAATTTCATTATATACCTAACTTGATGGTGACATGTCACAACCTATGTGAGAAATTGAAATGATGTTTTGGCACGATTAAGGATGGAATTTCTTGGGATTTATAGTGAAGAGCATAGAAGAATGTTTTAAGGTCTTGACTGCTTATCAGATTGATGTGCAGTGTCGTGTTATGATTATTCAACAGTTGTAATTGTCTTGATATTTTTTGTAATAATATGTATGATGATTTGTGATATATGATTCAAATTCATTTGAATCTTGATGTATCTAGGGTTTAGTAGCTGACAAAAATGTAAAGTGTATTTAGGTCAGTTTTGATGAGGTTTATTGTATCAATAATCTAAGAAAATAATGTTTAGCCAAACCAGATGTGTGTGTCTAAAAGAGTGAAGCAGATTGGAGTTGAAGTGGATTTGAACAAGCAAGGAGGAAGTGTTATTTCCAAATCATTTCATCTATTGTTTCCTAACAGTTGCAACAGGTTTAAAATTCTTTAACCAGGTAGGTCCTAACAGGGCTGATTGTATAAATCCCTTAACCAGGTAGCTCAACAACTTGAGTTTAAATCCTCCTGTGAGGTTGCTTTTAATTGGGCAAAGATCCTAACAGAGCACATATTGTAAATCCCTTGATCGGGTAACTCCTAACAGGGTCTTCTCCTAACCAGGAATCATTGTAAACTTCTAACTGGGCTAGGCTCCTAACGGGTGCATTCTGAAAGAGTGCATTATCTTGTGGGTACCAATTCCCACCATAGTTTTTCCCATTTGGGTTTCCACGTGAAAATCCTAGTGTTCATATGGTGATTGATTTGTGTTTTTGTTAAGTTGATATCTTTCTATTGCATGCATGATATGGAACACTTTAATGAGCAGTTTGATAAATCTTATTAGTAGATTGATTTCAGTAGCTACCGATACAAGTTATGATCTGTTTTGGTGAAGTATTAATTAGTTTGGTTTAAGATTTCAATTTGTTATTAATACTGATTAAACCCCCCCCCCCCCCCACCCTCTTTACGCTGAGAGGCGTAACCTATAGTGGCAGCACGGGGTGGAGTGGGATGGCATGACTGTGTTAAAAAAAATTTGTTAACTTTTATAAATTGAAAGCTGACAAGTAATATTTAATAAATATTATATCTTTTTGAACCGACAACTAAATAATCATAATGTTTCAAACTAATATAAATACCGATGAATGTGTAGAATTAAAAACAGATTACTGTGAATAAATACAAAAAAAATTATCACCAGCGAGTGCGAATAGTGCGAATACTTCAAATAAATTTACCAGCAACTGCGAATAGTGCACATAGTGCGAATAAATTTACCCAGAATATAGTGCAAGGTGGTGCAAATAAATACTCTAAAAAAAAGTAAGTCATTTTCACTTTATTTTACCTATAATGTAAAATGGGTATTATATATACAATGGATAATGATATCTTTTATTATCTTTTTAGTAAAAGTAAATATTTTTTAATTCTATATTATTTATAGTAGTTTATATATTAAGTTGATATTAAATTAATTTATATAATTAAATAATATGATTAAGTTAATATTTCTCATATATTTTGTATATAATTAAGTTGATATGAACCTAAATTATATAATTAAGTTAATATTTTTTTTAGTTTTTAAATATATTTTATTTATATTATATTCTTTTTTATTTTTATATTTAATTATATTATATTTATTTATTTTTTATTTTAATTAAATTGATATTAACTTGATATGAACATATTTAAAATAGGTGGTATAAATTATTAATAAGGATATTTTTAAATATGTAATAATTTATAATTAAATTTGTAGGATGCCTCGTCGTCCAAGGACAAGTTTTGAAAATGAAGAGCAATGAAAAGAGCATCGAAGAGAATATGCTCAAAATTATATGAGACAACGACGTGAACAAATGGCTAATGCAGAAAGAGAGGAAGTAAGAATTCATTCAACTAAAGAGCAACAAAGAGAAAAAAAGAGAGAATACGCTCAAAATTATATGAGTCAACAATGTGAACAAATGACTGATCTACAAAGACAAGAAGAAAGGAATCATTGAAACCAAAATGATAGACAAAGAAGTGCTAAACATAGGGCAGAAATGACAGTGACAGAGATTGAAGAGGAAATGAGACAACATGCAGATAAAATGATGAAACATCGTGCACAAACATCTCAAGATGATGGATATATATTAAGAAGAAGAATACAAAGAGCTATGCATTCTGATCAATTGAATGAGATGGAAAGACAACAAATACAAGTGCGTAATCGTCAAGCAGTTGAGGTTAGTTCCGAAGGGATGAATTCTTTGACAATTGATCATGTGCTACAAACACCAAATGATAGAGTTCAAAATGTAATGAATGTTGATTTTCAAAATCATATGGAAAATAATAGTTCACAACAAGAATTAACAACTACTCTAAGAAGACAAAGACAATTGCAAAGAACACAAAATAGAAGAGATCAAGGAGTAGTTAATAATGATGGAAATATTGAGATTGATTTGAAGACTTTACAAATGATATTTCGACATGGACTCGATCAACTTTCTACACCAAGCATGTGCTACATTTGTCAAGAGAGTTATCCTGCAATGAAGGTTGTGCAGGTACTTGAGGGCCCTATTTGCAATTGATGTCGACAAGAGAAAAATGAACATCGATTTTCAGCATCAAACAATATGGATCCTGGTCCACAACCATTAGAACTTGCAAATTTAACACAAATAGAAGAAATGTTGATAGCACGTGTCAACCCAATTCTTCAAGTAACACATGCAACTGGGGGTCAATACAAATATAAAAGACATACCATAAGTTTTCCACAAGAAGTGAGAGAAATAGCTAAAATTTTACCACATCAGATAAAAGATTTGCCAATCATCATTGTTCAAAAAAAAGATCAACGTGGAACAAATTATAATTTTACAGTTAATAAAGAGAGGGTGTATAGAGCACTTAAATATAAAATAAAACATGATAAGTTCTATAGAGATGTTCAAATTGATGAAAATGCACTTAATGACCTTACATGCAATTCAGATGAGAACATTTTTGATCAATTGAATTCTGTTCATATGGAGTTTGATTCAGACACAAATGAATATGTATTTGCGGGTCCAATATTAGAGATGGATGAAGAAAACATTATTAATCACACTACATCAATGGCCTCTAAACCTCCAAATGCTCGAAGAGAAATGGAACTAATTCATGCATGGGTAAATAATCCTAATGTAGATCCTGGATCACTAATTGATTGGCCAGGAATTGGAGCATCTCTAATAAATGAGTATGTCACTGAAGGATTACTTGATATGGCTTTTCCAACACTATTCCCAGATGGACAATGTGATTGGATAGAACCACGAATAAGGAGAGTCCATCTACATGAGTTTGTTAAGCATTTACTTTGATATAGAGATCATCGTTTTGGCCGACACCCAAGATTTAGATATTATATGATGAATATGATTATGCGACATCGTGCACAAAACTCATCTGCAGTGTTTGTCAAAAAGAGCTTGCAAGAGATGCTAATCACAATGAATGAGTTACGAGAACATATGGAAAATATCCCACACTCACATCTAGCTGATCGTTTGATGCATTTTGGCACAACACTAAGGGGTACAAGGTCTTATTGGGCAAAATGTCGAGCTGAATTATTTGACCTCTTGCATCAAATTGGTACACCAACAATTTTCTTTACTTTGAGTGCAGTAGATATGTACTGGCCAGATTTGCATGCATTAATGCCAAGGACATAGCCAACTAATCCACAAGAAGCACAAAAATGGAGGTGTCAAAGTATTATTGACTACCCACATATTGTGGCATATTACATGCACCTATGCTATACAATGTTTAGAAAGGAAATACTATAAAAGGGAATGAAGGCAAAAGATTATTGGTCAAGATATGAATGGCAACATAGAGGATCACCACATGTGCATGGATTCATATGGTTAGAGGGAGCACCTAACATAGATAATCTTGATTGGAAAAATCATGATGAAGTAAAACATGCTAAAAAATACTTTGATTCTATTATCCATGCATGGAATCCACGAGGGGATCCACATCAACGAAACATACAAGTATGATGTTAATTCTCAATTGTATATATTCATTTCAAAATATATTATTCTTAAAGATTTATATTTTCTTTAATAAAATATGTTATATCATCAATGATAGGTCTTACAAAATTTTACACAACATCCATGCCTTCGAAATACACAACAACTAAACCAGATTGACTTGGCACGTGACTATGAAGAGTTGCTCAATTGTTGGGAAGAAGAGATATTGATAAACAAAATCCATGGAGTGCAGAATATGAAGGAGATGATTACACAAATAAAGCAATAAATTTTATCAACACTATGAAAGAGAATGGCTTATTAATACCTGATGATATGATGTCAAGTATATCGTATGGAACCTTAGGTGCTAAGCAAAAAAAGCACTTGATATTATTATGTCACATTATAATCAAGATAACAATGCCATGCCACTATACATGATAATTCAAGGAACAGCTAGAACAGGTAAATCATATCTGATTCATGCAATTCGTCAAACTCTTAATGATGGATCAGGATCACAACGTTCTCCCTTATTATTACTAGCACCGACTAGAGTTGCAGCATTTAACATTGGTGCATCAACAATTCATTCAACTCTACGAATACCTATTGCAGATTTTATTGAATTAGAAGGCACAATACTCACAAGTCTCCAAGAAGAAATTCAACATATTAAATATATATTGATTGATGAAATGAGTTTTATTGGACAAAATTTGTTACAAAATATTGATTCAAGACTACGTCAAGCTTTTCCTAAAAAATCAAACATGAGTTTTGGTGGAAGATCAATCATTTTGGTAGGAGATTTGGGACAACTACCTCCTGTTAGTGACAAACCACCTTATGATAGTAATGTGCATGCAAAATTATTATGGCAAGAGTTTAAGATAGTTGTTACTTTGGATAAGGTGTTTAGACAAGATGGAGAAACTGAAGACCAACAAAGGTTTCGCCAATTACTCACAAATATTAGAGATGCACATCCAACTATAGATGATTGGAAATTATTGATGACAAGAATAGATGCTTCATTACATCCAACAATTAAGGAGGAGTTTGATAATAATATTCATCTATTTGCAACAAATGACAATGTGCATAACCATAATAGAAAAAAGTTATATGCATTAAGAAGACCAATAGCCCGAAGCATTGCAAGTAAAGAAGGTAGTACTAATCCAGTAGGAGGTCAAAATGATGAGTTAGATGTTGAATTATTAATTTCTAAGGATGCAAGGGTCATGTTAACATCTAATTTATGGATAGAAGCGGGTCTTGTGAATGGAGCTTTAGGATACATCCGAAATATCATATACAAACCTGGATGTGCCCCACCAGATCCACCAACATATGTTATGGTTGAATTTGACAATTATTTTGGACTTCCTTTTGAAGATGCATCTCCTAATTTGATTCCTATTTCACCAATACAAAGGGGCCATACACTTCAATTGCCACTATGATTGGCTTGGGCAATCACAAGGATTGACTCTTTCAAAGGCAACAATTGACATAGGACCAAGAGAAAGGGCAGGATGAACATTTGTTGCTATATCACATGTTAAGGCCTTGGATGGAATTAGAATCTCACCACCATTTTCATATGATCGTTATGAAAAAATGAAGCAGGAAAGCAACTTGCCAAAAGGAAAGCAGAGGAAGAAAGACTCAAATCTTTGGAAACATAATATTTTTATGTAATGTATACATTGTTGAATTGAACTCTTTTATTAAAATTGGGATTAAATTTGTGTTTTTAAAGATGAAATGTTGCATTCAATATGAATTCCTATTGTACACTCCATTGAATATGATAGGCATCATGATTTGTAAAGGATAAAAATGCTTTATTTAAAACAAAAGGTGATAAATTAATACTTTACATGTCGCGTTGCAGATGCTACTAGCCTAGATATCTTAATACATCTATCTAAAATACGACGAGAGATATCAGTCTCGAGGCACCTAACTATTCTCAACAACAATTTAAAATAGGCGCCTCGAGACTGATATCTCTCAGCGTATTTTAGATAGATGTATTAAGATATCTAGGCTACTTACGCTGAGAGGCGTAACCTATAGTGGCAGCACGGGGTGGAGTGGAATGGCATGACCGTGTTAAAAAAAATTTGTTAACTTTTATAAATTGAAAGCCGACAAGTAATATTTAATAAATATTATATCTTTTTGAACCGACAACTAAATAATCATAACGTTTCAAACTAATATAAATACCGATGAATGTGTAGAATTAAAAACAGATTACTGTGAATAAATACCAAAAAAAATTATCTCCAGTGAGTGCGAATAGTGCGAATACTTCAAATAAATTTACCAGCAACTGCGAATAGTGCAAATAGTGCGAATAAATTTACCCAGAATATAGTGCAAGGTGGTGCAAATAAATACTCTAAAAAAAAGTAAGTCATTTTCACTTTATTTTACCTATAATGTAAAATGGGTATTATATATACAATGGATAATGATATCTTTTATTATCTTTTTAGTAAAAGTAAATATTTTTTAATTCTATATTATTTATAGTAGTTTATATATTAAGTTGATATTAAATTAATTTATATAATTAAATGATATGATTAAGTTAATATTTCTCATATATTTTGTATATAATTAAGTTGATATGAACCTAAATTATATAATTAAGTTTATATTTTTTTTAGTTTTTAAATATATTTTATTTATATTATATTCTTTTTTATTTTTATATTTAATTATATTATTTTTATTTATTTATTTATTTTAATTAAATTGATATTATTTATGCCATGTATGGTCAATTGTCATAGTACATGATCTTTGCAAAAATTTAGTGTACACTTATTATCACACCAAATAATAGCTGGACGATGAAAACCTATACCGAGATCAGTAACATGAATTTCTACAACCAAATAGCCTGAATGGTAACATTGGCTTTAGCTCTATATTCAACCTCTACAAATGATAAATCAATGGAAAATTCTTTTTTTCTTGACCAACAAATGGGGTCAGATTCTAGACTAAGAACATACCCTGAAGTGGATTTGCGATTAATGTTATCACCAGCCCAATTAGAATCAGTGTAGACAATGAGATCCAAAGTATATCATGTTGAAGAATGAATTTCGTAGCTAATGGTTCCCCAAACATATCAAAGGATACACTTTGCAACTTTCCAATGTAGCTCATGTGGCTCTTGCATGTATCTGGAGATAACCCCCACTAAATATGAGAGATTTGGACAATAGTGAGTGATATAAAGAAGACTCCCCATGAGCTAATAGTAGTGTGTGCAATCAACAAATGGTGTATCCTTTCCATTCTCAAGCTTCACCCCAAATAGGAAAGGTGTGGTTGCAAGCTTACGGTTGGTCATGTGAAACCAAACCAAGAGATCTCTTCCATACTTGGATTGAGTTTGCATACTAATGAGAAATTTTGTACATACCCTGGTGGCTAATCCATGTAGATTTCCTCTTTGAGATCACCATGAAGAAATGAATTCTTCATATCCATGTGATGTACCTCCCACCCTCTTGCTACTGCAATGGCAAGAGCCAACCAAATGGACACTGAAGAAAAAGTCTCCTCATAGTCAATGCCACATGAACCTCCTAAAATCCTTTGGCTACCAATATTTCTTTGTATTTTCTTACTTGTCCATCTGCTAATTTATTCATCTTCTAGACCCACTTACACCTGACAAGCTTGTGATAAAAAAAAAAAGTGGAACTAGGTCCCAAGTTTGCTTTGCAATAAGGAAGTTCTATTCCTCATCCATGGTTACTTCCCAAAGAGTATTCCCTAACTTTTGCATAAGTTTGGGGTTAGATGCTTGAACCACATAGGCATACATTGGCATGATGGGCTTCGTAGTTGAGGGTGCATGAGGGACAATATATATATCAGCTAAGCTTCATGTTCTTTTATTTTTCACAAGGGATACTGAATCATCACTAGAATCCAAATCAATGATTGGATATGAATTTGCACATGCATTCTCTTGTTCATCATAATCATAGTTAAATGTATCAAAAATTATATTAGAATGACTAGATCCATCATCTTTGAGATCTATAAGAGGAGGTAGCACAAACGTGGTGACATGTTTCTCCTCATATGCATGCATGGGACTTTCATCAAAGTTGACACTCCTCTCAATGAAGAGAGTTTCTATTGAAAGATATAGTGATTTGTATCCCTTTACTTCATTTGGATATCCAATGAAGATGCATTCTTTGCTTTGAGGCTCCAAATCCTTCATCTTGTTTGTAGAAATGTGAGCCCATGCACATGATCCAAAAATGTGGAAATGTGAGACTTCTAGTTGTATACCACTCCATTCTTCAAAAGGTGTTTTTTTGATGACAGATTTGTGAGGAGACCTATTTTGTATGTATGAAGCATAGTTGATTGCTTTATCCCACAATTTGGAGGGAAGGGGCCTAGCATGCAACATGCAACTAGCCATCTCTTTCAAATATTAGTTCATCCTCTCAGCTACCTCATTTTGTTGTGGAGTGTAAGGAATTGTGTTTTGCAACTGTATTCTATCTTCATCACAAGGATGTTGGACATTGAATTGTTGACATGCTCCCCCCCATTATCTGTGTGGAGGATCTTGATCATTTTTCTAGATTGCTTCTTTACATGGGCTTTGAAAATCTTGAGATTCTCAAACACATTAGACTTGAACTTGAGGAAATATACCCATGTGTATTGCATGTAATCATCAATGAATGTTGAGACATATTTGGCTTTTCTCATGGAAGGTTCAGGAAATGGACCCATTAGATCACTGTGAAAAAGCTCTAAAGGAGAAGAATCTGTGCATGCATTCCTTTTTGGAAACTTTTCTTGTGGATGCTTGCCAGGAGCACAACCTTCACAAGTTCCATAAAAAATTCTATGGCAGGAAATGCTATCACCATCCCTTGTTTGCTAAGTTGTTGCGTGTATGTAAAGTTTAAATGACCAAATATTTTATGCCAAATTTTACTTTCATCATTTGCATGTGTTAGCAGTAAAGTGGAATCTTATTTAGCAACAAAGTCAGAAAAGGTATACAGATGAGATTGATGATTCACCTCACTAATGTCAACAATCTTAGAGTTGTCTTGCATGTCAAATATGCTCACTAAATCTAGGGTGAATTCAACTCTCCTTCCAATGCCAATATATGTCATTTGATAGATAGGGAGAAGAATAAAGAAACCTTTGGAATGTGCAAGATATTCTCAAAACTTTCAATTCTAAGAGCTCTACTCTCCCTATTTTGGTTGCCTCTACTGGAGTGTCATATCCCATGAGAAAATAAGGACCAACATATGGTTTTAAAGAGGAGAGATCATCTTTTGTGGCTTCCCTGTTGTTTTAATCTCTGGAGTCAATGATCCATGCATTTGGAGGAGAATTAATATCAATTAATGTGTGTACATTATCTCTTGTTTTTAGGATCTTTTTCTTCCTACTTCTTCTTGGCACTTTTGGGAATTAGATTACCAAGATTATTCTATTGAAGTGTTTCTGCGATGAGATCAATGCTCTTCTTCATGCATGATGATTCCAGTGTTGGCATGATTGGCATAGCTGAAGATGATATTTACATACTGGTATAAGGACTGTTGGTGAGGATATAGTTGATATTATAAGGATATGATGGCATGATAATGTATGACCAGTATAGATTGATATATTGGTTGGTGACTTGGTGATCAATTATTTGTGTTGTCATTGATGGCAACTATGGCAATTGTTTATTCTTGATTACTTTATCATCTAGGTTTATTGGTGTATCCTAACCGATAATGGATTAAGTTGGTGAGATGAACTATGTAACTGACAGACAAACTAGCAAATAGGACTTTAACCAGTAAACATGAAAAAATGTTATACTTAAGCAATTGGTTTTGAAGATTGATGAGGAATTAGGTGTTGCAGTTTGAAACATGTGTTTATATCATTGTAATGAGTCTATGACCAGAACTGCATCATGTCTTAATAACCGGAAGTCATGCTTGTGATTTACTGTTATATTTTCAGTAGGGTTTTAGAACCGGTAAAAAGATCTCTTAACCAATGATGCTTTATGGATTGGCGATGAATTTCATTATATACCTAACTTGATGGTGACATGTCACAACCTATGTGAGAAATTGAAATGATGTTTTGGCATGATTAAGGATGGAATTTCTTGGGATTTATAGTGAAGAGCATAGAAGAATGTTTTAAGGTTTTGACTACTTATCAGATTGATGTGCAGTGTCGTGTTATGATTATTCAACAGTTGTAATTGTCTTGATATTTTTTGTAATAATAAGTATGATGATTTGTGATGATATATGATTCAAATTCATTTGAATCTTGATGTATCTAGGGTTTAGTAGCCGACAAAGATGTAAAGTGTATTTAGGTCAGTTTTGATGAGGTTTATTGTATCGATAATCTGAGAAAATAATGTGTAGCCAAACCAAAGGTGTGTGTCTAAAAGAGTGAAGCAGATTGGAGCTGAAGTGGATTTGAACAAGCAAGGAGAAAGTGTTATTTCCAGATCATTTCATCTATTGTTTCCTAACAGTTGCAACAGGTTTAAAATTCTTTAACCAGGTAGGTCCTAACAGGCCTGATTGTATAAATCCCTTAACCAGGTAGCTCAACAACTTGAGTTTAAATCCTCCTATGAGGTTGCTTTTAATTGGGCAAAGCTCCTAACAGAGCGCATATTGTAAATCCCTTGATCGGGTGACTCCTAACAGGGTCTTCTCCTAACCAGGAATCATTGTAAACTCCTAACCGGGCTAGGCTCCTATTGGGTGCATTTTGAAAGAGTGCATTATCTTGTGGGTACCAATTCCCACCATAGTTTTTCCCATGTGGGTTTCCACGTGAAAATCCTGGTGTTCATATGGTGATTGATTTGTGTTTTTGTTAAGTTGATATCTTTCTATTGCATGCATGATATGGAACACTTTAATGAGCAGTTTGATAAATCTTATTAGTAGATTGATTTCAGTAGCTACCGATACTAGTTATGATCTGTTTTGGTGAAGTATTAATTAGTTTGGTTTAAGATTTCAATTTGTTATTAATACTGATTCACCCCCCCCCCCCACCTTGTTAATATTAATTGGATCCTCTAAATAATAATTGGTATTAGAGCATTAGGTCCTCTATGTGCAGGAAGTTTAACAGCTTGAGGAAAATATCCGGAAGAAAGTGATGAAGAAGGAGGCTCCAAAATTCACTAAGGACAACTACACAATATGAAAAGATAGAATGAAGATATATATCAAAGGTATGGGTTCTTAGTTTTGGAAACATGTTACTGCTAAATATGTACCTCCTACCAGTCCTCTAATTCTAGATCAGCTTAAGGAGAAGCAAGAAAACAATCAAGCACTAGAAGCTATTGTAAGTGCACTATCTAATACTGAATACATTGATGTACATGGATTAGAAACTACATTTGAAGTTTGGGAGAACTTAGAACTAATCTATGGTGGTGACAAACGTGTTCAAAAAGCTAAGGAAGAGAGTCTTAGAGGTAAATTTGATGATATGAGAATGGTAGAAGGTAAAAAGATAGCTCATTATGAACAAAGGATCATTGTTGATGGTATTAAAAGTGTTGGAGGAAATATTGAAGATGACATTGTAAAGTAAGATGCTTAGAACTCTTTTACCTGCCTATGCAATCAAAGTTTTGGCTATTCAAGAGTTAAGGCCAGTTAGTAATGATAAGGTCGTTGTTGATTCACTTATTGGTAAACTGACTGCATTTGAATTGAATAGTTTTGATAATAGTGTGTCTAAGTCATCTGAATCAACTTTTAAGGCATCTGTAACCGGTACACCTGTGACAAAAGGAAAAGATGTATGTCATGATTATGATTGTAGATCAAGTCATGGTGGTAGTAGGATAGATGTGGATGATGAAGACAACTTGATGGAGTTTGATTAAGGGATAATGAAAAATTGCTCTGTATGCAAAATTGCTATATATTGTATTGATTAAGGGATAGTATATATGCTTAGGGGGAGCAATTTTTCTAATGGCATGATTTTGTTGTAAAACAGTTAGATGTCAAAATTTTATTTTCCTAAGTGTTGCCATCAATGCCAAAGGGGGAGATTGTTGGCATTTTTGATGTTTATGTTGTGATTGTCATTGATAGACACACACTTGTATTGAGATCCCCTTTATATGTATGAGCTAGAGCTAAACTGATATTTGTTCCAACCGGTATGTTGTATTCTAGTCTTTAGACTATTGGTGATTTTGCAAAATGTGTTTTCCGATCTGAAGCGGCATGCCAACCCCAAGCGGTTCATAGATCTCAAGCGGTATGAGGGAGCAAAGTGGCATAACACATTCTTACCAGTCTTCATTTTTGTCAAACTGGCAACCGGTATTTTGTATGAACCGGTAATACTCTGTGATGAGTTACCAATCCACCGATTGTTTGACAGTGCCGACACACTGACGGTGCTTTTTGTATCGTGTTACTGAGTATGTCTAGATTCATTGAACCTAGGAAATTGTAATGTAATCCTATTGGACCGACATGAAATCAAATTCCTTTAAAAGGACATCATGTTTGGGGTTTTAGGTTGTTGTTGAAAGGGTTTATGTTGTGCTAGGGTTTAAGGTGTTGTTGAGTTGTTGCAAGAGCGATCTTATATGAGAAGATCGAGTTATAACTGAGAAAGAAAGAGAGAAGACTGAAGTAATGCTGGAATGCATTAGCAGTAAGCTATACTGGATCTAACCAAGCAGTTTGTGCTATTAGATAGATCAAATACTTGTTGATTACTTACATCTTTGACAAGTTTGTAGCCCTTAACCATGTAGGGCCAAAATCCTTTTGTAAAATCCTCTAACAAGGTGGTTCACTTCTGTGAATCTAAAATCCTCTAACAAGGTAGTCTTTAATCGAACTTATATCCTAACAAAGATTGAGATTCCTAACAGGATCTGTTCTGGTGAAGAACATTGTAAGACCTTAACCGGTTTGACCTTAATTGGTCTGGTTCCTATTTTGCAGATAGTGACTTGTGAGTTCCATCTCACCGTGGTTTTTCCCACTTGGGTTTCCATGTCAAATATATTGTGTTATGGTTGTATTGCTTTTGTGGGTGAATGCTTTATTTGCATTTTGGTTTGTATGTGTGATAACTGGTCTGTCTGTCAAACTGTTTTACCAGTTCATCTTCAAACTGTTTAAGTGTTTAAGTGTACAGAGTTTTTTGGCATACTAATTCACCCCCCCTCTTAGTATTCATGAATTGGTATCAGAGCCTACCTTTCTATAAGTTTAACCACTTGGAAAGAGATATGGGAGAATACACCTTGAGGGAACTTACTCAATGGCTCACTCAGTCTAAGCAAGCCTATGATGATCTTATGGTCAAATACAAGGCATCTCAAGCAAAAAGGAGAGAACATGCAGAGAAGTTGATGGAGCTATCTGAAAGTAGTTCTGAAGATGAAGCAAATATGGAAGCCATTATTGTGGAAGTAAATAAGCTGAATGATTCAAACTCCAATCTAAGAAAGGAGTTGGAAGGACTGACTATCTGGTTTAGTCAAGAGATTGAGAACCAGAGGAAAGCTGAAGATCTAGCAAAAGACAGAGATCATGAGATCTCCAAGTTGAAACAAGAGATTAGTGCACTGACTGCTCGCCTTCATGAGAGTAGAATGGAAATAGAAGGAGTACAAGATGAACTGAACATAGCCATCTCTAAAAATGCAAGCCTAATGGAGACAAATACTACTATTTCCAAAGAACTCTCTGAGACAAAGGAAATACTGGCTAAGTTCAACAAGAGCACTGTCAAGCTAGAGCAAAAGCTTGAATCTGCCAAACCTGTCAAGAATACTGATGGACTTGGCTCTTCCGGTCATGAGGAAGGTGAGACCTCTGGTACAAATGCAGGAGCATCAAAGAAACAACCAGCATCAAAGGGTAAAGGTAAGAAAAAATTTAAACTTGTTTGCTTTAACTATCTTAAAGAAGGACATACTACCAATGTGTGTAGGAGTAAGGCTTACAACAATTTTCCTTATTTTCTAAATGATAAGCCTAGATCCTATAGGTTCAATGGTCATTGCTATGCATGCAACAAGTTTGGGCATAGAGCATCTGAATGTAGGTCTATCTTGAACAATATCGGAAGATATCCTCAGAGGACCCAAGGAGCTGGTCCGGAATCTTTTGTGAACCGAAACCCTAACCGGTTTAATGCTTACAATTATTAGTCAGCAATAATGGTTATCAAGTGGCAACCAGATGGAGAGCAAACTGCTGGATTGTCATGAACATGGTCACACTACTGCTACATGCAAAAGGAAGAATTGAAACATGAATAATGGACCTTGGAGAGCACCTGGATTGGTTTGCTATCACTACAACAAGCAGGGTCACATTGCAAGATTTTGCAGAAGCAGAAAAAGTATATATGATGATATACCGGTCACTCAGAAAGGAGAAATTGATGTTGAAATAGTTCAAGCAGACATGAACAAAACCTGGAGGAAGAAACCAACAATGTTGGAAGAGGAACCGGTTTCTACACCTAGTGTGGAAATATCGGAACCGGCAAACTAAGCTCCAAAGAGGCTTAGGGGGAGAAAACGGTGAAATGTTTTCGAACCCCCGGTTACACTGGCAAAATACCTTAACCAATATACCTATCACTTGTGAGAAGACCGAAAATGGTAAAAAAAAGGCAAATTAGGGTTTACGCCCTAATAGAGGAGCATTAATGGCAGTAGGTGAGAGACATGTATAAAAGCATTTTTCAATCATTTCTCACTATCTATTTTTCGAGCAAAGAAAAGTTTTTTTTTCAAAAGTGTAGAGTGAAGAAAAGGCGATTTGAGCTAAGATTTAAAAATTGACAAGTCTTGAAGGAGATTTAAGATTTAAGATTCTCTTTCAAAATAAAATGCAAAAGATAGGGAAACAAGAAAATAACAATGAAAATAATTCAATAACAACTTAATGAACTACTTAGTAAGTACCCTGCAATCCAAAAATCATCAATATTATTTAAACCAGCATTCAACAACGGACCTCCAATAAACCTTCAAAGTCAACAACCTCACAAATTCATGGCAAGAATATCACCACAATATCATCTATCCCAGTAATTCTCATACACCACTTACGTGCACAATATGATTCATAAATCAATAAACATAAGTCCAGAACAAGTTGTTGATTTCAAACAATAGACATTACTAGACTACAAAGAACAAATTAATAGAACATACGCATAGATCAGGAAATCTATAAGATGCTTCTTGTATTAACTTCAAAGAATGTATCACAAAAAATAATCTAGTTTAGAATAATCTAAAATCTCTAAGTGGGCCTAAAATCATCAATTTGTGGACCCTTACAAATGAATCAAACTCCTCAATTTATAGAGTTTCCTATCCTACTTTCTAGGAAATAAATCTACCTAAATTGAGAACTAAAAAGCAAGGAGTCACGGTTGACATGCAAGTCTCTGACTTAGACTCCAATTAACTATTACAAAATTAGGACTAAGAGAGTACTACGAAAATGGTGTTGCACAAGCCAAGCTTTCAGAATCATGCAAAAATTTTCTCAAAACCAAAGTGTAAGTTGGAGGTGTGGTTGAAGTCCCAGTGTGGTGTCATGCAAAAAATCCTTCAAAAAGTCATGCTATCATTAGCAACTATATTTTTATCTTTCACTTCTTTTTATAGGTCTTGTAGTTATTGATGATACATGCAATCACTTCAGCCAAAGGGTCAACAACATGTTTAATCCTAAACTTGTACTTCCTCAAAATCTCCTCTGCATTCTTTCTTTCTCCTTCCAACTCTTCTATTGTTTCCGTGACCCGCTGACACTAAGTTATCAAATATGTATACATGTCCATCAATGCAACATCAAACTGAGCAGGAGCTGCAAAATTTTGTGCCCCATATGCATCCCACCAGCAGAGTACCTGATCCTCCTCCATATGTCTCACACTAGTTATATCAAGCCCAAAAAACTCCTAACAATTGTCCTACAAACTTCTCGTATTTATCTACTACACCGAGAAGGGGAGACCAAATACCTGTTATATCCTTCCCATACTGTTAAATCATTTTAATCTTCAATTCCAAAATGTATATGTAGGATTGTAAATTCTTACAACTATCTTCGCCTAAGAGGTTTTCTCTTACTATAACCTCTTCCCCAAGATTAAAAACTTTAATCAAAATTTAAAACTGTTTGCCAAAAATGTTGAGCTTCCACTTCCACTGCTGAGAACAAGAAGCTAACGCTCCTCCAACCTACATGGCCTTCACATATTCCCTCATGGTGTTTTGCAAGAATAATCTAATTTTAGAGGCATTTACTTGTGCCCATTCCTTTGATGTAGCCGCCGCCTATCTTACCTCAACCCGTTCTTTCATATCCCCTTCTGGGAGCGATGAGGTCGAAGGTAGGTTATCATCTATACATGTATCTAGGGGCTTACCCATCTGTACCAATAGGTACTTATATTGTTCCAGCTGTGCCTTGACCTTTGAATGGAAAATGTGCTCCTTTTCTATTTGGCCCGTAATGAAACTAGTAGCAAGTTTCAATGTATCTATCTCTCCCCACTTGGTTTGTTTACCCAATTTAACCTATGAAACCTTGTATTTCGAGGAGTCTTGACCTTCATCTTGTATTGGAATTGCTACATCAACAATCACTTCACCAGAACCTGTCCTTGACAAGTGATGCACTGTCTTTTCTCTCTTTGTTTTCCATGGTTTTTCAATGATGGCTTGTTATAATATAACCTTTGGTAGTGCCACTTTCTTCTTCTTCTCAAAGTTGAAGTTTAACCATTGTGGCACATCCTTATCCTTTCCACCTTCATGTGGCATGATGTCAACAGTCACCACATGCATGTTTGACCGCTCCTCTACTTCATCTTTATCCTCTTCTTCCATATGCTTAGGGTCTTGAAGTCCTTGGGGTGAGGCAATTTGATGAGTCAGGTTGGCTTGGAGAGACATATCAACATTCAACTATTGTTTCTTATGCAACTCTCCTAACCTATCACTCATCTCTTTCTCAAACTCTCTACCATCTTTGTTTGTTTCCTCCATACCTTGCTTGGAAGCTATCTCTTTTATCAAATATTCTTGATCTTTTGGAGTTAAGACCAATCTTTCATCCTATGAATCCTCAGGCTCATTTCGTTCATTTTCTCCCCCAAGTGGTTGCTCAGCTAGTAGACCTTGTTCATCAAGGTTCATAGGGTCAACTGGTACTCGTTCCTTGAGCTTGGTAAACTTCTTTTCTTTCTTCCCCTCGGTTCGTCTTTATACCAATTGTTCCATAAACTATTCATCTTCTTGGTCAGAATCTGATTCAATGTTATGAATACTTACATTTTCTACAGCAACAAACAATACTGTGGTTACTTTAGGTAGTGTTGTTGACGTTGTTGCAAAAACACTGGATTGTGTTGGCAGAGGGGTTGTAGTGGTTCACTTTCAAATTGGATCTTGTGTGGTTGTTGCTGATGGGGGCTAAGTAGATGTACTTGTAGTATCAGGAGGAGGCTGAGTACTTTCATTAGTTTTTCCTTGTTCATTTTCCTCCGGAGTGTCTTCTCCTATCCTTTTCCCAATTGTTTCCCTAACGGGAAGTACCTCTACCAATGGCACAGCTCCTAACCCTTCTCTAATTCTGAAATCAACAGCCTTCTTCAAAATGTTTGCCTTCCTCATCTACTCTTTGACTTGCTTGAGGAGTTCCTTAGTACTTTCTTTGGGTTGTGCGACCTCTTCTGGGTCCGTAGAAGTAATCTTTCTAGAGTTGGACCTTGTCCTTCGGGCATACTCCTTATGAGCCCTTGACTGAGGAACACCTAAGGTTGATTCCTTTCGCTTCCCCTTCGAAGCGCTCAACCTAACCCTCAAACTTAGCCACTGCCTAGTTCTATCTATAATAGATTGACTTACTCTATCAATATCCACCTCTTCATGTCTCGACCATCTTATTGGAGAGAGGGACCATCTTATTGACTTATTGGATGATGGTTTAATAAATCACCATCATCCCTTAACTCTTTAGGGAGATTGGTCACTATTTCAAAATTCCTAATCTGTGGAACTGAGAGCCAGGAATACTTTTTCTCTCTGACTTCTAAACTATCTTGGAGGTTGGCCCAAAAATCCTCCAATCTTGACTTGTGTCCCTCATATACCTTTGGCATTACTTGCTTTAGTTTGTCGTATGGGTTGTAATACTCTGTAGCATAACTGAATTCTTTTAAATTTAGATCTTGCAACTCTACTCTGCCGTCTTAGCTACCTGAATCTTGGAACAGGAAAATAACCAATAGAAACTGAAAAATACACACATATCTTATGTTTTGAAGACAAAAGTGATTCCAACCCAAGCATCTTCCTGACATATTCTAATAAGATAATGTGGTCATTGCAGTATCTTGGTAGTAACATAGGGCTCCCTGTTAATCCACTAACCCTAATATATGTAGAATGTTGGTTCTGAATGAACCAACATGCCCATTCCCTAATTATGGCCATTGCTTCTGGGCTTATTCTATAACCTAAATCACCTATGAGTTTGTTGGTGACAGGGAAAAGGAAGGCATCATTTATTCTATTGTAAAGTGCCTTTGCACTGCCAAGAGGGAGTTGGGTGTAATACTCCCATGCCTTCTTTTGTCCTTCCTCATCTTTGAGCCGACCCTCTGTCTGCAACCTTGGAAATTTTCCTGGTCAAGCAGCTACCAAGACCACATATAAAGTGAAAAAGAAATTATTCATTTTATGCACATCTACCAATTGCTTATGTATATTATTTGATAAGATATGAGCCCAATCAAATTATTTATTTCCAATGAGAACCATAGTCATGTAGTGAAACATCCATGGGTAGAAGTGTCGGCGATTTGTATTTTCGAAAGCCTTGCTGAGCATAATAATTAGGTCACGTTGTGGCTCCTTGAAATCTGCCCTTAGAATGTCATTGGCCTTTAATCTTGTTTTCTTTTCCTCCTTGAGCCAATTTTCATTCATATGCCTTTTTCTCAAAGTAGTATCTCTATCCCATACTTCGGTCGCTTCTTCTTCATTTGTTAACAACATCTCTTCTTCTCTTGAAGGAATACCAAACACATATCCTAGCATGTCAGAAGATAAATCTATTATTGCCCTTCCTTGGGCATCAGTGCACTTCCTAGTGTCTACATTATAGAAGTGTGCCACGGTCATAATGAATTCAGGGGCTTGGATGGATTGAGAAAAAATAGTTGCTTCTACTAGCCCTAATCTCTTGATCCTCCTATAAGGAGCCTCCAGCCTTGGTTTATCCAATTGCATTGCAATATCCTCTAATTCAACATGTCCTACCTCCATGTCAGTTACCCACTTGATTTGGTCATCCAATTTTGACACATAAACCTGCCCCTAATAATAGTACTTCATGGTTGCGGGGAGTCTATCCAATTCCTTGTCTTTCTTGTTGGAAGTTGGGTCCATCTATTTTTTTTGATCTAAAAGAAAGAACCACAAATTAGCCTATCACATCATCAAATATATCAATTATATTACCCACTTTGGGACTTCGGGACTCCATGGTTCCGGGGTGGAAAATTCTTTCTTAAACAACTGACCTCGGAACCTCAGAATCCCGAGGTTCTAAGGTAAGGATGGGCTAAAATAACATGGCCCAAAAATTCAAAGTTTTGGGGTTTCGAGGTGAAACAACTACTGAGCTCGGAACTCTGGGGTTATGGGGTTGGAAAACCCTAAGGGATGCAAGAAGAACACGAACATGTAAAACAAGAAAACCCCCCCCAAAAAAATCTAAGCTAGAAAACATAAAGAGGGCAAAGAAATCAACCAACTTGGTAGAAGAAATCACTCAAAAACTCAGAGATATGGAGGCACGAAGTCGGGAGGCAGAGCGAGGAAGTCAAAAAACTTGAATGCACAAATAAGCTCAAAAAGGTTCATTTCCTTTATTTATACCCCCGATATTTCGTCTGTACAGTCGCCTTAAACATGACCTCAAGACTCTGGGGTTCCGGACTTCCAAGATGAAAATACAGAAAAGACAAAAAAACACAAACAGAACTCAAAAATCTGGAGTTCCAGGGTTCCAAGGTCTGAACAAGAAGGGGCACCTCGGGACTTCAGGGTTTCGAGGTGGACAAAGAAAAAGAAGCAAAGAAACCTCGGGACTCTGGGGTTCTGGGGTTGCAAAGACAACACAACTTCGAGACTCCAGGGTTCCAGGGTTCCAAAGACAACACAACTTCAGGACTGAGGGCTTCTCGGGTTCCAAAATGACTAACAACAAAACATGTAGAACTCGAAATCTGGGACTCTGGGATTCTGAGGCTTCAATGAGAAAAAGAGACAAGGCATGACTTTGGGACTCCGGGGTTCCGAGGTTGTGAGAAACACAAGAAACAAAAGCCTACCTCGGAACTTCGGGGTTCCGGGGTAAGAACAAAAACAAGAACAAGTGCCTACCTAGGAACTCTAGGGTTCCAAGGTAGGACTTCAAAACAAACAAAGAACACCTCGGGACTCTGGGGTGTGTCAAGGCAAAAACTAAAAAAAATAAAACTACAAAAATAAAAAAGGAGAGACCCATATTTTCAAGACAAGGAAACTAATGGGATTAGGTATGTAGGGCATAACAAAACTGGGTTCTTGTGAAGAAAGGTAATGATAAAACACCTTATGAGATTTGGTATGGAAAAACTTGTGATGCCAATTATAGACACCTAAAAATGTCTCATTAATTCTACACTAATTATTTGTCTATTTAATTAAGCAATTGTTTAATTATTTGATTAAACTAACTATTTCTTTTAATCATCACCCTTCAACACTTCTAATTATTCTATTTCTAGTCTCAAATCATTTTAATCAGCTAACCATATCTCAAATATTAATTGAATATCAATTATTTAATTAATTGTGATTTATTCCTTAGTTAAATAATCTTTATTATTTAATTAGTTCTATTTCCTAAGTTTAAATTATTTAAATTAATTGATTAAATTCCTCCAATTCCCCAAATTATAATTTCAATTAATTCCATCTAATTCATTTCATATTTCCCCATATTTGAATTTCAGTTAATTTCATCTAATTTCATATTTCCAAATTCAAATTTCCCCAAATCTGAATTTCAGTTAATTTCATGTGCATTTCAACATTCGAATGACCAAATTCAAATCCAAATTGAAAATGAAAACCAAATTCAATTTCAAATTCCTATAACACATGCTAAATCAGAATTGATTGATCAAATCAGTTGTCTAATCAATTAACTCATCAATCATCCTTTTTAACTCAAAATCACCTTTTAATGACTAATCCATCAATTGAGTCATCTCCCTAGTCTATTCAGTTCACTAATCAATCAAATGAGTTTACTAATCCATCTATTCAGTTCACTCTCCAATAAATCTAGTTGACAACTCAATCAAATAAGTTAACAAATCAATCAACTTTGTTAACTGACCAATCTAAATTAGTTGTCTCCCAATAAACACTTGAGTTCAAATTCTCACCCCCTTTGTGCTGAAAATCTATAAATTCAACATCATTTTTTCATTTCAAGTTAGAATCATAGTCTTCAAAACATTTGTATGTAGGAAATTGGTGCAATACTTGAGAGCCATCAACCACGCAAATTGGAGAAGAACAATGGAAGCACAAGTGGAGAATGGGGAGTTTTAATTAGCTTAATCTTCTTATTTATTTCATTGAATTGTGTTTAGAATCAGTTTAATTGGTTAAGGATTCTTTTGATTCATCCTTTTAGTCTAATTAGCCTCAGACTGTTGATGATTTCAAACATGAGAACATTAGTTACTTTAAAGTTTTTGGGGGCAGATGTTTTATTAAAAGAGATGATTTTATCGGTAAATTTGATGTAAAGAGTGATGAAGGAACATTACTTGGCTATTCAACCAAGAGAAAAGCTTTTAAGTGTTACTATAGAAGGACAAAGAAGATAATTGAGAGTGTGAATGTTAAGGTTGATGAATTCTCTGAAAAACCCGATGAGATCAGCATATCTGAGCCTACAAATGATGAAGAAAAACTAGTGTTTATTGAACTGGAAGTGCAGAAAAATGATGAGCAAAACAATACAGAAATAGGTGCTCAAACGGTAGACGATGAGGAAGATGGTGAACATGAAGAAGAATTTACTGCACTAGAACTAGTAATCCCAAAATATGTAAGGCTAAATCATTCAGAAGACTAGATTATAGGTGACAAGAATGCTGGTGTGCTAACTAGGAGAAAAATCAGAGAAAATTCTTGTCTAATTTCAACTATTGAACCAAAGATAGTTAGAGAAGCATTTAAAGATGATGACTGGATTAATGAAATGAATGAAGAATTGGATCAGATTCAGAAAAACAATACATGGTCTCTTGTTCCTAGATCGAAAGACAAAAATGTAATTGGTACAAAGTGGGTCTTTAGAAACAAGTTAAATGAAGATGGTGAGGTTGTGAGAAATAAGGCAAGACTTGTATGCAAAGGGTATGCACAAGAAGAAGGTGAAGACTATGGTGAAACCTTTGCATCGGTGGCAAGACTAGAAGGTGTTAGAATTTTACTTTCCTTTGCATCCTTTAAAGGTTTTAAGGTCTATCAAATGGACATTAAATGAGGTTTGCTGAACAGTATTCTTGAAGAAGAAGTGTATATATAGAACAATTGGATGGGTTTGCTTTGACAGAGGATAAAGATATGGTATGCAGGTTACACAAGACATTATATGGATTGAAACAAGCACCGAGAGCATGGTATGAGAGACTGTATGCACATTTGATTAAGATAGGATTCCAGCGAACCAGTGAGGACGTAATATCTATTTAAAAACTGAAGGAGACAAAATGTTAATTGCAGAAGTTTTTGTTGATGACATAATATTTGGTGGAGATGATGATTTGTGTATGGATTTTGCTAATGAAATGAAGAAATATTTTGAGATATCTTTGATTAGTGAGATAAAGTTTTTCATTGGGTTATAGGTCCAACGATTAGAAGGAAGAATTTTTCTGTTAGACTAAGTATGTGAAAGAAGTTTTGAAGACTTTTGGGATGGAATAATGCAAACCAGTTGGTACTCCAATGGTGGCAGGTTATAAATTATCAAAAGGGGATAATTCACCCTCTGTAGATGAGAAAGATTACAGGTCTATGATTGTAAAATTACATTATGTTGTTCACAGTAGACCAGATATAGCACATGTCATTGGTGTAATTGCTAGATTTCAAAAGAGTCCCAAGGAGACACACATGGTAGCAGTAAAAAGGATATTTAGATATCTGAAAGGAATAGTTGATTATGTCTTGTGGTGTCCTTACAGAGGTAACTTTTCTTTGAAATTTTTCACTGATGCAAACTGGGCTGGAAATGTTGATGACTAGGAAAGCACAATTGGTGGAGGTTTTCTTCTTGGAGGTAGACTGGTATCTTGGACCAGTAAAAAGAAAACTTGTGTATCACAGTCAACTACAGAAGCAGAATATGTAATTGCATCTATGAATTGTACATAGGTTATTTGGATGAGACATGTTTTGGAAGGTTTTAAGCAAGATATGACTGAACCGATGTTTATTTATTGTGACAACACTAGTGTTATAAATATTTCTAAAAATTCGGTGTTACATGCAAGAAATAAACACATTGAGTTAAAATACCACTTTCTGAGGGAGAGAGCATAGGAGAAGCAAGTGATAATGGAGCATGTGTCTAGAAAAGAGCAATTAGCATATATATTCACTAAACCTTTGCCTAAGGCGACCTTTGAATATCTCAAAGGTAAATTAGGGGTTAGACCCCTATACTAGATCAACTATGATGCAAGTGATGTATCAATCCAGTGGACTTATTGAATACTTTTCACTATGGATTGATGAGATGTGGGCTACTCCTCAGGGGGAGCAACTAAGATGAGATTAGCAGAGATGATGGAGACGACAGCAGCAGCGATGATGTTATAAGATGCATTTGCACCTTTGGCATTATTGTTAAAGGGGGAGAAGCAATATGACTGGAAGAATAAATGTAGCAAACATGGGAGAAGTAATATAACTGACACAAGATCATAAAAAGGAGGAGAAGAGAAAGATCGGATTAGTTTAGCATGATGATGATTCTTTTAGTGTTGCCATCAATGCCAAAGGGGAAGAATGTTAGCATGATTGGAATAACTGATGATGATGTTGACATACCGGTATAAGGATTGTTGGTGATTATATATTGAATGATTATTGGTGATGTTATATCTGATATGATACAGAGAATGATGGCATGATAATGTATGACTAGTATAGTTTGAGATATTGGTTGGTGATTTGGTGATCAGTTATTTGTGTTGTCATTGATGGAAACTATGGAAATTGTTTATTCTTGATTACTTTGTCATCTAGGTTTACTCGTGTATCCTAACCGGTAGTGGATTAAGTTGGTGAGATGAATTATGCAGCTCACAAATAAATTGGCAAATAGGACTTTAACCGGTAAATGTGAAACAATGTTATACTTAAGCAGTTGGTTCTAAAGATCGATGACGAGTTAGGTGTTGCGGTTTGAAACATGTGTTTATATCATTGTAATGAGTCTATAACTAGAACCACATCATATCTTGATAACTGGAAGTCATGTTTGTGATTTACTATTGTATTTTCAGTGGGGTTTTAGCAGGGTTTTAGAACCAGTAACAAGATCTCTTAACTGGTGATGTTTTATGGTTTGGCGATGAATTTCATTATGTTCATAACTTGATGGTGACGTGTCACAACCCATGTGAGAAATTGAAATGATGTTTAGGCACGATTAAGGATGGAATTTCTTGGAAAACAACTAAGAACATAGAAGAATTTTTTAAGGGTTTGATTGCTTATCAGATCGATGTGTGGTGTCGTGTTATGATTATTCAACAGTTGTAATTGTCTTGATATTTGTTATAATAATCTGTATGATGATTTGTGATGATCTATGATGTAAAGTCATTTGAATCTTGATGTATCTAGGTTTTAGTAACCAACAAATATGTAAAGTGTATTTAGGTCAATTTTGATGAGGTTTATTGTATCAGTAATCTGAGAAAAGAATGTGTAGCCGAATCAAAGGTATGTGTCTACAAGAGTGAAGCAGATTGGAGCTGAAGTGGATCTAAATAAGCAAGTAGGAAGTGCTATTTCTAGATCATTTCATCTGTTATTTCCTAATAGTTGTAGTGGGTTCAAAATCCCTTAACCGGGTAGGTCCTAATAGACCTAATTGTATAAATCCCTTAACCAGGTAGCTCAACAACTTGAGTTTAAATCCTCCTGCAAGGTTGCTTTTAATAGGAGAAAGCTCTTAATAGAGCTCATATTGTAAATCCCTTGACTAGGTGACTCTTAACAGGATCTGCTCCTAATCGAGCATCATTGTAAGCTCCTAATTGGGCTAGGCTCCTAATATGGTGCATTCCGAAAGAGTGCATTATCTTGTGGGTACCAATTCAGCCGTGGTTTTTCCCATTTGGGTTTTCACATGGAAATCCCGGTGTTCATATGGTGATTGATTTGTGTTTGTGTTAAGTTGATATCTTTCTATTGCATGTATGATATGAAACACTTTAATGAGCAGTTTGATAAATTTGGTTAGTAGATTGATTTCAGTGGCTACCGATATTGGTTATGATATGTTTCGATGAAGTATTAATCATTTTGGTTTAAGATTTCAGTTTGTTGTTAATACTAACCCACCCACCCCCCCTTCTCCCCCCCCCCCCCCCCCCCTCTCAGTATTAACTGGATCCTCTAAATAACATCCAGATGGTAACCACGGTTGCAATAGTTGCACTTTGATTTTCCCTTTCTATCCTTCTTTTACTTCGAGCTTGTCGATCCATCTAGAGGTTCGATATTTCCTTCCTTTTTCAGATCTCGATCCGTTTTCCCTTTGCCTTTGGATTGCTGTTTTGACTTCAAATTGTTCTTCCCACTTGCTTGCATAGCAAGTGCATAAGCTTTGGTATTTTTCAATGTCCCTATCTTTATGATCTTATCTCGCTTATGTATTAGTGAATCAATAAAGGCATCAAGTGTGGGAATCTTCCAAGTTGATCCTATTGTAAGCCTAACTGTGTCAAAATATGAGACAAATACTATATACTCTAGACCCAATTTTGATAAAATAGAAAGAATTAATTTGTTTTCTTCCTTGGATTTGTCAATTCCACACTCTTTCAACTAGAGTAACAAGGCCTTGAACCTTGTGAAAAATTATTGAATATTTTCAAAACTTCTTGGATCTAATGCGCTGAGTTCATTTTCTAGAATGTGACCTTGCATTTTATATTTCTTTCCAAAAAGAGTCTTTAGCTTAGTCCAAACCTTGTTTGGTGTTGTGCATGCTTCAACATAAAACAACAATTTTGGAGACATGGACAAGCACAGAAGACCAAAAGCCTCATCCATCTGGTTGAAATATTTAGATTTTTTAATAGCAAAATTAGGTTCAACCTCTTTATCCATGACTATTTGATACAAGCCTCTACTTCTGAGATAAAGTAGAATCTTTGACTTCCATTTGAAATAGTTGTATGGCGTGAGAATAGAAGAGGCTATACCTAAAAAATAAGAATGTTTATGCTTCTCTTTCCTAGCTCCAAGGCTTTGATACCAATCTAAAATTTAAGTAAAACCTACACACAAATTGCTTGGATCTAGCTAAAATGTGAAAAAACAAAACACTTGCAAAAAATAAAAAGGAATCAAAATAGTTGATGGAAAAAATTAAAATTGTTTCATTTTCTTAGTGATGTAGAGAGAACCTTCTTTGTTAGCTTAAAAATAACTTATGCCTAATAACCATGCAATTGATGGTTTCTCATAAATCATGGAGATGATAATGACGTAAAATAATGGTGAAGAAAACTTACACTAACAATATCACCAATTCAAAATTATGAGGGGCATGTTTGCATTAATTGTCACTACAAATTTCATATTTTCTTTTTGTGTTAATATCTAGTGTTTGAATGTAATTTGGATTAAGGCAAAATTCTAACATGAAATTGTGATTGTATTTGATATTTTTTAATGTTAGTATAGATTTGATAATTAACATTATAGACTTTGTATTCTAGTTATTAATTGTTATGTTTGTTGAGGAAAAGGGTTATAAATTAATTGGTTTCATTTTTGTTAACAATATGATTGTATTTATACATGCACATTATTTCTCAAAATTATCACATATTAGAATCTTTGTGTTAGCATGTGTGTGAGAAATTGCATTGATTTTATGAGTGGAAGGATACAACAAAACTATCCTAAAAACAATCCCAGTCATTAAATTAGGTGCTTTAGTAACCAAGAGATCAAGTCACACTAGACAAGTCACCCAACTATGAATTCCCACTAGACCAATCACCACACTCTAGAATTATAGTCATGTAAACCTATCCCTAGATATTCTATGAGAGTTATTAATAATGGGTGATGGATTATATAGTTTGTTGGATCAAGTGTCAAAAACCTTGCTCCGAAAATCAACATCTTAACTCAATTATTATGGTGTAAAATAATAGAAAGTGTAATTTATTATATCAACATAAAACTAATATAAATATATATATATATAATTTGGATTAAGGCAAAATTCTAACATGAAATTGTGATTGTATTTGATATTTTTTAATGTTAGTATAGATTTGATAATTAACATTATAGACTTTGTAGTCTAGTTATTAATTGTTATATTTGTTGAGGAAAAGGGTTATAAATTAATTGGTTTCATTTTTGTTAACAATATGATTGTATTTATACACATGCATATTATTTCTCAAACTTATCACATATTAGCATCTTTGTGTTAGCATGTGTGTGAGAAATTGGATTGATTTTATGAGTATAAGGATACAACAAAACTATCCTAAGAACAATCCCAGTCATTAAAGTAGGTTCTTTAGTAACCAAGAGATCAAGTCACACTAGACAAGTCACCTGACTATGAATTCCCACTAGATCAATCACCACACTCTAGATTAATAGTGGGTGATGGATTGTCTAGTTTGTTGGATCAAGTGTCAAAAACCTTGCTCCAAAAATCAAAGTCTATAACCTTGTTGGATCAAGTGTCAAAAACCTTGGATAATTAACGTTAATGTACTTGATTGTATCAGCATAAAACTTTTGTGTGTGTGTGTGTGTGTGTGTGTGTGTGTGTGTGGAGAAAAAGGCCCGAAAAATGTAAAGAAAAGTAGGGAAAGGACAATATCAAACAAAAATAAATAAAAGAAGATATTAATGAAGATGAATTTGATGATTTTGGCTTTCCTTTTGAATAATGAAGCTCTCAAGAGTTCTTAGAAGGTGGCTTTTTATGTTGAGCGAAAATGCTTCAACTTTTGTGAAATCTTGAATCTATCTCCTTTGCTGTCATAGACTTTTTGGCTAAATGAACTTATGATGTTAATCATATTTAGAGAGTTACAAATTAGACACTCCTATCATTTGCTAAATTTTTATAATTTATTTAACTTAATACTTTCTGAACAATTATACATATTTTATATTAAAATATGTAAAACATAAAATAGAATCTTTATTCAAACAAATAAAATATCTGTAGATTTTCTACGTATAAACAAATAAAGTGCGTAACAGAAATAATAGCGCATTTACCTGCGTTACACATATTAAGCTTAAAAATTTCTCATTTTTGGCTTAGTCGCTGAGACTGCACCGATGCCTGGCAAAGCTGCTCTCCTTAAAACTGTGTTGCAGGATTTAGAAAATAATGATACAATTACTGGTATATTATGATAGATAAAGCAATGTCTTCTAAGACCTCGCATATTCAAGGAAAGAAAATCAACAATTAACCAATTATTTGGAGTCGTACAATTAAGCAATTATTCAATTGTCGATGCCTCATCTGGTCGAAATCTTCAATTGCGTGTGAATGTGCATATTTCGAATCGATCATTGTAGCCTTCATTTGATCTACAGTTGTGCTAACACAGAGGACAAGTCACACGCAGCATCACGTCACATTCCATCGAGAGCTCAATTATAGAAGAAATAATTGAGAAATACTATATAAACGACAACATTGAGAAGTATACAGAGTTACAACGAAGAGCTATCATACATCCATCAAGACTTTAAGATTTTACAAAAATACTGTTTAAACGACAGAAATCTCATGGAGAGGACGTAAACTTCAATGATTCAATGCAAATAAAACAACTACTAATAATTATTTATGCCGAAGGCGCTCCTTAGATGAAAGCACATGTACCATATAAATCAACGACTGATATGTTATGATAAGATTGCAAGACCATAAATCTCATCTTGTCTGGACACAGACCTTTCAATCTTACGATAAAGCTTTGAATTTTTCCCTTTTTCTTTTGTTTTTTATTCTTCAGTTCTGTTCCTTCACATGCGCTGTACCGGTTCTGTCTATGTCGACGTCCTTTATAGGCCCCTCTCTACACTTGTCTCTTTTCATACTTTGCTTTCAAGCATATAGAATAGAGTAACTTTTAGAAAACAACACATCAATCATTGAAGTTACAGAAATTATTAAACGGGAAAGATGTAAATAGTAATTTTATAGAGCTCGAAGTGCATGTACACTATCTCATTTTATGTTCATACAAATAGCAATGAAAAGTCATATGTAAGAATGGTAAAAAATAAATAAATAAATCGTTAGGGTCATTATATAAAATAGTATGGGTTGTGTTTCACTCTACTAGTATTTGTGTTTTTCTTTCATGATTCTTGGTTTCCCTCATGTCACTCTTCATCCTTAGTATGTTGAAAATCTCGGACAATTGAGACGGGGGAGGGGGACGGCATGGGCAGGAAGGGTGAATCAGTTGTTAAATAAAATTATTTCACTTTCCCATAGAAATAGATCAAGTAAATTAATCTCAGATTACTTAACAATAAGCATATATAAACATGAAAGAACACACACATGAAACACTAGATACGATGTGAAAAACCCAAAAAGAGAAAAACCATGGAGAATGTTAGTTTTCAATATGAAAACACCTATTAGGGTGACACCAGTTAAGGTGATTTTCACAAAGATGACTCGCCACCATAATGCTCACTGCCCAGCTAAAACACCAAAAAAAGGAGGGCTCACAGCCCAAAAGAAGAAAGAAAGAATCTACCACACAGGCACAACTGCCACACAATTGTAATGCCGAAAAAACCTTAGGCTCACTTCCATTGGTACCAAACAGCACCAACACACAACCATACTAATCAACCACTTCACATAAACAAGATAGATCTTCCATTTCAATAAACTTCCTTCTATATCTCTCTGCATGCCTATTACATTACAATCATTATTCATTTATACTGATTTCTAAAATAGAATTCTCTAAGTCGTCCAAGAAGTTAATAAAATACAATTTGAAATAGTTCTTCATTAAACATTCTCGCATTGGAAAGGAATGAGAAGTGGACCATACCACGATGCAACAAAATGTTATCCAAATGCCACAGTCACCATAACAAAACATAGAGCATGCAAGGTCAACTAGACCCGGAATGAACACATCCACAACCACAACTCCAAAGCACACAAACATGTGTCGAATCAGAATAACAAAGATAAATGCATGAATAAACATAATTTCAAAATTGCATCAATAGAACTGAAAATGTGGAGCAACGTGGAGCTCTACAAACTTTGTCAGACAACATCATCATCACTGCATAGACTTTCGGAACATAACTTCTAGAGCACCAAAACACAAGAATAACATCTCAAGACAATATCCAACAACATATCAGTTACACATCATGAATACATCTGCAACAAATCAAAAATGCGGAGAAAAACCAAAACACTGAAACACTAAATTAGTACGTTGACATCAATCACAACCATATTGATACATCAAGCATCTTCATATTTACAACAATCTCCCCCTTTGTCATTGATGGCAACATTCATTAACAAAAACACCAACTCTCCAATCTCTGCCCGTTTGACATCAAGGACAAAGGTGATAACAACTTAACTCAAAATCCACACAACTCCCCCTAAGAGGAATCCCCAATCATTAGCCCAAACTTAACAAATACGAATGAAGTTTGTGGACTAATGCACTACCAAATACACTTAGCTCAAACTAAGAAGGGGTATAACCCCCAACAATTGTCAAAGATAATCAAAAGTATCTTTGCACAATACCTTCGTAAAGATATCTATAACTTGCTCTTTTATAGATACATGTTCAACTTTTACTTCACTATCCAACACTTTTTCCCTTAAGAAATGATACCGAATAGAAATGTGTTTTGTTCTAGAATGCAATACCAAGTTTTTAGAGATAGTGTTTACACATTTATTATCACACATGATTGAGATCGGCTCATCAAACATCACACCAACATCCTTCAACATCTGTTTCATCCAAAGTACCTCAGTGCAGCATGAAGCAACTACAATGTACTTAGCTTCTATGGTTGATAAAGATACAAAATCTTGCTTCTTACTTAACCATTCAACTAACCAAGAACCAAGAAAAAATGCTCCTCCACTAATACTTTTTCTATCATCAACACTTCCTATCCAAACTGCATCAGTATAAGCATTCAAAGTAAAATTTGATCCTCTAGGATACCACAGTCCAAAATATTCTATTTCTTTCAATTATTTGAATATCCTCTTTACTACATCAACATTAGATTCTTTTGGTTCTTGTTGAAATCTGGCTGCAAGAAAAATTGCATACATGATATCTGGTTTGTTAGCAGTCAAGTATAATAGTCCTCCAATTATTGATCTATACTTGCTTGCATCAGTCTTAGTAGATTTATCATCATTAGTCAACTTGCATCTAGTAGTCATTCATCATCAAGCATTTTCAGAGGTCTTCAAGGTTGCATATTCTTCATTCAACCATTGTGGAGTAAAATTACATCATTCATATGCAATCATGTGTGTGTGATTAGGGTTTTGTCATTTTCATCTCATTTCATACAACATATGTGATTACATTCAAAAAGAAAAACATCACTATCAATCATTACAAATCTGAGGTATATTCTTTTATTATTTATTTTAGTATTTGTAATATTTTATTAAAGGTTAATTCCTAAATCAAGGTTTGACTTAGGCAAATCCCTATTCCCAACAATTTTCCCCTTCTTTCTATGTGTAGGAAACAAGTGTGAAGATATGATTCTCAAGATCAACATTATTCATAAAGACGAATAGGTTCCCCTTTGGATGACGAAAAGTGCGGAGGGCCAGAGCAATGGGCATTTTGGTCCCAACAATTCAAGATGACCTTTTGGGAGTAGGTCTAAAATTCACATATTGCTCAGATCCAAGTTCATGGCTTTGTCTGACGATCGTAGCTCATTGTTCATACATATTTACTTCAATTTCAATACATTTACCCTAATTTCAATACTTTCACAATTCAACTTAAAAGAGGGTACCAAATTCCAAAGCAGTGAATCTAATAAGAATTCTCGGCCCTATCCTTGTTGACCTATGGCTAGATCTATTAGGTTCACCTCTCTTTTAATGTAGTGGTCCCTAAGCAAAAACTAGTGGTCTTCTCCCTTCTAGTGGTGGAAACCCTAATTTTTTTACCATTACAGTATCAAACCACTACTCTTGAGGATTCATGTGGTCATATGACCGGAGAAACCTAAATTAATAAACCAACTATAATTACTAATAGAATTAGCTAAAATAAACAAAGCATTAAAATCATCATCAAAGAAATTTTATATAAAGGAATCAAATTTGGTTTTTTAAATTTACACTCCGCATGCCCCCTTGTTCCACAATTCAAAAACTTCACTTTGCTATTTTGGGGGGTTTTAGAGAATCCTTTAGAGTTACCCCTCTTTATATCCCCTTTAGGTCCTTTCTCTTTGGACCTTCCTCACACATGCAAGGCATTTTGGGAGCCAACATTCATAAAATTTCTCCTCATATCCTCTAAGATAAGTATAAAATTCATGTTGTCCATATTTGACTCTATATTACCACTACTAATGGTTAGATTTTGGCAAGGAACAAAGAAACAAGAGACACTTCTCTTCACCTTCTAATTTAACATCTATTGATGTAAGTTGACTTTTAATCTTTTTGAATGCATTTATATAATTTTCAATTGATTCGATATCTTTCATCTTTAAAGAGTACAACCATATTTTGAGATATAACCTGCTAGACAAACTTTTAATTTGGTAGATATCAAGTATCCTTTTCAACAAATTGTATGAAAAGCCTCCTATCGAGGCTTTCAAGAGGACAAAATTTGTAAGACATAATCAAATCGTTCTTTGTGCCTTTTTGTCCAACTTCATTCAATCTTCATCATTAATTGTTGATGGCTTCAAAATCCATAGATGAACAAAAGAAATGAAAGACAACAAGAGATAGACAACAAGACATAGACAAGGCTTCAAAATCCATAAAATAACTCAGAACATATATTGTTCAAAAAGATTCTCAAACCACGAATACATGAGTCCCAAAGAATAGTTTTCTACCTTCATTGTAATGATGCCAAGTAAGGCATCCTCTCTCACCTAATCTTGTTCTTAAACAAAACAAACATTAATATAAACCCAGACTTTTACATAAACATCCCACATGTTATTGTGATGGTTTAATTTATCTTTTGAATAATATATGGATTGTTCAAAATATTTGAAACATGTTAATTATTCTAAAGTTCTAAAGAGATTTACCGATTCTTCAAAAGTTTTGAAGCATCTTATTAACTCTTCAAAACTTTTGAACTAAGAAAACGTACAAGGTGCAGGTTATTCAAACGTTTTGAAACTGTGTAGATTATTAAATTTCGTTTTGATTTTCAATTTATTTGATAATGCTTAAAAAATCATGTTAGGCTGGATTCTTCTACCTACATAAATAATTTGTCCTGCCTAAAGTTTCCATATTTTATGCTTTGATTCATCATTTTCATCAATTTGTAAATGTTTGGAAATGTGAGTGAGAGGGAAATAAAAAAATATCATTTTAAAATACACATAACATGAAAATAGATAGAAAATGTAGGGACGCATATAATTTTAATATTATTTCTTTATAAGGTTTTTGTTTTTATGTTTTATCTTAGTGTTTCTATTTTATTTATTTTTATTATGTTTAAAAATTTAATTTTACTTAAAATCAAAAGTAATTAGGATTAAAATTAAGATTAAGGATAATTAATTAGAATTAAGATTAAGATTAAAAATGAAAATAATCAAAATTATTTATAATATTTTTAAATAATTATAATGAGAATTATATTTAAGAATGAGTTTATTATTACAATTATAAAGATTAAGTTACAATTATATTTTCTTTATATAATTAATATTATATTTATTATGAACAAGGCCTATTACACTAACATAATGGATTAATAAATATGTGTTAATGAAAACTAAAAGCATTAAATTTTATGTGTTCATGACACTTAAATGCATGAAAAATTAAAAAATATTTTATTCATTTTCTCCTTAGCTACCACTCACTTTGAGTTTAACTATTAATGGATTCTATCTATCTCCATCAAATTTGATTTGTTTGTGACACTAAAATGTATGAAAAGTAAGAAAAATATTTATTTATTTTCATTATTAGTCTTAATAGATTTTTTTCTTTGTAAAGTGTTTAATAGAAATATAAAAACATAAAAACAATAATAATATTTAATAATAATTTAATATTGATTACAATATCATAATATAATAATAATTTAATATTAATTACAATAAAATAATATAATTATTTTTTTAGTGGAATAATGAACAAGTATGATATCTTTCCTCTAAAGATAGGTATACTAACTATATTTATTATTTCATATTATATGATATATATTATTCAATTTAATGTAATATATATATTAAATCATGATATTATTTTAAAAGAGATCATGAAAATAGGAAATGAGAGATAAATAGATACAAGTAAAGGAAAAGAAAGAAATAGATATAAAGAGGGATAGAGGTACTAGAAAGTCAAGGAGAGAGAGACAAAGAAGTGAGAGAGGTGGGTAGAGAGATACATAACCACCTCCACTTGGATTTGAAAAATCTATTTATTTCAAGATTGACTTTAATTTGAAAGCAATGATTTTCTAGAAACCCTAGCTTTTTTAACATACTTCCCTCTAAATCTACATTTACTACTAATCTATATTTTCAAATATTTATTGGATTTTTTCACCTCAATTCTCTTTATAGCATATTTAATGTTTATCTCATTTGTATGAATTTACTAACTCATGTGAAAGGTTTCTATCTAGATTCCTCCCTTTTCCTCTCTCCTTTCATCTCTCCCTTTTTATAAATGTATCTCTCTTTCACACCTTAGATTTTGTTTTGATTGTATTTAGAAGGATAAATAATTGATTCAAAGACATCACTTCTCCATTTGATACCTTCCTTGCACAAACAATATCATTTGTTAAATAACCTACAATTATCCTCTTGCACTTCACAAATCTATAATAATTTTATTTTTTTTCTAATTAACCTTCAACACTTCTTAGTCCTATCCCATTTCACACTTATGCATGATTGCTAGTTTTAATTATTTTTGAGACTTTATGCAATCAACCATTACTAAAAAAAACCATTCTAAGTATTTATTATTGATTAACTTTTTTTTTTTTAAATCATAATTTTGGACAACATGATTTATGATTTTATTACAAGATAACCACTTCCGCAAATACTATAAAGTTGTTAAATAGCCCCAAAATCAAGAATTACTAAAATAACATCATGACCTAAACATAGACTTAATTATTTTTTACATTTATTTGTGTTTCTTACTATCTCATTTTTTAGTAATGACATTTATTTGTATTTCTTACTATCTTATTTTAAATGTAGTTCACAACCCACAACAATATATTATTTACAATTAAATTTTTATTAAATATAAATTATTCTTACTAAATATAAATTATAATATATTAATATTTTTATTTTTTAAAATTGATAATTAATTATTAATAATTTATTGACAATGTGTAAGAAAAGAAAAAAAAAGAAAAAAAAAGAAAAAAAGAAGAAGAGAGTAACAACTTATTTTTCACATCTCAAAAAATATTAAAATAATTTTTAATGGTTATTTAATGCGAGAAGGAAAGTCCTTGGGAGGTACCCTACACAACATTATGATCCCTTATGGTCAGCACCTCTTTATATCATTATAAACCCGTTTTTATTATTACCCGCACATGTGGGATAAAAGACAAATAAAATAGTTTGAAATGCCGTTTCTAAAACGGAAACGGGGTTTATTGAAAGATGTGGGCCCGGGCACATAAGTTGTCATGTTAAAGTGTGCCGGTTAAACCCGGCCCTCCAGATTGATAGTCATGTAAACCTATTCCTAGATATTCTATGAAATTTATTGATAGTGGGTGATGGATTATCTAGTTTGTTGGATCCAAAAATCTTAATTCAATTATTATGGTGTATAGAGTGTGCCGGTTAACCCCGGCCCTCCAGATTGATAGTCATGTAAACCTATCCCTAGATATTCTATGAAATTTATTGATAGTGGGTGATGGATTATCTAGTTTGTTGGATCCAAAAATCTTAATTCAATTATTATGGTGTAAAATAATAGAAAGTGTAATTGATTGTATCAGCATAAAACTAATAACTATAAATATAAATATCAATCTGTGTGAATATAAATTAATAATAATATTAGAAAAAAGGGAAAACATATAGAAAAGTAGGAAAAGGACAATATCAAACAAAAATAAATAAAAGAAGAAATTAATGAAGATAAATTGTGAGATGAATTTCATGATTTTATTTGGTGGGTGTGAACAGAGGGCTTTCTAAGAGCGTCCTCGATGGAAAAGATGAATTTAATGGTGAAAATATTAAATTGTATTTTACATGTCTTTTAGAATAGCCTTTTATTCGAAAAAGTGCTAAAGTAGTTTGTGATGTTAGGGGAAGAGCATTAGTACTCGTCATAGCTAACTTCACGCACTCACAAATCCTAAACGGTATATCGAATTTTGATTTTTTTTTAAGTTGTCTCAAAAAGTACACATTTCAAAGTGTCTCTTGATACCTAAGTAATGGTCAACTCAAAATCGCTAGTACTTGTTGACAAATGCCCCAATAGTGGTGCACAAATGTTCCAATAATGGTACACAAATGGGACAAATGTTCCAATAGTTGTGCACAAATTGACCAGCTAATTACAAAAAATGATCGATTATTGGTTATCTATTGATACTAGCAAAGTCTATGTATTGATATTCTATACGCCTTTCCCAGTACCCTTCACAGATAACCCAACTGTAGTGGTGGAAATCGAACATGCCATATGACAGACAACAGCAACAGAGCTTGGATAAAACCTTCACAGAAATAGGTGCAAAAATTACATCTTCAAGTGTTGTTAGCCATCACGTTTACAGGTATGTCTGGAATCCCGCTACAAAATTTGCTTCATGTTTTGTTAGCCTTTGCATTTTCACTGCCTGGAAGTGCTCTTTCTGTGAAAAGTTGCATATTTTTGTGCAATATAGCTTACCATATACAGGGCAAAAGCTTGTTGTGAACATACATCTAATGTGGTCTGCTCTAGGGTTTCTTTGCACCATTTTTGGGGGTCACTTCTGCCTGTGAAAACAGAGGATTTATTAGTCAGATTCAGCTGACTGTTTAGGAGTTCAAATAACTCGCACTATTTTATACTATAATGAACCTGAGAGAAAACAAATGTATACGAGTATTGTTCTCTTCTTCTATGATTTTTGTGTGTTTTGCCAGCTAGTTCCCAAGACGAGTGACATTCCTAAGAATGAAGTTGTTATCGTGGCTCCAACTGCAGAGGAATTCAAGAGAAAGAGGCTCCTGGAACGATACTTCAAAACCAGTCCAAGAGGTCCTCCTATCACCAACATTAACTGGAGCACAGGTAAAGTTTGAAAATACCAAAATTTCGTTGCATCTGATTGAAAAGTGGCGGTTTATTGTGAAACACATTTGCAGGGGCAGAGCTCATTGTTTCCATATGTACCAGGAGGAACACACTTGCATCTGATACAACATGTACCACAGGCTCTCAGACAGCAGTCACTAAGAGATGCTGATTTGCATCTCTAGTGTCCACATGCCTTACAAATTGTTACATAAAAAACACACAAAAACAGGTTTTAGATGATTAGACCATTTTTCCCATTGGCCATGAAAAGCCTTGGCAGAGCCATGAATCTAAGAAGAAAAAGAAGAGAAAGAAACCAATAAAAATCCTATGGTGCAATTATGATAAAATACAGTTCTTAGGTTTTTTAATCAAGAAAAAGAAGTAACAACTAAAAATCCTATCTCACGCCGATTTTTCCTCCTGCCGAGAATTCACTCAGAATTTCTATGTTCCTCTCTATCTCTATCCTTTTACCCCTCTATATCTCTCACTATGTTCTTCTTTACTTAGCGAACATAACATGAGCTTATTGATAAAGAAGCTTGATTATGTTTTTAATTCATTTTTTTTTGTTTAAATCATCCTTGGACATAGATGTATAACTGATTTGAAGCTATCACTTTTCTAATAATTTTTTTTTAAATGACACAAATAAAATTTCTGTAAATTTTTTTACGTATAAACAAATAAAGTGTTATAAAGTGCGTACCAGAAATAATAGCGAATCACCTATGTTATATATGAAGATTGGAAATTTCTCATTTTTGGCTTAGTCGCTGAGACTGCATCGATGCCTGGCAAAGCTGCTCTCCTTAAAACTGTGTTGCAGAAAACGCAATGTCTTCTAAAGACCATAAATCTCATCTTGTCCCGACACAGACCTTTCAATCTTACGATAAAGTTTTGAATTTTTTCCTTTTTCTTTTGTTTTTTATTCTTCAGTTCTGTTCCTTCACATGCGCTGTACCGGTTCTATCTATGTTGACGTCCTTTATAGGCCCCCCTCTACACTTGTCTCTTTTCATACTTTGCTTTCAAGCATGTAGAATAGAGTAACTTTTAACATTAAAGAGGTAAAAAAACAACACATCGATCATTGAAGTTACAGAAATTATCAGGCTCCAACCCAACAATTCATGCTAATCTTAATAGTTTGGTGGCTATGCAAAATAGCTCCTCTAAGCAAGTGTCCTATATGTCAAATGTATTTCACAAGGTACACATTATGATTTTTTAACATGGTTTTAATTATCCTTGAATTTGGTGATGCTTTCAAATGGTTAGAACATTTCGGTTTTCTTAGATATTTTGTGGAGAGAACTTCCCTTGAAAGCTTACTATAGGAATGGGTTAACAGCCATTGGGCCTTATCTAGGGTCAAACTTCATGCTATTCAAAACCTTACTAAGGGATTCTTTATTTTTCATTTCTCAAAGGTCAATCATATTGAGGCTATCCTCAAGCTCGACCCCTTGTATGTTCAATCATTCTTGTTGGTCTTTCAACCCTAGACTTAAGACTTCATAGTCTTGGATGAAAAGAAACTTTATGTGCCAATATGGATTCAGTTTTCTAGTCTACCCTTTCCATGCTAATTTTTTGTGCATCCCATTACTTCCTCTCTAAGATAGGTTATCTATGTAGAGCCTCATGTGTTTTCTTAAGCGTGTCTACAAAAAAGCATTTGCATTGAGAGTGATTTATCTAAGGATTTGAAATTTTGTTGAAATTTAAATCAATAACCTTCACCACAACATTGGTGCTTTACCTTAATTTGCCTCATACCTATTTTGGGTGTTAGTCTACCAAGCTTATAATTAAGGATTTTTCTTTAGTATCTCCCAAAGTCAAATCACCTTCCTAGTCAATTAAGGTTCCTTATTCTACAAAGGCTTCTGCCTCAAAATATGAGAAAAAAATGGACTGGGATGTCACAACATAAAAGAAAGAATGCCAGCATTGGCAAGGCTTGAGATAAAACATAGCCCACATCGAATTCCTTTGATGCCAAGGTGTAGCCAACAACTATTTCACATCCTTTTGAAAAGGGGAAAGAGGTTGGGTCACCCTCAGGTGAGTCATTCTTCAAATTGAGGTTCTCTCAAATGTCATAGCTAGCATCAATGTTATCTTTACAACCAAACATTTTAGTTCACTCTCTTGTATTGCTAAAGCACTTCAACAATCCTAAAACATCCTTGGGTGCTTGGAGGAGAGAAAATGTTTTATTATTGATTTTTCTAGATTCAACTGTGTAAATATATTTATGTCTAATGTTTTAGATCAAACTCTATTATCTCCATCATTAGGGAACGAAAGCGTGAGAAAAGAGAATTGAGAAATGTAGTAGACCCAAGTACCTAAATAGATAGAGGAAGAAAGGACCACAAGTCAAAATGGATTGTGAAAATTTTTTGTTTCTAAAAGAAAATGTTTAAGTAAGAAACAGAGGATTTTATCACCCAACATTCAATTGGTCTCTTTCTCCCTAATTGTTTTGCAAAACTATTATTTCACTCTCCAAGAGTTAAATAGTGAGGATATGCTCAACTCCTACCCATGAACTTTCTATCCTAGAATATCTAAGGACTCACTAACCTCTTTAGGAAGTATTTTATGAGGGATATGTATCAAAATAAGTTAGCTATAGATGTGTTTTGTTTACAAAAAGTGAGTATTATAGTTTCATTATTTAAACTACATATCATGAAATATGGTATGCTAATATTGTGTTCTACAATAATCACAATGTTGTACATGGAGGGGTTTTCATCCTTCTCTCTCCTAAGTGGCACCCACATATTGTCGGCCATAGGTGTGACCCTACTAATCGTGCAATCTAGACTCCCTTAAATTTCAACAATCGTTATTTTGGAATCATTAGTGTTTATGCTTCTAATTATGTTTTTGAGAGATCTCTTTTGTAGTGATGCATTTCTTATTCAATGTCCACCACCAATTTAGTTATATGCAAGGATATTAGTATGGTAATGGCATCTGATAAAGAGGAGGCTTTACATGTGTGTTCAACAACTAGAGAGAAGGAGGCATGATACTAAATGGGTAATAATTGGGTGTTTTTTATTCCAATTTGGGCCACCACCATAAACAACCTTTTTGGCACGTGTGGTATTATTTTTAGGTTGTCTTTCATAAGGTCTCTAAATTCCTTAATTGTGCTATGATTTCTATGTAACATTTATTTTCCTTCACCAATTGCTTTCCTCTCTCAATGTTGTCATTGTTAAATGTCATCTTCCCTAATCACTTTCTCGTCAAATTCAAAATTCAATGGCAAGTAGGGTCTCCTCAATGTTGTAAGACTCAATTCTTCTTAAATATTTCCTTGTTGAGTCACTGGCTTGCATCATGAAGATCTAAAATCTTGAACCCCTAATCTCTTATCCAATTAGCTAGATTTCTTTATGGAATGGAGTCATCTAACATACTGCTCACTTCATTTTCATCTATAGTTGTCAATAGGTCATTTTTTTGGTGATAAGCATATTAGGCCAATAGTGTTGGAGTTATTTATTCAAGCCCACAAGCCCATGAATCACCTACAAAAAAATCCTGTACACAAATGGAGATCAAGCAATATAGATTTTCTCAACAACTCAGGAAAAGTATTGGTGCCAAAAATATTAATGATACAAATGAATACAATGAATCCTTATACAAAGAATGAATTCAACCCTAGACCCTCGAGGAAGAATTAAAGAGAGCTTGACAAGTGTCCTCATCATAATGAATGAGACAACATGTGCTAAATAAATCTCATTCTAATCAAAGATATATGAACTCCTAAGTTTAGCTTAAGTGAATAAATTAATAAATGACCTAAATAATTAATTATGTGATTATCCTAATTACTCTAACACCACCTTAATATTACCTTGGGGAGAAGCTACAACCCTAATGATGAATATATGAATGGATAGCTCCCGGCAACAAGGTTTGATTATGTACCCATATACAAACCAATATTATCTCTCACAATTGAAGAAAAGGATAAAACCAAATGGGAAAAAACTCCTCTCTAAAAGAGAAAAATATAGTAAATGCATTAATGAAAGAAGGAAAGGACGACTCAATGTGACTGTAACGTCTCATTTGAAGTACCAAGGCAAAAATTAGGCTAACAAATATTTTTATTGAAATGTTTACATTAACAACCCGCCTCATAGAAGATAGAGGATTAATTAATCTTATTTGCAAAAAAGAGTGCACAACAACTTCACTAAAACATACATTGTCATCTTGATTAAGTTAAGAGGGAAATCCTCATCATTGCATAAGCAAGTTGGTACCAACAAAAGACTAATATTTATAGAGCAATCTCAACCATGAGGGAGCATCAAGAGAGTGCATGAAGACGCCATTAAACCCCTAGATTCATCCAAAGAAAGATCCCTTATCAAGGAGATATGGATTATCAGGGTTTAACTTTCTAGGTATTTTCTATATCTTAGAAAACTACATTTTTAGAGGTCTTTGAACTATAACTATAATTTAAGGTCTAAACTTTCATCACTCTATTAGAACCAACTAATTCTAGATCATCTTTAATCTCTTTTTGACTAGGTAAAGAAGTTCAAATTTTGATCATTGGGCTAGAAATTGTGACCTTTCGATTGTAGGCTAAAAACCAATACTAGATTTTGATAACATAAGCTTTCATATCAAGGTTTGGGGTCAGACTTTTATTTTACCATGTTTCAAAGAGTTATGTGACCATTAAAATCATGTTATAAGGGGAAGGAAACTCAATATGTATAGACTTTTATGATAGCATTGAAGAAGTATACCAAAAATATAGCGTAAAGAGGATTGTTGAGTAGCACTACAAACAATGATAGACTTGATGCTAAGTTTTACTCACTACAAGATTACAAAGATGGGTTACTGCCGAAATGCTCACTGCAACAAGTATAAATGAACTGAAGAAAGTTGCATCTCCAAATGCATGAAATAAGTTCCAAGTTAAGCACAGATTATAACTAACAAAACCTACAACAGATCCGGCAAAAGATCTCTATATCACTATCGACAAACACCTGCAGTAGATCTGGTGAAGGTTTACTGCAACATTGTTTTGCCAAACCAATTGCTTGCAAAAGATCCAGTGAAGGATTATCGCAACACTATTATGCACTCTAACTCTACTCCAATTGCTTTGTTGTCTACAACTCGCACTTCACACACTACTTCTTACCACTCGTGCATCATCACATACCCATGCATTCATACACTTCTATAAATATCGAAAAGCTTAAGCATCGGGATAATATGTTGGCCAAGCATAAGTAATATGTTGCTTGGATCAGCATGTTATCCAATAAAGCCTTAACCAAAAAATATGTTAATAAAGTCAACCTCTGCAAGATCTCTACATGCTTTCTTTACACAATTCATTCACTAATGCATATACCTTAATTATCGAAATAGAACAAGGGTCAATCAGACCCATAAATACTGACCCAAAAACACAAAGCTCTAACCATAGAAACTCCAAACTCCAAAACACGTATACCATAGATACCGAACCACGAAACATGAAAAGATACAACTAACATAATTGAAATAGTTGATACTGAAACACATAACAGATACCGGGACTACATTAAGAATAACTCAAAAGATGAAGATCTTCCAAAAGTGACTTTATTAGATCATCTACACTTTCCTGCACTATATTCCAGTAGTACCAAAACTGAATACATCATCTACACATATCATCTGCATATACCATCTGGACCAAACCAGATAACTATTTTGATATCAATGACAACACTAACAATATTCACACAAGTCTAATAATCTCCCCCTTTGTCATTGATGGCAAAACATATTTGCTTACAATTCCCCCTAACTCATATATCTCCTTGCTCCAAAACCAATCTACCATAAGCCTTTTCCTTTCTCCCCATTTGACATCAAGGACAAAGGTTGCCTTTGATGAAAAAGAAAGAAAACAAAATGAACACTTTCAACTACAAAAAGAGTGCTAAAAAAATTGCATACTACCCCAAAGAATTTTCAACTACTCTTCTTTGGAAAGATTAGCTTGTACTTCTCTTTCAGTTCTGGAAGAAAGACCTCCCAAGAAGTCACGACCAATTTGATGATTAGTGATAAACTTCTGCACTCTACTAACAAATCAATAGCATGAGGAACATTGTCCAAAGTAGATGGATTCTGCTCATATTCTACTACACTGTTAAGCAATGTTGAAAAGTGCTCCAGTTTAGCCTCAACGATTTCCTTTACTTCCCAGAACATGCTTACAAAATCTTATCTTTGTCTTTGCAAAAATAATAGTTCATCTTGAAGAGAATTTTTCCTTTTCCTACTCACCATCCTTGTCACTCAGAAAATCAAAAGATTTTCCCAATGATCTCAATTAATTCTCAATAGCATCAATCTTTGCTTTATGCTTCACAGAAGCTACTAGCCATGAGAGACAATATCTATAAACTCTGCTAGCACTGCGGATACAATCGTTCATCTCATTAATGCATATCAACAGGGTTTTATGTGCCTCACTGCACTCCCTTAACTAATTCTTCATATCCACACCTTTTTCTTCAGAAACATCAACATCAACAGGTTGCTCAGATAATTTTTCCTTAACAATTTCACACGGGGACTCCAGAAGCATATTACTAACATCCTCAATGCTGATACTGGTTTGGACCAAATGATTTATCAAAAAAATTTCAATTCTATCTAACTCAACAGAAGTTAGTCATATATCTTACAACTTTTCCTAATTTCATCAACACTGCCAACAATCTCCAACATATTTGATTCGTCATCAGATTATTTAAGTTCCTTCTCTACAACAACCAACTCTCCCTTAGCTACAAGAGATTCAGGATCATCAATTATTACAACATTTTCTTCTTTCTAATCCTTTTTGCTCTTCTTAGATTCTAAGAAGCTCATGGATATGGATTCTCTTCTTTTCCTCTTACCAAAGGAAGAACTTCCTTTAGCAAGACTGGTAGTAGGGGATACCAGACCGATACTTCATATATCCAGGAAAGATTTGAAATATAAACTGCATGCCTCCTCTCTTATATCTAAATTGTACAAATATCTAAAAATTTGCCTCGTAATCGAAACACCAAACTCCCACATCATATTTTCTTTAGTTAAAAGGGATCCCAAACAATACATAATTATGCAAACAAGTAATTATTCGAACCAAAAGGGATAATTCTACTCTCTTAAATCTTAATATTTTCTAGCAACAATTTGTGCACAAATCAAAAAATGTTATCTTCCATTACAAGCATATGCGCCATATACATAGTAATAGCCAAAGTTGCACCTTCCCTATTTCTAAAATATATCTTGTAGGAAATGTCATAAGCAACATACCTTACAATAGGATTGATGATTTTGTCAATGATTAATGCTCGTTGATCACCCTTCATGCCAGTTAGGGTTTCCACTTCTTTTTTCTTTATTTATTTCTTAGTCGAAATGGCTCCATTGTCACACAAACTAATAACAATTGAAATAATCTCCTTCTTGATTGGATGGGATTTATCCAACATGATATTGTCATCCTCCACACAACTAAGGATCACTCTAATCACTTCCTCATCATCGAACCAAGGAAATTTTGTCCATAGATTCATTCATGTGTGCTTTAACTCCTTGATTCTCTACAACTCGATGTCACTTAAACTAATTTCCACATTCCTGATCTTCTTTGGGTCGAATTTGTCCAAAAATACTTTCTCCATAACTTGAAAATTTCCATTGCTCGATTCTCCGACAATCATCTTGCTTTCCATGATTATTTTCTCTTCTCTCTTGCTCTACTGCTCTTCAATTGTTCACAATATAGCACCAATGACATGATAAAGAAAAATGAATTCAAACAAAAATGCTTATCTTGCCAAAAATATCCTTTAGGGTTTTACCACCAAAAAGTGTCTTGTTGATGATGTCAGCATAAACCACTGATTATTGGATAGCCTCTTTAACTTAGTCATGTTGAATCGACGACATGATCTACTAAGATAGGGGTATCAAAATATTTTTCTTTCAAATGATCCCCCTAAACCGAAGCAATATGCTTAGGTACCGGAGGAAGAGGTGCCTACACCAAATTCTGGTACGTCAACCTTACTTCCATTATCCACCTCCTTTTTTCTCCAAACCAAGACTTCCTTTTTCCTGGATTCATTATCTTTGATTATACTCATCTCAAAAGATTTCTCCATATTTCCATTTCTGCACTGATTAGCATAGTGTCTGGACTACTTGCACTTGTAACAACTGATGTTCTTCTTTACTAAATTTATCTGAAGAGTTCTAGATTTGCACTAATTATCTTTATGAACATAACCATTGTATGTATGACAATATCCATGAAATTTATTATTCACCTTGTTTTCTCTAGCTGAATTATGATATCTACAATGATTCTCTTTATGACCAAACCTCTTGCAATTATAACAAGGAATGCTTCTACAACTTACAACCTTATGACCAAATTTATTGCATTGAAAACAATAGCCATTAAATTATGGGTACCTTTGTGCATCTGGTTGACAATCTGGTGACCTTCTTGTATTAGTGCTCTGATTTCGGATCTTGCTTACATCTTCTAATTTCTTCTCTGGTTCTGTTTTAACTTATTTTCTTTTGTCTTTGTCAATCTGATTTAAACATTCACCGGGTTGAAATCCAAGTCCAATCTTATCTAAATGATATTTCTGCATTTTGATCAATTCTTCCAAGAGCATACTGCTATCAGGGATCTTATTCTTTGTCTTCAGCGTCTTCACCTCTTCATCTAGCTTCTCACATTATTTAGTCTTTGACTTGATTGATTCTTTCGGGGTTTCCTCTATCTTATTCTTGTACTCAATTTTTTGCGTCAAATTTTCAACAATCTCATTCGCCTACTTCAACTGTTTGTTAACTTCCGTATTCCTTAGCTTGAATTTCTATATTTTCTCTCTCATCTTCTGCACACATTCATTCACTACTTTCACATTCTCTTTTAATTCTGCATTCTCTAATTCAACACTTTACAAATCTTCAAGAGCTATTTGCAAGTCTTCATTGAACTGAAATTCTTTGGCCATACACATAGGTGTCATGATTCAACCAACAAGGATCTCCCTCAAGTGGTTAAGCTTTCAAGCAAGGGACCAAAGCTCTAATACCAATTGTTGGATTGGTTGAAAGGGACAAAATACTGAGAAGTGGGTGAATCAATATTCCCACCAATTAAAACTTTCTTCAAAAATCTAGGCCTTTTTTAGATGTACCAAATTCACTAATTAAGCATATCAAACATGAAACAGCAAATGCAATAAACATGAAAACACAGCCACAAATGGAACACCAAATTTTATATGTGGAAAACCCAAATGGGAAAAACCACGGAGAGTGTTAACTCTTAAGATAATATAACTGGTTATATGATGTTTACAAAATGGGTGGCTCACTGCCAGATTACAGATTACAAAAATACTAACCCAAAAACACAAAAATCTAAGCATAGCAACTCCAAACTCTAAAGCATGTGTACCACAAATACCAGACCACAAGACATGAAAAGACACAACTATCATAACTAAAAGAGCCGATACCAGAACACATAATAGATACTGGGACTACAATAAGTATAACTCAGAAGATGAATATCTTCTGAAAGTGACTCCAGTAGATCATTTACACTTTCCTGTACTATATCCCAGTAGTACCAAAACTACATACATCATATGCACATATCATCTACCTACAACATCTGGACCAAACCGAATAACTAGATTGACATCAATGACAACACTAACAATATTCACACAAGTCTAACAAAGTTTCTATTTTTTATTTTGAATTTTGAATAGAGCTCCATGCATGGGTTAAATAAATATAATAAGAATGATGTCTCAATGGTAAACCCTATGCAACAAAAAATGTTAAGATGGATACAATGTTCAAGATCCTAGGAAACTCATAAAAACTATGCAAGGGTTTTCTCAATCATAACAGGTATTGTGAATCTTTGAAGACCTTTGCATGACCTTATGGGGGAAAGAACAAAAAGAAAGAGAAATTAGTCAGGACATTGGAGTGCATTCAATGTGGGACTCAATATAAGTTTTTGTAAGACTTGTGAAAGAGTCCTCAAGTAGCACAGATTTTTGCGAAGATGTCAATAAATTTATGAAAAGAAACCAAAATGGAATAAGAACCTAAAGACAATCATAATATTGAAACCCTAATAGGTCTATCAAAGAGTATTTTCAGTGGGTGTAGCATATGTACTTACATTTAATGGATGAAGTGATGATATCAAATCCAAAGAGCTAATGTTTTACCATGTGCAAACAATAAACATTTGAAAACCCATTTGCAATTTGCATGAAAGTAACGAAAAATTGGTAGTATTATCAGCCAACAATAAACCTTTAAAATATCATTTCCATAAAAAAATCAAATCACTATAAACTTAAATTAATACTTAAGTGGTAACTCATTGATGCAGGAGCATCCCCTACTCTTGGCAATCTTGCATCAACCAAAAAAAATATTTCTTTTTGTTTTTATTTTTGTTTGCAGTTTCAGCATTTCTTTTTGTTTTTCCTGGATTTGGCTCACCAGAACATGTGTAGTTGAATTTTTGCTTGAAGACTTGATCATCTTCCTTATTCCCAAACCGTGGAGCATTTGGATCATTTTTCAGCAAGTTATCGCTACTGGTTTCCAAGACAGTTTTTTGTTATCGATTGCCTGGACCTATTTGCATTGGTGATCTACTAGATCCTTTTAGTAGCTTGTGGAGCCCTGAGCATTGTTTCCGTTGTTCCTTGGCGTGTGGTCAACCTTGTTGGTTTTACACGTTAGGTCTTGTTCTTCGAGTTTTGATCCCTTTCTGGGCCGAGCGGATCCCCTTGGATTGTATAAATCATTGTAATAGAGCATTAGAATGTATCTAGGGAATTAGTTAGAACATAGAAGCTAAATCTTAAGTTGGAGGTCCCAGTTGTGACCTGTTTTGTATTTTAAGCATGTTTTAGCCAATCTATGAGCCAGTTTATGTAACTCGGTTGTTACCAGTTGGTTGTAATCAGTTTTCATGATCTAATTCAATCTGTTTTGCACTGTCTCCATCATATCCCTGTGTTTCCATTATGTTCACTCTTGTTGACCGATCCGGATGGATCTGTTTGAGGTCCCTCCAAACCAGTGACTGCACTACTCATATTGAGAGAGATTAGTGTTGGAATCATAAAGTTTGAAGTAATTAAGAAGTTGTCATTGATAGCAATACCAGTTCAGATGTCATGATAACCAATCAAAAAAAGGTTATAGTGGTCTGGTAAGGAACAGGGGACTAAAGACTTTTACCGGTAAGCAGAGACCAGTTTACAAGAAGCAACTGGTAGATTAAGCTGAGTAAAGCAGGTTCACCGATATAAAGAAAACAACCGGCAGCAAATCACAATGGTGAAATGTAGATCTGTTCAATTTAGAAACTTTCAGTTGAAATCAAGAAAGATAAGAAAGGAACCTTTAGATTTGGAAATTTACTTGTATGCTTAATGCTACATATAACCAAACAGGCTCCCAGTATAGGCAACAAGTATTTTGGATTCGACATACCGGTAGGAAAACAATTATCAGACTTATTCAACAACATGGGTGAAAACAAGGAAAAGAATATCAATGAGTATTTTCCAGCACTAAAGGACAGAATGAACAAGAGAATCAGACTATCACAGGAAATTGTCAACAAATACAAGGATGATATATGTTTTGTAATAAAAAAGGATGAGATCTGGATGGAAGCAGTCATCCCAAGGACAATCTGAGTAACAGAGATGGGGTATGAAACAGATGACCACATAGTAGAAACTTATGCCAAAGCACTTCTGGAAGCCCCCAATGAACCAAAGGAAGAAGTATTTGGTAGTGCTGAGACCATAGAAAGTTAAATTCAATCTAAGAAGAGAGTGAAGAAGGTTGAGGCATTTGTAAGGAAAGGGTCCAAACAAGTAAAAATCATAAAGGAAGACATATTAAAGAAAACCGGCATAACTGAAGATGAGTTGGTAGCCCAACAACCTAAAACTCATCTATCACCAGTAGATACTTCCTCAGAAGGAGATATGCCAACAACTTTTAAAAGAGTTGTTAGGAAAAGAGACCCCTCACCGGTAACCACTCCTTCACCTAGAAGGACAAGACAGAAGCAACAAGCTGTGAGATCTCCAGTCAGAAAGGTCACACCTAAGAAGAAGCTGACCCCCAAAAGGAAGAAAAAGACAAACACTGACTTGGCCCCTCTTGATATATTACTGAATGAGATCACAGAGGAAGGTAAATTGAAAAACATAGCGAAAATCTATGACACCCTATCAGATGATGAGAAAGGACAAGTTGAGGAGAGTGTTATATTACACATGGACATGTATAAAAAGTTTTTGTTGCAAGTCTTAAATGAAATTCCTGATGAACTATATAAAAGACTTGAGGCCAGAAGGCAAGGAATAAGTGAATTGGATAAGAAAATTAAAATAGAAAAACTACTTGCAGTATACCCGGTTAACTCACCTAAGGAAATTGATGATCTGATAGCTCAGGCCAACCGGACAGTTTTTTCCACTGCACACTAGCAAATTTCACTGATGGCAGGTAGAGTTACAGAGGTTTCAGAGGAAACAGAAAATGGTTGGGATATATTCTTGGTTGAAAAAGAAAAACAAGAAGAATATAGGAATCCTAAGCCCATTTTGGTATATCAGAAGGACAAAGGGAAAGGTAAAGTTGGTGGACCACCAAGTATTAAGATTAGAGACAACTTACCCCCACCTCCTCTAAATTCTCCACTGGTAAAAAAAACAACCACTGAAGATCAACTGGCAGCTGAGAGTATGGATACAAAGGATAATAATCCTAATCCTGAAGTCCTATATACTGTGAATGTTGATACTCAAAAGATCAACATAGTGGTAGATAAGGATACAACTGATAAATCGGGTATATCCAAAGAGCCTCTGGTAACAGGAAACACAGACCAACCAGCAGCAGATACAGAGAAAAAGATGGAATCTGAAACACAAACAGAGCAACCAACAGAGCTAAAGGCTCCAGAATAGATGCCACCGGTAAGAAATGATGCAGGAAAACTAGTGCTTAAAGAGATGGAGACACAAACAGACCTACCGGAGGTCAATACTAGCATGGTCACTTCCACCGGCACTCAGTTTGTTGGGTCACCATCAAATGTGACTGAGGTATTACTTGAATCTATCAAGAAAATAACTGATTATAGCTCACAAGCTTATAAAGAAATAGATGATTCAATTCCATTTTTGAAATCAATAGCTCCTAATTGTAATATAAACAATAAAGATTCTTTAGGCCAGTTGGATACACTTTGTAAATATATTTCTGGAAATTTTGAGCAATCAAAGGTAGAAACTGTAAAGGAAATTGTAGAAAAAGAGAAACAAAAATTCTTTGAGGAAGGAATAAAGAAGTGTAACAGGGAATTTGACACACTTCTACCGGAATTGTGTAATTTATTGAAAGAGTACAAAACTTTGTACAAAGACACCTGTAAGACAAACTTTTTGGACAAAAAGATGAGCAAGGTATAGGAAGAGATCAATTTAAACTTGCAGATAATTTTGTTAACTCACCTAATACATTATCAGTTTTTGAGGAAAAGATAACAAATTTTGAGGAAGAAGTACTCAAATTGGAAAGAGAAAAAGAGAAAATAATAAACAAGGCAAAATTCTTGAGATCTAAACTAAGTCCAAGATTGGACTATTTAGCATCTCTATGGAAGGAAATCTCAGAGGCACTAACACAAGGAAGCAAAACACCGGCAGAGCACTTGCAGTATCTCACCGGTACAGTAAACAGAACTGAGATAGCAATAAAAGACAGTAAGAAGTTTATGGATGGTATAAACTTAATTTTGGGAGATATTCTTCAGATAATAACTACCCAACTACAAGGTTGAGGTTATGGATTGGTACAACTACAAACTCTACTAACCTTTGTCATTGATGCCAAAGGGGGAGTAGTAGGATGAGAAAATTCAAAAACACAGGGATCATATGCTCAGGGGGAGTTCTCACATTTTTGGTAACATTTTTGGTCTACACTTTTTTGGATATCTTTTTGAAATTTCTCATGAGTGTTGCCATCAATGCCAAAGGGGGAGATTGTTGGCATATGGACACTCCAATGAGACATTGTGTGTGATTGAAGGTTTTGCCATTGATGGCAACCTTGCAATCCTATGGCACCGGCAAGACATTATACCGGCAAAGCATTACACAAGCAACCTTGCAATCCTATGGCACCGGCAAGACATTATATCGACAAAGCATTACACAGGCAACCTTGCAATCCTATGGCACTGGCAAGACATTATATCGGCAAAGCATTATTCAAACAAGACAGTGCACTGGCATCAGCAAGATCAATCTACACCGGCACCGGCACAGAAGATGTACACTGGCATAGAAGAGAACATGTATACCGGCACAGAGGCTGATAGGATTTTTGATATGTAATATTTTGTTTATTATTGTAAAACGACTTGGCAAATTGTAAAATGACTCTTGTATATAAAAGAGATCATTGTAGTCATTTGTAGGATATGGATAGGAAGCATAAAGAAAATTATAAGGCAGACCTAATGTGTGAATTGTAGGTCAAGGGTATATATAAAGAACAGTGCAAGAACCGGTACTGAATCAGGCATTGAAGAAGCTATTGTAAAGCAGTACAGATCATTGGCTTTGCATAATCCTCATTGTAAGTTAGTGTGACTTCTTATTGAGCAGTGTGCTCTAGGTAGTTGGCCTTCCTGCATGTGCAAGCCCCTATTGTAAGTAATATTCTCTTATTGGCCAGTAAGTGAATATTGTGGGTCACAAATCCCACCAAGGTTTTTCCCACTCTGGGTTTCCTCGTTAAACATCTTGTGTTATGGTGTTCTTTTCATGTGGATGTTTTTGATTCTGTTATTTACATTAATTCTTACATACCGGTACACTGTTACTTTATGTTTTGTATGTTCTGTTTCAAGAAAATCTCATTACCGGTCAGATACTCATTCACCCCCCCCCCCCTCTCAATATTTGTGGGAACCCTAACAAAAATCACACCATAACACAAGAATTTTAACAAGGAAACCCAGTGTGGGAAAAACCTCAATGGGAAATTTGTGACCCACAATATTCACTCACTAGCCAATGAATGGATATTACTTACAATGTGGTGCCTGCACATGCAGGAAGGCCAACTACCTAGAGCTCACTGCTCAAATAGAAAAGGAAGTCTCACTGACTTAAAAAATGGATTATGAGAATCCAATATAATGTACTACTATAATTCAACATCTACTATGCCAGGTTCAGTACCGGTTTAAGCTTATACTATAACCATAAACCCTTATACAAAATCTGCCTTAATATTTGCTCCTCACTTCTACATATCCATCATGTTCATCCTATATCAAAATGATTTACAAGACCTCATACATATATGAGTCTTATTGCAATATGCCATGTCGTCTTACAAAAAGATATTTGCAATTAAATACAATAAACAAAATCCTATCGGCTGGGGTGCCAATATACATTGTTGTCACTGTTGGTGACTGTTTGCCGATGAAGTGTCTATTGGTGTTGGTGCCTGCCGGTGCCACAATATTGCAATGAATTTATTGACCCTACAATCTGTCGCCAACTTTCCCTCCAGAACATCTCATTCAAAATTTTGTTACCATGCCTTAAATGATGCCTTTGAAATCATTGCAGGAATCTTTGTCAAGACAGTCAACCATGCTGATAAGTCCATCGGTTGACTAGAGAAGACTTTCGGTTTAACTGAATGTGTATATGGTGAAAATGGATAAAACAATGTTGAAAGGCTAAATGAATTCAACCACAAAACCCTAGCCTAACAACAACAAAGATCCACCATAACATATGAAGATTACCTAAGACAATACAAATCAAATGAAATCACAAAGATTATACCATCACATGTCCAATAGGGTTTGGATCTCCATTCTTCCTATCTCCATTGATCTTGCTTGATATATTTGCTCTCAGATTTTATATGTGCACAAGAGCTCAACAAAGAACGGAAATGTGGTTGCAAGTAGGATCGCATATGAAAGTTCAAAAGCATAGTGTAGTCGAGTAATCATCAGGGTTGAATGCATAGTGAGTGTAATCAATTGATTAGGATGCATAGATTGATTAGAATGATTGATTAGGGTTGATAATGAAGGAATCATCTCCTTATATAGAAGACACTATAAGAAATGGAGGGATAAGATTGAGAGGTGTAAAAGATAAATGGTCGGCTATGATTAGAGGGTAGGTAGAGGAAATAAGAAAATAATAAGAGGGTAGGTAGTGTATGAATTAAGAGATGAATGACATGTGTCATAGGTAGAAAAGGTTAATGAATTAATTAAATAAATAAAGATTTATTTAATTAATAGAAGAAGTGGGATCAATTAAATAAATAAAATATTTATTTAATTTAGGAAAAGGATAATTTAAATAAATAAATGTATTTATTTAAATGAGAAATAAGGCTAGAAGAGGATAAATGAATTAATTAAATAAATAAAGATTTATTTAATTAATAGAAAAATTAGGCTTAAATAATTAAATAAATAAAATATTTATTTACATTTTGCCCCTCTTTGAGACAATGCAGCTTGTCGCGTTGTTTCAAGGAAGATAAGATGAACTGATACAAAGTTGCCCCAATATGGGAATGATATGCCCCCTCGAGAGATTGGATGAAAATGTCTGGAAAGATCGCAGACAATCTCTCGATAAGAAAGAAAGGCTAAAATGGACTGACCGGATAGGATAGAGTGACAAAGTCATGGGTAATGAAGACTGACTTGGGAGACTAGGGCTAGGATTGACAATTCTATGATAGAAAATACGTTGCCAATTAGGAAACTACTCAAGAGGATACACTCAAGCAGGGGCCCTAGGATAAGATAGATCGAGGCACTTTGTGATGAATAGGGAGTACCAAGACATAGTACTTTGTGATAAACAGGGAGTACTAAAATATGAGCAGCACTTTGTGATGAACAGGGAGTGCAAATATGAGCAACACTTTGTGATGAATAGGGAGTGCAAAACACATAGTACTTTGTGATGAACAGGGAGTACCACTAGGATCCATAGCAACACTTTGTGATGAACAGTGAGTGCCACTAAGATAGAAGCAACACTTTGTGATGAATAGTGAGTGCCACTAGGATAGAAGCAACACTTTGTGATGAATAGTGAGTGTCACTAGGATAGAAGCAACACTTTGTGATGGACAGTGAGTGTCACTTTGACTGACATGATTGCTTTGCTTGACTGTAAGAGTACTTGCCTATGCTGGAGTCACAGGAGAGATTCCCATCGACTTAGAGGTTATGACCAAAGCTGACATTCGAGGACAAGGCTGCCATTGAGGTTATGGGTCTATGATACATTTTGTATGTGCTTGAGTTTTGGGTGAACATGGGTTTGCTGACTACACTGACTGAGAGATGGCACTCTGAGACATGCACATTCCATTTGTCGATGGGTGAGATGATAGTCACCTTGGAGGATGTATACAGGATATTGAGGATATCGATCGATGGGGAGTTGATTCCCTATGATCAAGACGGAGATAGGGATGCCTTGAGACGAGTGTTTCAGGATTTGGGATTGGAGATGAGGGTAGGACACGTGGCATGGGACACGATGACATAGACAGGATTGGCGCTAGCGGCGATGCTGGTAGGAGTGATCCATGGGTTCCTCTATCCGGATAGAGTGATACGAGGGTTGGTTGTAGCCATATGTATTTTGACATTATTATATCATGACACTTATGATTTTGAGATATATATGAGATGATTCATCCTTGCGGCAGTTATATGCATGTTTACCTATGTGATGCTTATGATATGGATGCAAATATGTACATGATGCAATGCAATATTTTTGTTCTTTTATGTTTTTAATATGTTATGCATGATGCAAATGTGAATGTATGAAATGCAGATGAATATGATGAGAATGTAGAATGTGCTAACATGTGTTGTGTGCAAGATGTGGAGCAATTTTGATATCTATATGTATGTATGAAATGCTAATATGTGGGAATGCAGGTGCAAGCTACATGAAATGAAGATATTTTTGGCATGTCATTATACTCAGTCGTGTGATAGCAGGCTACACGGACTCAAGAAGGACTATGGAGGTCAATCAAGAAATAGGGATGGAAGATAGAAGATATGAAAGTGAAAGGAGCTTCTTGTGCATTATCATCATTGAGCTTTATTATGGCAAGTAGGTTATGACAATCAAGGCATATGTTTGACCCAAAAAATCATTGTACATGTTTGCATGGAGATAAGACACTCACAAACAAGGAATGCCCTAGTTCATACTAGACTCACAGTGTCCTCATATCCTTGGACAAGTCATAGCATTACTAAGAGACAATCCACAAACAGCAAAAGAAAAATAGGTGACGATACCCCATCCTTGCCTTTCTAGTCAAAGACATCCTAGAGATAGAATCTCTAGTCAGAGACATCCTAGAAAAGCTAAAAGACATGTCACCAAAAGATAAAATCAAAATAAAACCAAGACTCGACACCAACATCCACTGAAGTCCTCAAGTTTAGTGTCTCTTGTCACTTGTATAAGTCTATTTGATTGTGGTCACAATGTTTACTTTCACAAAAAGGATAGATAGCACTGAACCATAATGTTGTCTGAGTCTGTTGAAAGATTTGATTTGTTGGAGCCCATTGTTGTTGTTGTGTCTCATCTAAAACTGATACTTTATTATGGAGAAGACAGAACTTTATTGTGGATTGACGATGCAGATGTTGCTTTATTGCGGATTGGCGATGCAGATGTTTCTTTATTGCGAATTATGCGTGGATAGACTGAAGAAAACTGGAAGAAACTGTACTCCTCGAAACATGTGATCTTCTTAGTTCCACACCCATTACTAGATGTAGGATTTGCCTTAGCCACAGATAGGAGCTGATTTATTATGGATGAAAAGGGGTGAAAAGGGAGTTATTATGAATGGCTAACCAATCTTGGGTAGATCAATAACAAGCCATGATGGGAATGGGTATGTTTATTATGGATGGATAGGTCATGAGTGTGTGCAAGAAGTGAAAGGATGAAAGTGAATCCTGAAGGAGGGAGGAGCAATGTCTCTACACATGGCACCGGTGACCCAGTTTTCACCATGGTACTTGCACAGGGTGCCACCGAAGTGGTTTTCACCGTTGGATGAAATATTTTTCTGTTTTTCAATTTTTTTTATTTTTATGATTTTTTTTGTATTTTGATTTTTTTGTATTTTTTTGTATTTTTGAATTAGGATATTCTGAAGAGCTATGTGTAAAACCTGCGAAGATGCATGTTGTTGATAGGATCCTCCAAAGGTTCACCCTCTATGGTTGAGAGCTGATATGCACCAGATCCATATGCTGCTATGATAATGTAAGGACCAAGCCAGTTTGGTTCAAACTTGCCCTTCTTCTCTCTGTCTTGTTGATTTTTAGGATTTTCTTTGAGAACTAAGTCACCTACCTCAAATGTGCGAGGATTTACCTTGTGATTGTAACTGCATTGTTCCTTGACTGAATGATGTGTAGCTTGAGTGACTGTCTTCCTTGATGAAGAAACTGAGATAGAATTACTAGTGTGTGGACTACACAGGCCCATATGCATGTCACTTGAAGAAGTTTGGACATCCCTGATAACAAAGTCCTTCAAGGAAACTCCATTGAAGGTCCATGATTTATCGCCAGAAGGGAAAGGATGTGTGGAACAAGTGAATGAGTTATGAAGGCTTATGATTGCGAAAAGAAGTGAAAGTAGGATAGCATGATGGAGACTTTGCATCAACAAGTATGTTTTTTGACTTAAAATTGTAGAACTTTTGCCCCTAGTTATTTTGGTATTAGGGGAGATCAACTCTTGCTCTTTTTTGTTCATAGGATTTTTATCCTTGACTTTGATTTTTGCAAAGTCCAATAGCTTTTGATTTTGATTTGGACTAAAGGACTTTTCTTTATTTTCAACTTTTAGATTTTTCTTTTCAGAGCTTGATTTTTGATCCCCAATGAGTAAGGGCTTTTGTAATTCTTGTTGATCCAAGTTTGGAAGTGGAGTGGAAATGTAGGGAGTGGATGAAATTGTAAGGCTATGTGATTTCTCAAAAGGGCTGGCGATACACTCAATAGATTCTTTGTTGGGACCACTCTTAGGACTATTGATATCAGGAGTTGCTTGCACCGCTAGAGGAGATTTGCATTCAGACTTAGTAGCCACAACACTAGGTGGTTCACACCCAATTCCTTGGCATTGCAAATTGTTTGTAGTTTGTTCCTATCGATTGAATGTCTTAGGAGATAGTGGGAGTTGATCAACATGAAAGATATACTCACCACATTCCATGTCTTTAATCTTGAACTTTTCTTTGATCTCTGCTTGTTTTGATGTAGAAGATTTCAAGGATTCCAGATCAATATATGGTGATGAAGGAATAGCTTCTTGATTGATTGGGATTATTATTTATGATCAAGGTCGCATATTGTTGCAATATATGAATGGATTTGGGTCAGCTTTGATAGTCACTTCAACTCCATTGTGAGGGAACTTGATACATTGATGATATGTAGATGGGACTGTGCTCATCTCATGAATCCATGGATGTCCTAGCAATATATTGTATGTGAGATCGAGATCAAGGACTTGACAAACCACATCCTTTGTAACTAGCCCAACTCTGAGAGGCAAGGTGACTATGCCTTTGGATGAACGCTCTTCATCATCATATGCCTTGATGGTAATTTTGTTTGTAGAATTCACAGCTTTGTCTGAATATCCCAATTGTTTAATAGTGCTCAATGTACAAATGTTTAGACCTTCTCATCCATCTATTAGGACTCATTTTATTCAATGTTTGTGTATGAAGGCTTCAATGTGTAAAGGTGCATTATGTGGCTGACTTATGGAGGCGTCATCAGCTTATGTGAATGTAAGGGAGTGTGGAATGGAAAGGTATCCCACCATGGCTTGAAACTGGTCCATGTTTAGATCGTTAGGGATAGAGGTGTCTCTCAAGATTTTGTCAAGAATGGCTTTATGTGTAGGGGATATGCGTAAGAGCTCAAGGATTGAGATAAGTGCGGGTGTCTTCCCTAACTGTTCTACAAGGTCATACTCAGGCTTGGTCGATGAGGAAGCTGTGTTTTTGGTTGGAGCACCTTGCAAAGTGAATTTACCTCGACGAGTTGTAACATTACATTTAGAGGTAGGATCGGAAGAAGATCCAATGCCTTTTAGGACAATATTGGGTCTTTGGGTAGAATTCTTAGGCGTTTTGTCCTTGATGATAATGGTAGAGACATAATTGTCCATCGAGATGTGATTGATAGTTGAATCATAGTTATAAGATGCTATGGTATAGTTGGTTTGGTCATCTGTGGCTTTAGCTTTTCCCTTGTCATGCTTTGGGAATGGTTCCTTAAACATCTCATGTTCTTGGTTGGATGAGTGTCCTTCAATTTTGATGTCACCTCTATCAATAAGATCTTGTATGATGTTCTTCGGTCGATGGCAATTACCTATTTTATGACCTTTGCTCTTATGAAATTCACAATACTCATCATCATTCCACCAATTTGGTTTGACCTTTGGCTCATATGGAGGTAGATCTAGAATTGTTATTATCTTGTTTGCCACTAGCTTTTTCAAAACTGACTCAAGTGGTTCTCCCAATGGGGTGTACTTCCTTCATGACTTTGAAGTTGTTTGAGTATTCACTTGATTGTTTGTAGAACTTGATCCAAAAAAAATGATTTTTGGTCGTACCGTATTGGCATCAACAACACCATCATTGACTGTGTTCTTGTTTTTATTCCAAAATCTTGGCTTGTCTTTTCCTTTAAAGTCAACTTTGTATTCCTTGAATATCTTAATGACTCCTTGTTCAATTAGGACCTTCTCTGTCGCTAAGCCTTTTTCAATGACATCCTTGAAGGTGGACAAACAAGCTTTCCTTAGATCATAGCCAATGTCTTTGTTAACATTTTGGGTGAACATCTCTACCATTTGTTTTTTTGGAATTTCACAAGAGCACCTGCTAGCTAGATTCCTCCATCTTTGTAAAAATGATGAAAAAGTCTCTCCATCTTTTTGCTTGGTGTTGCACAAAGTAGTGACTGATATGTCTGTCTCTATGTTGTAGGAGAAATGTTGAATAAATGCCTCTGCTAAGTCACCCCATGACTTAATACTAGGTGGAAGTTGGGAGAACCATTCCATAGCTTGATCACCTAGGCTTTGTGGGAATAATCTCATCAAATATGTCTCTTCTGAAGCTACCTCAATGCAAGCTGTGAAAAATTGTCTTATGTGTGCCTTAGGATCCCCTTTTCCTCTATACTTATCAAACTTAGGTGTCACAAAGTGTGTAGGAAAAGGAGGCATTGGAATGCTCTTGTCAAATGGATAAGGGCATATGTCTCTCATTGTGTATGTTGGCTTCGGTGTATTTATGTCCTCCATTTTCTTTTGTAAGTCCTTGATTTGTTGCTCCAAATTGTTCTTCGGTGGAGACCGACTTCTTGGACCATACCCCATGCCTAAACCACCGGGTGGAGGAGAAGCATGTTGCATATATGGATGATATTGATCATGCACATGTTCATATAGAGGAGGTCTATAATGATGTTGCGTATATGGACCACTTGGTATAGAGTCATGGTGAGGAATGGAATATCTGCTTTGTCCATGTATACCATACTCTACAAGCATGTCATGTTCTAATGTGTTGCCCCCGAATTTGATGTGAGGTTTCCTTGTGTCCAAATTTTGAGCTTGCCTTTGAATATCCAATTGATTTGGTGGTTGATCCTTAGCATTGGTATGTGGTTGAGCATATTTCTCTGCATATGACTTCCATAATGGTCTGCGAAGGTGAGTATCATATGCTTGACCATAAGGGACCTCTGGTTTTTTAAACAAAGATGATGGTGATTCAGGCACCATATGTGGTCCTCTATTGCCTCCATTATTAGGCCTCCTTTGATCCATGTTGGAGTGAGGTTGTTGCAAAGGTCGATTTTCCATTATTTGAGACATGTCAAAATCATGAGGGATCTTGGTTCCACTTTGTGCCATCACTTGTAGAAAATATTGTCTATCTCTCCTCATTATTTCCTCAACCAATCGATTGAAATGAGGATTCATAATGGTGTCTTCCACTTCTACTGAATGTATGGAAAATTTATCCATATTGTCATTGTGTGTATCATTGTTGTTTGTAGTGTCCATGTGCTCAACATTTGGAACGTTTCTATAAGCATCCATGTCAGGTAATGTAGTATGATCAGAATTGAAAAAGATATCATTGTCATACTCATAATAACTCATGTTTGCAGACTCTTGAGCCTCTTTAGCTTCTCTCCTAGATTTTTGTAAACGGGTTTCAACCATGAACTAGGTATTGACCCAGATGTGAGAGACTAGATGAAAATGGAAAGAGTATGGAAGACCAAGAGTTGGATGGAATGTAAATGAATCTGAAGTTTACTTGCAATGTCCAAAGTGTAAGACCAAGTATGTATGTAGTAGAGTAGGTGTGACTTCCAAAGAGAGGATAGTTTCTCTTGATGAGGTAAGTTGACCTTGACTCTAAGTAAGACCAAATGAGACCCAAAGGTGATAGACCTTGATGAGGGATGACTTAGCAAAATGTTGTTGTATGTAGTGTGCTGACAAAGTATGATGAGGACAAGCAAGTGACCTTTTGACTCAATTTTAGACAAATGTGAATGTAATGTAAGGTGTAAAGAAATGATGGACTTTGTGAGACCCAAAGATAGGTTGAATGCTAGATGAAAACTTGAAGAGATAGCTTAGGAAGCTCAAGAATTCTGAAACTGATTGTTGTTTGTTTGATGGACTGTAAATTTTTCCAATTTGTGAAGTTGTTTGTTGTGACCAAATCTGAATGTTTGACTATTTTTTGTGACAAGAGGACACCATGTTGATGAAGACTCAATGTTTGCAAGTGTTTAGACTAAAAAATGACTCAAAGAAAAGTGTGTTGTTTGATGTAAAATTGTTTTGCATACACTTGAAGACACAAAAGAAACAATGTTTTGTTGTTTGGTCTTGAATGTTTGATTGTTCAAAATAAGACAAGCACAATTCGTATGGTTGGCCAGGACAATAGTTGTTGATCCCACATGGAGTTTCCCCCGAGGCTACGCTATTCAGAGCGGATACATAGATGCTTGACCCCACTGGCTCCACCCTCGACACTCACTTCTCGAGGCAGCCAAGCATCAGTCCCCTTGAAAACTCCCCATGGAAAACTTTGTATCTCTACTAAGAACCGTATGTGTGTGGGCCGCTACCAGAGGTCTGACCTCCTGCCCCAACAACTAGAAGGATTTTGGCTTCTAAAACAAAAAGGTGCTAGTAAGGGCATCCGCTCATGTGGCCATACATGTGGCACTTTCAGCTCTATAAATACAGAAGGCTCCCAGCCGGTAGGGGTTACGCCCTACAAATAATCAAATAAATTTGATCAAACGGGTTTATGGGGAGACATAGTGTCGGTATGAACTAATCAGCACACATTATTCATAGTTTTCACCATGAATACAGTTATTTATAGTGGTTTTGAAGAAGATGGCTTTTCTTTTGCTACCACTGGGGTCTTTCTCTCCTCACTAGTAGTCCTAATGACCACACGGGGAGACAGGGCCTCTAAAGATTAAACAAAAGAGCCTATTGCTCAAGACACAAAAGACAATGGTTCAATTTTAGTGCACCAATTGAAGTGTTTGCTAATATATGAAAACAAGGCACACAATAAAAATCAAAAACCCTTGCCAAGGTCCTGCAACAAAGATCTATTAGTAGTTTGGATTGTTTGAAATAATCACCCCTTCCTGCAAGCACACAAGTTAGGTAAATTTTAAATCCAAAAGACTTTGTGAAATAGGGGCCTTCAACAATGCATTTTGTTGACAAATTCAAAGATCTGATTCATCATAAAATAAGAGCACCTATAAAATTTTAAGAGATTTCCAGAAATGTAAGAAAATCCAAAAAATTTGCTAATTTGCTCAGAAATTTAATTTTTTATGAAAAATCATAAAAAATTCATATAAAATGCAAAATCAATCCAAAAAATCTGAAATTTTTACTGTAGAGTCTCCTAATGATCTTCCAAACCTGCATAAAATAATTTCTGCAACAAATCCAAGCAGTTTGTGAGATATGAGTAAAATAATGCAAAACCCTAATTTTCAAAGATCTAATTTTTTAGGAATAATTTTGCATAAAATTTAAAATAAAAAAGAATATATCTTGTGTATAATTCTGAGAGATTTCCAAAAATGTAAGAAAATCTGAAAAATTCGCTAATTTGCTCTCAAAATTAATTTTTTATGAAAACTCATAAAAAACTCATATAAAATGAAAATTCGATCCAAAAAATCTAAATTTTTTATTGAATCCTTCAGATACTTTTCCTAACTTGCAAAAAAAATATTATGCCACAATTCAAAGCCGTTTGTGAGATCGGAGCAAAATAAGGAAAAACCCTAATTTTTAAAGATCCAATTTTTAGGGAAATATTTTGCATCAAAATTAAAATAAAAAAGAACAGAACTTGTGTATAATTATGAGATATTTCCAAAAATGTAAGAAAATCTGAAAAATTCGCTCATTTGCTCTCACAATTAATTTTTTATGAAAATTCATAAAAAATTCATAGAAAATTAAAATATATTCCGATAGATATGAATTTTTTTTTTAGAGTTCCTGATGCTGTCTTCAACTTTCAAAAAAAACTTGGTGCAAAATTTCCAATTCATTTGTGAGATATGATCAAATCTCTCCAAGATCTTGATTTTGTATCCAAAACCCTTGCTGCACAAGGTTATTCTCCAAATTGTTTTACAAAACAACAATATAGGGTTAGAAAAATCTGCAAAAAACACAGATCTAACAAAAATTCATGTCCCACAGGGCATGCCAAAATGTATATGGTGAAAATGGATAAAACAATGTTGAAAGGCTAAATGAATTCAACCACAAAACCCTAGCCTAACAACAACAAAGATCCACCATAACATATGAAGATTACCTAAGACAATGCAAATCAAATGAAATCACAAATATTATACCATCACATGTCCAATAGGGTTTGGATCTCCATTCTTCCTATCTCCATTGATCTTGCTTGATATATTTGCTCTCAGATTTTATATGTGCACAAGAGCTCAACAAAGAACGGAAATGTGGTTGCAAGTAGGATCGCATATGAAAGTTCAAAAGCATAGTGTAGTCGAGTAATCATCGGGGTTGAATGCATAGTGAGTGTAATCAATTGATTAGGATGCATAGATTGATTAGAATGATTGATTAGGGTTGATAATGAAGGAATCATCTCCTTATATAGAAGACACTATAAGAAATGGAGGGATAAGATTGAGAGGTGTAAAAGATAAATGGTTGGCTATGATTAGAGGGTAGGTAGAGGAAATAAGAAAATAATAAGAGGGTAGGTAGTGTATGAATTAAGAGATGAATGACATGTGTCATGGGTAGAAAAGGTTAATGAATTAATTAAATAAATAAAGATTTATAATTAATAGAAGAAGTGGGATCAATTAAATAAATAAAATATTTATTTAATTTAGGAAAAGGATAATTTACATAAATAAATGTATTTATTTAAATGAGAAATAAGGCTAGAAGAGGATAAATGAATTAATTAAATAAATAAAGATTTATTTAATTAATAGAAGAATTAGGCTTAAATAATTAAATAAATAAAATATTTATTTAATTAGACATGACAATTTTAGGTGTCTACAGAAATTTAACTGAACGTTACCAGTCTGTCGGTTACAGACCCTTCGGGTGTACCGATCAAAATTTGTCTAGTCGATTTCCTCGTGTATACTGGTATGTTCTTTGCTTAGCCAGTGGACTTCTTCTATGCAGGTCTACTCACCACTACCCACTCTACTTATTGCTTGTCGGTCTACTTACTGCTTGTCGGTCTAGTCACTGCTTGTTGGTCTACTTACTACTTCTCGGTCTACTTGTTGTTTGTCGGTCTACTCATTGCTCACCACTACCCGGTCTACTTACTACAGATAGACTATGAAGACTTAAGAGATAATGTTGCCAACAATGACAACCATATCATTCACCGGTCATACAAAACTGCATCAAAATGCCAACAAACTCCCCCTTTGGCATTGGTGGAAAATACTACAAATCGCTACAAAACTGTGCCAGTTCTGGCCCTTATTTATGATCCCTATAACTCGTAACTCACACTATACAAGACTTTCTGACCCCTATAACTCATAAGTCACATTGTACAAGACTCCAAAATTCCCCATTTTTCTATCAATGGCAAAGACTATCCTAAAGAATTTATCAAAATAAAGCAAAAATCTCTTTGAAGTTTTATTGAGCCACTTTCAAGGAAGATTCCCATGAAGATTGAACTTGTTTCATGGTGGTGAAGTGGCCATGTAAGACTGCAATGAAGACCTCAATATCATCCATTGTCTTACAGTCAGGTTCATTTATTAGGTGGTCTGCTTCTTGAATATTCAGTTGCATGAAATCAATAATTGGTGCTAAATAGCATTGGAGCTCTAACAAACTAGGATTTATTTTGTCTTCTTCATCTTTCAACCTTCAGATTTCATGATTTAGCATTTTGACTTTTCCAGTAAAGGTTGATGTTGAACTAGTAAGAGGATCAAAAGAGCTTATCAGATCTTGAATTTCCTTTTGAATCTAATTTATTTTGTCTTATAAGTCTTTGATTAAGGAAGGAAAACTTGAAGATTTCACCAGTAGTTGACCAACTTGCTATAGTATATTTTTAACTTCTTCTGTTCTAGTGGAAAGAGCAACTTTTCTAACTGATATTTGTTCCATTAAGTTATATCCTCTCTTCGTTTCATATTGCCTTACTGTAGCCTTCTCTAGATCGGTTACCTCTGAACTGATTGCTTTAACAAGAGTATACAACTTATCAATAAGGGGTGTAGTATCATCGACTGCAATATCTGGGATTAGGTCAGAGAGAATTGTCTTGGCAGAAGTGAGAATTTTTGTCTTTTTTTTCTTTCCTCTCAGTTTAGCCTTTTCAGCTTGGATTCTCAGTTTTTCTGAGACTTTCATCAATTGCTTCGGAGTCATTTTATTTATATCAATAACCGAGTCTCCTTCTTCTTCCTCCTCTGTTCTTTCTTCCTTTTCTACAGTCTCAACTTCTGAGCTAGCTGTTGTGATGATTCTTACCTTCTTCTTCTCACTTTCATTTTCTAAATCCAACATCCTCTTTATCGGAGGAGTATTCATCACTACTTTATTATCCTCTTCTTTCTTCTCTTCCTCTTTTCCTTCCTCTACTTTCTTGTCTTCCTCTTTTCCTTCCTCTGTTTCCTTCTCTTCCTCTTTTCCTTCCTCTGTTTCCTTCTCTTCCTCTTTTCCTTCCTCTATTTTCTTCTCTTCCTCTTTTCCTTCTTCAAAGAGAATAGGATTTGGTGTCAATAAGGTTCTGTGAGGTGTATCCTCATCAAGAATGTCTTCAACTATCACTTCATCTTGCCCGGGAAGCTTAATTTGATCACCTTCCTTCACCGGTGAAGTATGAACCATTTGTTCAATATCCTTTGTCAGATTGGGAATGTCCAACACAACATTTCCTATGATGTCCTCAACTGTGAAAGTATCAAAGTCTTCAGTGGAGTCTTTTTCCTTAGCTTTCCCTTTGTCAAAGGAAGCTACATCTTGCTCCTATTTTTTGTCCTTTTCTATTACATCTTCAACTTACTTTTGTTGATCCATAATTTTTTTCCACAAGGTAACACCTTCAGTGTGCACTGCTCCAACTTCACTTAGTGCCACTCTCATAGTTCTATTCTTTACTCTGAAATGTTGAATGCGTGCTTAAGCTACTAGTGAAGCTTGATCAAGATCAAAGTCATATTGCACTTCCATGAGTGCTTTTATTCTGAGTTCCTTTTTAGTAGCGAGATTTGTTTTCCATCTCCCTTCAATTTGATCTTGCAAATATGATTGGATTATGCCATATAATTCACTAGGAGTCAGGCACAAAACTTGTGCAAATTCCAGATCAGGGCTTCCTCAATTTTCCTTTTGTCTTCTTTGTTACTGAGGGAATATCTTCTCCCAACACTGGACAGGCCTCCAAATTCTTTGATCCCATGCACCAACTCATCAACTGTTGGGGCTTTGTTCCTTCCACTTATTCTAACCTCCTTTATTTTCACATCTGATAGGGTGTCAGTGATATCACCCTCTTTCTCATCCTTTTTGATCTTTGAATCACTCTTCTTTTTTCTAGTATAAGTTACTCCTACCGGTCTATCTTTACTTGGGGAAGATACAAGAGTACCTATATCCTTTTCTTTTGAGTATGTTGCAGGCTTGGTTGCTGTAGTCCGCTTAGGTTTCATCTTTGACACTTTCTTCTTTCCACCTGTTAATTATTCATCTTTAGCAAGTGTGACCCCTATTTGCTAACTAGCACTGGTGAAGGTAGTAGCACCAGATGCTTCACTTCCATATTTCTTACCAAGGGTATCAATCATTCTTCTTACTTTTCTTTTCATGATTGGCACCTGAAGTTCCTATTTTATTTTGGAACTTGCCTCCTCACATGTTCCAAATCTCTTTGCCTTCGATTCTACCAGTTTAGACAGAAGCATATTGACATGAATTTTAACAAGATCTCCTACAACCTCATAATCCATAGGTGGAACCCAAAAGGTTCTAGGTTGAACTGCTTGAATGATACAACAATCTGTGTCAACAAGAAAACAAATGTTGTCTTTGTATTTCTGTACTATTCCGGTTGGAATTCTTTCCCTCTTATGCATCCTAATTTGAAATTCCTTAAAATATCCTCACATCGTTTCACCAAACTTATCTCTTAGATCCCTAGACATTTCACCTATCTAAACCAACATAGGTTTCTCTTCAGACCATACTATCTTAAAAAATTTGCATATAAAAAAATATACATACCAGAAGTGAGCCATAATTGAAATATTGCTTCATTTTCTCTCAGAGAATCTTCATCAAGCCTCCTGGCTCTTTCAACTTTTGACATATCTTCTTATGTCTCCCTCTTTCTTTCATCAACACTTCTTCTAGCTTCCAGTACCTTAGTCATTCTCAGGGCCTGACCTTCATGTTCTCTTTTGAGATGTGTGACTTCTTCAGTCAGCTTCTTGTTCTTTTCCATGAGTTTTGAGACTGCTTCTTCAGCTTCTTCAAATCCACTTTGTTTAGAGATTTTATCTATGATTTCTTGACTCTCATTTAGCTGTTAAGCTAATTCCTTTCTTTTTGCAAGAGATTTTCTCAATCTCTCTTTCAGCTGAGCAATAATTTTGTTTGCTTCATCAATCTATTTCTGATATCGGTATTCTTCCATGATCTTTATCCTGAACTTGTCAAGCTTTACTCTAGAGGAATATGACTCTGATACCAAATATTAGTCCCAACTGGTGCTAAGAGGGGAGGGGTGAATCAACACTTTACCGATTCTACTCAATTAAAACTTTTAACTTAATTTATCACTAACTCAACATTCATCAATATAAATAACTATTGCAAAAGAATAACCATGCATGAAAATAAACACAGTGACACCAAGATTTATCTCATGGAAACCCAAAAGCGAGAAAACCACGGTGTGAGTAGGAACTCATAACATTTGTACTCTTCTGAAGTACGCCTGGTGAAGAGCCATCCCTGTTAGGAGATTACAAAGACACTGCTAGGTGCCACCCAGTTAAGGGATTTTGTCTAAGGCCTGTTAGTGCCTTTACCCTGTTAAAGGTAGCCTTATCAAAAGGTCTTAAAATCATCAATTAAGATGACACTCGGTTAAGGGATTTTTACATTGGGACTTGTTAAAGTCCACCCTATTAAGGTATTTTAGTTGCAATGGTTAGAGAGAAACATAAAGATGATCTTCTAGAGTGGCTAATGATTAGCTTGATCAGATCACACTGGAGAATCACACTATGTCTGCATCGGTTGTGTCTGTTCTACACAACAATGATTTCCTAAATGCACCTTCAACTCTTCCCCTCTGCCGATTTGTTGATCCTTAAATTCCACATTGTCGGTCCTCTGTCACTTGGGTCTCCACTCTATTGAACTCCACTCTATTGGTCTTCTATCACTTGGCTTTGCACTCTCTTCAACTCCCCCTGTGTACACTTTCACATTATCTTAATTCACCTTGACAACAACCCTCAAGAATGAATTACATGAATTTATTGACCCTACAGTCTATTGCCAACTTTCCCTCCAAAAAATCTCATTCAAAATTTTGTTACCATGCCTTAAATCACGCCTCTGAAATCATTGCAGGAATCTCTGTCAAGATAGTCAACCATGTCGATAAGTCCACCAGTTGACTTGAGAAGACTCCCAGTTTAACTAAATGTTAAATGAACATTACTAATATGTCGGTTACACTCTTCTGGTGTATCGATCAAAATTTGTCTAGCCGGTTTCCTCCTGTATACGAGTCTGTTATTTTCTTAGCCAATGGACTTCTTTTGTGCAGGTCTACCCACCGCTACCTGGTCTACTTACTGCTTGTCAGTCTACTCACTTCTTGCCGATCTACTTACTTCTTGCCGCTCTACTTGTTGTTTGCCGGTCTACTCACTGCTCAGCACTACTCGGTCTACTTACTACCGATAGAATGTGAAGACTTAAGAGATGATGTTGCCAACAATGACAAGGTCATATCATTCACCGGTCATACAAAACTGCATCAGAATGCCAACAGTTATTTTGTGAAGATTTGGTGAATGATAGAGACAATAAAGATAAAATATAAAAAATGGATGTGAGATGGAAGGGCAAGATGCAAGATTTAGGGATTCACCTTGGAACTAGATGTCAAGACTAGATATAGGGATTGAAATCAACAAGTCTAATGAAACTCAAATGAACATCTCAAAGACCAAAGGAACTTTACATGATAGGAGGAAATTAGTGGCTAAGCAATACGCATATTTATGAAAATCTAATGTGGAACAACTGACCTAAATAAAAAACCATCATTGTAGGGATTAATTTCTTTTATTAGGGACACAATTTTCAAGTAGCATTTAGAATTGATAAGTAGTTCAAAATTTATGACTAAAAGTTGCTTCAAGTGGTTTCAAGCTAAAAACACCAAAAAGAAAATCACTTGTAGAAACTCCCCCATCACCTTCTTACTATAGATAGCCTTGGAAACACCTCGAATAAATATTTGAAGTAAATGATACAATAATTATGACATGAAACAACCCTATCCATTAGTATGGTTGATCATGAATTTATAGTATTGGTGCCTAATCTGGTGGGTTACAAAATCATTTGCATATATCAAAAATATGATATGAAACAACTAAACATACTTAAGAATCAATCTCCAAAATAGACAAAAAAATATTTCAAATATTGTAACATTCATCAAATCTTTATTACAACCAAACTAGTATATGTGGCAAGAGGACACCCTAAGTCAGAATTATATCATAGTTTTTCATATAGAAGTTTTCCTAATGATCTACAAATGACCATGGAGACATTCAATTATAAACACCATTTACAATTCAATTACCTCCTTATGATTTATAAAATGTATTTCTTTTTCAATGATTGGACTTGTAGGAGTTGAAAACCTAGATGTTTTCTAATACTTGGAATCCTGTGGAAATACAAAAATAACTAACCCTTTATATGGAAAATAAGGTTGTGTATATAGTAGTTTGTTTGGTCACCTAGTCTCTTTTAAGAATTTGTTTGAGAAATAGAGGTCATAGATGTGCTACACAAAGTAAGTGTAATTCCATGAAACCCAAAAAATGCATGCTCTAGTGCTCATTTGAAGGGCACCAATATTTAGAACTTAAGCACCATATTCATGATGGATTACAATTCTTCATTGTCTATTATTGATAATGTAATAAAACTCACACCCTTGGAATGGAAAATGGATTTTAGGTGGGGAAAAGCCCTTGATAGTTAGAAATTCCAAACTTGGTCGTATTGGAATTTTGTGAAGATTTGGTGAATGATAGAGACAATAAAGAAAAAATGTAAAAAATTGATGTGATACATATATAGATATGTATATTTTATGAAAAAAGATTTCCTTGGGAATTTGCCTTGTAGATGGTCGAGTTTGATAACGTGTGACCATGGTGACTAGATGAAGCATGGTGCAAATACTATGACAAATAAATATAAGTTAGTCTCGGTTGATTTGCAATATACTATGAGGTGGAAATACTATGACAACTCCTCCATCTTTGCCCGTCGCTAACATTGCCTTTCCGTTGTCAAAAAATTGGATGGCTGTTGAATCTACGGGAAATGCCAAACAAACCTCTGTGCTTTGTACCACTTTCCACGTTCCTCATTGTCGCTCTCATTTTCTTCTTCGTACACAGTCATGTGTAATTTTGTCGCAGTAAAGTCTAGACTGTGTATTTATCCGTTTCTTTCCTTGTATTCTGCGATGGTGCGTTTGAGTCCGTGTTTTAAATTTAATCGATAACTGTGGTTGTGGTACAAAGCAAGAATCACATCACAGCAGAGTCACACACAAGCTACAGTCATAGAGGACCCTACACCATATGCAAAGCATCAGTCATTGAGGACTAGTGTCACACGCAATGCCGTAAAAGCCGACAAATTCTATTGAAAGGGTGAAAGGGACAATCAAGACTTAATTTAATAGGGAAGGGGTCCATTACCAATTATAGTTCAGAACACTTCTTAATTATTAATTTTAAAGCTATTAAAAATATATATATTAAAAGTCTATTAGTAAATTTTACACGTAACTTAGTCATTTATTTGTATCTCCTTTAGTTAAAATAACACATCACAACAGACTCACACACAAGCTTCAGTCATAGAGGACCCTACACCACATGCAAAGCATCAGTCATTGAGGATTACTTCCGCACGCAATGTCGTATAAGACAAAAAAAATTATTGAAAGGGTGAAAGGGACAATCAAGACTTAATTTAATAGGGAAGGGGTCCATTACCAACTACCGTTCATAACATTTCTTAATTATTAATTTTAAAGAAATTAAAAATATATATATTAAAAGTCTATTAATAAATTTTACATGTAGTAATAGTCATTTATTTGTATCTCCTATAGTTAAAATAACACATCACAGCAGACTCACACACAAGCTTAGTCATAGAGGACCCTACACCACATGCAAAGCATTAGTCATTGAGGATTATTGTCACACGCAATGTCATAAAAGCCAACAAATTCTATTGAAAGGGTGAAAAGGACAATCAAGACTTAATTTAATAGGGAAGGGGTCCATTACCAACTACCGTTCAGAACATTTCTTAATTATTAATTTTAAAGAAATTAAAACTATATATATTAAAAGTTTATTAATAAATTTTACATGTAGTAATAGTCATTTATTTGTATCTCCTTTAGTTAAAATAACACATCACAACAGACTCACACACAAGCTTCAGTCATAGAGGACCCTACACCACATGCAAAGCATCAGTCATTGAGGATTACTTCCGCACGCAATGTCGTATAAGACAAAAAAAATTATTGAAAGGGTGAAAGGGACAATCAAGACTTAATTTAATAGGGAAGGGGTCCATTACCAACTACCGTTCATAACATTTCTTAATTATTAATTTTAAAGAAATTAAAAATATATATATTAAAAGTCTATTAATAAATTTTACATGTAGTAATAGTCATTTATTTGTATCTCCTATAGTTAAAATAACACATCACAGCAGACTCACACACAAGCTTAGTCATAGAGGACCCTACACCACATGCAAAGCATTAGTCATTGAGGACTACTTTCACACGCAATGTCGTAAAAGCCAAAAAATTCTATTGAAAGGGTGAAAGGGACAATCAAGACTTAATTTAATAGGGAAGGGGTCCATTACCAACTACCGTTCAGAACACTTCTCACTAGTACATTTGGGCCTAATTTCCGACAGACAATTGTTGGTAGTCCAACAACACCACGTTGGATTTTCGACAAATTTAACCATCAAAAACTCGTCGTCAGTCTTTCCGACGATGCCATTGGCGTCAGAATTCTGACAATGTTATTAACTCTTCTGACAGCGGCTATATTTGCTCCCCCGGTCAAAAAATTACACAGATTACCATCGGAATTCTGACGGATGCTATATTTGCTCCTCGACAACTGTCCGACAAGGAAGTGACGTCGGATATACAACATCCTCGTCGGATGTTTCTTTATTTGTCGTCAGAATTCTGACAGTATTAGACGATGTGGGTCAAACAGCTTTGCTATCGGTGATCTGAAAGCATTGAACTAGTTCTAATTTTAAAAATTGCATAAAACATTTTTTATTTATTTGATTCAGTGTTATTTACAAAAAAAGATTATCAATGATGTTTCCTTTCTCCAAGAATTGTCTAAGATCTTTCTGTCAGATAATATGTAACATCCAATGACTAGATCTTTTCTTTACAAATACTTATTTTATTTAATTATCATCTGAGTGTGAATTACAATTTATATCTGTGCGGAAGTAGAAGATACAAGCTTAAGACTCGTGCGCAAATAAATTTCATAAAAGAAAGCAAGCAAGCATTATCTTGAATGACATGGAAACAAGTTCATCATCTGCCTAGAAGAGAGCAATTGGAGAAAAGCAGAGGAAAGTGTTAAAGGGTGATAAATACATAGAGAGTATGCAATAAAAACAAACATTGTCTGGAGTGTGTGATGTGACGTCTCTAATTTATGTCCGGAGGGACTAACCGGTTTTGGAGATCCTAAGAAACCTATTGCGCCACGCTTGGAGGAAATCAATGTGTTCATGCAAGGACCACCTTTTTTTCTATTATGAGAATGATGCTTTTGCACTAAAGGATATTTGGAAGGCGATATTCAAAAATTTCTATAGTGTGGAATGAAAGTTGGCAAACTCAAAGTACTTTTTAGCTTCTAGAAGACCAAGAGGTTATGTACACAATCTCCCAATAGAAGGGTGATTTCAAGCATTACCTCTCCCCCCATGACTATTCAGGAAGAACTTCCTCAGACAAAGGACTATTGGCCTCCATGGGATCAAAGGAAAAAATTGAAGCATAGACTCTAGACGATGTGGTGGTGTCCTTCGTGAAGAACTCTGTACTATAATTGAAAATTCATGAGGGAAACTACAAGATAGTGAATAGAAATACATTCTTGAAAAGTGGGGGATCTTGGTTTGGGTGGGGCCAGGTCAGGTGGCTCCTCTAGAGGTTGACAAGATAGAAATCATATTAGGATTTTAAAAAAATCACAGTCGTGGAACTTCGTGTGCGACTGGTCGATTGCGTTGTTTGGGTAATGCATTCCAAATAGATACAGTTGCATACCATTTATCTGTATGTAACTGTATCTATTTGGAATGCATTGCCCAAATAGTGCAATCAATCAGTCGCACACGAAGTTCCACGAGTGTGATCTTTTTCAAATCCTAATATTATTTCTATCTCGTCAACCTCTAGAGGAGCCACCTGACCTGGCCCCACCCAAACCAAGATCCATTCTTCCCACTTTTTAAGAATGTATTTCTATTCACTATCTTGCAATTTCCCTCATGAATTTTCAATTATAGTGTGAATTTCTTCACGAAGGACACCACCACATCGTCTACAGTCTAGCAATTCAATTTTTTTCTTTGATCCCATGGAGGCCAATAGTCCTTTGTCTGAGAAAGTGCTTCCTGAATAGTCATGGGGGGGAGAGTTAATTCTTGAAATCGCCCTTCTATTGCGAGATTGTGTACATAACCTCTTGGTCTTCTGGAAGCCGAAAAGTACTTTGAGTCTACCAACTCTAGTTCCACACTATAGAAATTGTCGGATATTGCCTTCCAAATATCCTTTGATGCAAAAGCATCATTCTCATAATAGAAAAAAAGTGGCCCTTGCATGAACACATTGATTTCCTCCAAGCATGGCCCAATAGGTTTCCCAGGAACTCCAAAACCAGTTAGTCCCTCCGGACATAAATTAGAGACGTCACATCACACACTCCAGACATTGTTTGTTTGTATTGCATACTCTCTATGTATTTATCACCCTTTAACACTTTCCTCTTCTTTTCTCCAATTGCTCTCTTCTTAGCAGCTGATGAGCTTGTTTCCATGTCATTCAAGATAATGTTTGCTTGCTTTCTTTTACGAAATTTACTTGCACATGAGTCTTCATCTTGTATCTTCTGATTCTGCACAGATATAAATTTTAATTCACACTTAGATGATAATTAAATAAAATAAGCATTTGTAAAGAAAATATTTAGTCATTGGATGTTACATATTATCTGACGGAAAGATCCTAGATCCAATTATTGGAGAAAGGAAACATCATTGATAAACTTTTTTTCAAATAACACTGAATCAAATAAATTAAAAATGTTTCATGTGATTTTTAAAAGTAGTACTCATGCAATGCTTTCATGCACCGACGACAAAGTCATCTAAACCACAACATTATCCATAATAGAACAAATCACTATAATAGGCTATTATAAAGAATCCATACAAAAATATGAAAGAACATTAAATTACCATTACAAACCCATAAACCATTAAATAGTGAAAATAGATATAAATTTATAAATGTCTCCCAACAAACACCACAACCATAACCAAAACAAAAAAATTCTTGCCCACAAATACTAAGTAGCTGGTGAGTTGCAAGTCTACAACATCTCTGAGATCATTGAACTGTTTCTTAATTTTGTTCTTCTGATTAGTCAATCGATTTAGTTGCATGTACAAGTTTTTTATTTGAAGCCTTTCATTTCCTTGTGCATCATTCTTCATGTCTATAGTATTGGACAGTTATACAATTTGTGATGCTATAATATCTATGTGACCATTAATATCCTTAGTATATTTAGGCCATTGCCTTTAAAACATGTATGTTGCCACTACATCCTTTACACTTTTCTAAAAAGAAAATTATGCTTTCTTGTAGTTGGATATATGTTGTTGCACATCTAATCACCAAAACTTCTAGTCTTTTCTCTTCCATCTTCTTCTCTACATCCTTCAATTAAACTTTGGCTTCCAATTTGAAAGAATGTTCCTTAAATCCATTAAGCATCAATTGTTTTTTCTCTACACTTGACAAAGACTCATCCAAAAATAATTCTAGAATTCCTTCATGAAGGAATTTCACTGCATCATTAATAAGTTATGATCCCTATATTTGAGACTTAATAAAATTCTTGTGAGTAGAATGGTGAATTTTATCACCCAAACAAATCATATGTAAGGGACACAATCACTTAAGGTCCATCTGATCTTGAGACATTGATGCCCACTTTAGCATGTCACATCCTAAATTGACAAGACTAGGACACCTTAGGTGCCCTGGTACTCATGATTGGGACCCAAAATATGACCCCTCATTTCTTGCCTCATGTGTGAGGAAAAATTCAAACACTTTATGTATGATTAGGTATAAAAGGAAGCCTACCCTGTCATTTGAAGGGGTCTACCTAAAATTCAAGTGATCTCTTGATTATAAAATCAATTCAATTCCAAGTGAACAAGCAATCAAGCATGGAAGGATAATTCAAGTTAAAGCATGGCATTCATGATCAACGGTCTGCATGACATCCTAAGACCTTGTGTGAGGATTCAAGAAAGATTCATCAAGGTATCATGTTCAATTTTAAGTATTTTTAGATTAGATCTAAAGGGATCATTTTAAAGAGGGAGGAAGAGATATTTTCCTAAAGATGTCTACCTCCAAAAATAGAGGAGATATTTAATAAAGATATCATCTTTTAAATTAAGAAATGGGCAGGAGATTAAGAATACAAACCTTCCATATTGCACACTTCAAGGTATATTCAAACCTATTTGACCTAGGAAAGCCCCCATCAACAAACCTATTTTCATCATTTTGTGTGTAGGAAATTGATTCAAGAGTTATGTGTGAATAATTTAGCAAAGTAAATGATGACAATCAAACTCAAATTTTGATGGCATGAAAAGCAAAAGAGTAGGCCAGTTCCATACACCTTCCTTTACTATTTTAAAAATATCATCGACCAAAATATTGTGCAGCAGTAGTATGGAGTGCATTTCATCTATTTTATGCCCAAAGATTTCATCATACCACTTTCTTTTCAAAGGCGACTGATTGATTGCGTTGTTTGGATAATGCATTCCAAATAGATATAGTTGCATACCATTTATCTATCTTGAAAGACTTTTATCCTGATGGCATTAAATTAAAGTTCTTTCTCTATTTTCTAGTGATCTCTAGAGCAAAGGTTTCTTTACATCGACCTGGGATACATTTAACTTGTATTGTATCTGTATAAATATGTATCCTAGGTTGATGCAATGCAACCTCTGCTCCACCAATACCAGATAGAAGAGAAAGTACTTTAATTTAAAGCCATCAAGATAAAATGCTTTCAAGACATATATTAGATAAAAGGAAGCCTACCCTGTCATTTGAAGGGGTTTACCTAGAATTCAAGTGATCTCTTAGTTATAAAATCAATTCAATTCCAAGTAAACAAGAAATCAAGCATTCATCAAGCATTGAAGGAGAATTCAAGGTAAAGCACACCATTCTGCATGACATCCTAAAACCTTGTGTGAGGATTCAAGAAAGATTCATCAAGGTATCATGTTCAATTTTAAGCATTTTTAGATTAGATCTATCCTTTCCCTCAAAAGGAAAACATTATACTTCAAGGTTAATTCACAACCTGAGGTTTGACCTAGGAAAGCCCCCATCAACAAACCTATTTTTTGTCATTTTGTGTGTAGGAAATTGATTCAGGAGTTACATGTGAAGAATTTGGAAAAGTAAATGATGAAAATCAAACTCAAATTTTGATGGCATGGAAAGCATAAGAGTAGGCCATTTCACACCTCCTAGTCCCAAGAATTTTTGACAACCTTTTGATAGTAGATTTTGTGTACCATCCTAATCCAAAAAGCATTCATTTTGTCTACATCTGATATGTGGAGGATCTGGTTGATCCGCACCTCCTAGTCCCAACAATTCTACTTGAACACTCTGTCATGGGATAACAGATATGACTTATAGGTCTACTAAGGAGATGCTTACTATTAGTCATATGATAAGAGAAAATAGAAGAAACGTGAATACTACTAGCTAACAAGTTGTGTAATGTAGGGTGATTCATGTTACATCATGGATTTTATTGGCTAGCAAGTTGTGTTATGCTAGGTGATCCATGATAGAGAAGATTAACAAACAAAACCATTTGTTCGCAAGGCAGTCCAAAAACTCTACTACAAAATGGTTGTTGTAGTGACACAAAACACAAACAAAAATAATACCCAACACTTGTAAAGGTGTAAACAACAACAATGGTCACACTAGCATTAATCCATGCTATTCCAAGTAACGAATCTCAAAAAAATAATAACCATGCCCTAGGGGGCACTATGTACCACAACACTTCTAGTTTGAGGATATAACATACATAAATTTAACATGAGAAAAAAGGAGAGCTCATATTCCTCCCCTTAAGATGTCAACATACCTCTAGGTTGATATCTTAAGGTAGATAGTGACTAAGGCAGATAAGAACCTTCAACACCAAGAAGATACCCTTAATAAACGTACTTGCATTCCAAGCTAGGAAGAAAGATCCTTGTACATGCCTCATTGCTATAAGAAAGGAAGAGATAGTTGTAAAAGAGATATTATGAAAACATTAAATATAATTTAAATGAAGGCAACCAAAAGATTGTAGAGAGATTAAAAAAACTCTATAGAGCAACTATTTTACATACCTCAAATACAAAATTATAGGGTGGAACAATAAAAAATGGCAAATCAAGGAAATAATGAAAGATCCACACCAAATTCTTGTATAATGTAGTCTAGTTGAAGGATTTTCATTCAACACAAGATAGTGAAGGGGTCATTATGATGATTTATTTGAAGGTTCATAAGTTAAAGGTAGTCACTAACATATAAAGAGTGAATAACTTGAAGAGCCCGATGAATTGCCAGCATAGCATGAGGATGTATGATGTTAACAATAGCAAAATGATATTATGATGGTGGTGAAACTACAAAAAGTTTTGATTGTATTTTTATTGAGCATTAAAGCAACCACCTTGAGCTCATGAATGTTAGGCATCGTGTTGTAGAGTATCAACCCTTGTTGAACAAGGGTGTCACATTTTTTAGGCTCGATTTGTGCAAGGAGATATTTTGTGTATATAAAGTGGTTTCAATTAGCCATTTTGTGTATAAGTAGAGAGGAGAGGTCGATGTCTTTGTTTATTTGCCTACAAAACAATGAAAGAGGTCCTAATCAAGGAACACACACGTCCAAGCAAGAAGATAATTTGGATTCAGGACAATTCTATGCAAGAAAGGATATCAAGTTATAAAAGATAAAAATCAACAAAGGTAAAGTGGATCCTTAAAAAAGAGGAACAATTGAAAACTATTATTCTTGCTCCACAATGTAGAGACAAGAAGAACTAGGCTATTACGTTGCCTCCCAATATGATTGCACATGAAATTGCAGTACCATGAATGACAATGAGCCCCTAATAGGTAATTAAGCTACCAATGTCATATAGAAAGATAAAAACATAATAGGTTATTAATGTCATTTAGAAGGGATATCATGATGTATAACTCATTGTCACCTATTATTTAAATGTTACTATAACTACAATAAGTTGTTGAATTTTAATCTCCAAATCATGACATTCATTAGTGGGATAGTTGATGATGCTTGAAAAAAGGATTGTCCTAATTTTGTTTATGGTTTTTTCTTCAATTTTTCAAGGGGAGAGTAATAAAGTTGGCTTTAAGAAACTCATACAAAATTATCTCTTGTTGTGATATTAAAAGTTGTTGGAAAAGTCATAGATATATTAGACAATGGGGGAGGGGATGTCAACATAGGAGGAGGATAGAAACCTAAGTCTTCTTTAGAAAAATGTAATGTATATTTCTCATGAACCTCCACACTTCATTGCACGCATCCTAAATTATGTTCATTGCATCCATGTGTATAATTAAATGTGGTATTTAAATCATGTCTAGAGGAGTGTGTTCATTCATATTTTCAAAGTTTAAAGATCCTCAACCATCATCAAGACATGTGTTGGAAGAAGAGGTTGGAATAGATTTAGAAGAAGCTTGAATAATTGACACATACAAATCCCTTCAGACTTCATATTTGGATATGTAAATGTTATTCAATTCTCAATTCAAGATGCAAGTTATATTCAAGGTTATCTTTTCTTTAAAATATGTGTTATATCTTTAATATGATAAATCTGATTATAGTCTTGTATGTTGCAGATGAGAGGAGCATTTATCAATTTCAATGTCCTCACAAATGTTGATTAATATATATATATATAAGCAAGGAGGATCAAGCAATACCTCGACCGGTCATGTCTATTAGACATGACCAATCAAGATATTACTTGATCACACCTTTTGAATTATCATGTATTTACCAATCGGTGTATATCACTTAACAAACCACCTGATACTTAATTGGCATGTCTATAATATGCAAGACAACCGATACTAATCGGTATGTATTAGTTAAGCCCGATAACAATCAATGTTCACAGTTAATATATTAATCGATATTAATCGAAGTGCATTGGTTAAGCCCGATAACAATCGATGTTCATAGTTAATATGTTAACCGATATTAATTAGAGTGCATTGGTTTTAATGTAAACCAATACCAATTGGTATTTTGTGCTATGAAATTTACAACCGATGATTATCGGTAGTTAAGCATTGATCGAACTTTGCAAGTATGGTTGAATATATAAAAATTTAAGAATGATCATCAAATGAAGGAACAATAGCTTGAAATCTTCATCATAGTTTATCGATAGGATAGATGATTGAATGAGAGACTTCATTTATCTCTCATTCAATCATTTATCTTACCGAGGCTATCATGCATTAACAGGATAGAGGGACCTTATATCAAATTAAGGAAGGCATAAGAGTGATATATGTATTAGTATAATTATTATACTTTTTGAATATTTATCCGTAGTATAATATTGGAAATAGTATCTTATACTAATTAGGGAGTCGTAATTAGGATATTATTTTCCCATTTTTAATTGTTGATCTCATTATTTAGGACACAAATGATTTTCATCATTTCTTTTCTTTATGTGGAATATATATCTAATGTAATTATTTATATTTTTAATAAGAAAATAAATTTATTGTAGTAATCATGTGGTTTTTTAATTTTATCTCTTGTCTAAGAGAAAGTATTGAAGATCATAACTCTAACTTGGCTTTATTTTGGATGAGTAACAAAATTCCTCTATTATTTATCCTATGATAGATGTTCATACCTTGTTCAAAAACTTCCAATTTCTGTGAGGTAGTCTATCAAACAGTCAGCGTGCCATTTCAAAGCTCCCATTTTCACACAAGCTGGGGGATGTTGACAAAGCTTTACACCTGTGCTCACGCCAATGGAGAATCAGAAGCTTTTCTCGGGATCACCATTTCAAGGCTCTTTATCTTTCTTTTCTCGAGATCACCATTCATTTCTAGCAGGACTCGAGCATTGATTTCAAATATATATGATCTCTATTCAGCAGATTCTCCAAATGTAGATCCAGATGCAGTCAATTTCATATCCCCAAGATGTTGATCGAGCGTATCCATATCAAATGGCGGAGAGGAAAGCGGATTTGCCAGAAGCGGATCAAGTTGGATATTAAAATGTTGTTGATCCTGTAGTTATCCACCTAGTAGAACCATCAGCATCCGAATGGTTGATTGGATTGCTATAGCTGGGTAGCGAACCGCCTTTGCTTATGACTAAACTCTACTATAAATTTCATCTGCTTCAACCCGCCTCTACCCGTCCCGTGCCTCTGCCCCTGTCCCTCTCTCCCCTGCAGGTCCACTTTGAGGCCCGGATGACCTAGAAAAAACCAGTCGTGGCATTACACAGACACAACCTAGATATAGTTGATGGGGTTTGATAGACGTTGAACTGTGGGTGGGAGTACGCTGCAGGGGCAGCAACGTGAGAATGGGAAGAGGTCGCGAAAATGATTTGAAATGTCTTGGTCTTTTTTCTTTTTTTTTAAGTAATGCCCACTCTCGTCAGAATTTTGACAAACGTGGGCACTTTTTGTAAAAAACGCAAATGTTGTTGCCAATTCCTTCTCTGCCGAAAATATATTGAATTATCATCAGAATTCCGATGAATGTGGGCAATTTTTCAAAAAACAATCAAATTTGTTCACAATAGGAAACCTCTATCGGAATTTTAGGGCAAATGTATTAGTGTCTTAATTATTAATTTTAAAGAAATTAAAAATATATATATTAAAAGTCTATTAATAAAGTTTACATGTAGTAATAGTCGTTTATTTGTATCTCCTTTAGTTAAAATTTGTTGATTTTAGTTGGAGGAGTTGTGCAATTTATTGGTATCCATAGTGCATGACTACTAAGTCATTTGTGCATAGGTATTGACAAGTTTTTAGATGGTTGTAGTGTACAATTATTGGGACATCTTTAAGTAGGCATGTGACATTTCTAAATGACCATTTTTTGAACCCTGTGTGTAAAATAAATCACAACATTCATCTTTAATACCCAAAAGCCAGAATAATAGCTATAAGCACTTAAGTTGAATATGGAGACAACAAGAAAAATCATCCAAATCCAATGCACTGTTTAGGATCTGTGGGTGCACAAAGTTAGCTATAATCGCTACTAGTGCTCTTCTATTTATCTCAAGATTTTTATCATAAAATATGGTGAACATAAAAAATTTGTCTATGTTTATACATTCAATTTAATTTAGAATTTGGTAAAAAAAATATTGATTTTGGAACAAAAAAGTCTTATTTAATCTTTTGTTAAATATTTAATAAAAAAATATTAAAAAAGGGTAGTAAAAAGGTGCAACTTCAAAGTTCAAATGGAATTTGAGACAACAATGAAAACCCTAGAAATAAGAGTCAAGCTAAGACAACACTAAGAAGATAAAGCAATCCCAACAAAGGGTGACCTTTATCATCAAGGTTTTTCCCAGCAACTCAAAGGATAGCACCATAAATAGGGTCCTAGCCAATGACATCACTCTCATCTATAGGATTATCTTCTAGTTGAGGATGGATTAGTAAGATGGCTAGATCTATGTGAGTAACTTGGTCAAATCAATCCATACAGTACCACACCTGAGAAGAACCAAATGGTTATCAAGAATACTAAAACCATCCTTTGTATGGAATATTATCTCTAGTAATTAGGCACTAAGAGCCATAGACATATGATCCTCAATCACCTTTGGAAGATTGGGTATAACCACTCCTACAACCTCAAGGAGAAGAGAGGTCAAGAGGGACTCTACCAACAGTGTAAGGATCATTCACCTAGTGGTCCACAAGCTCCTAAAGATAACAACTTCAAGAGCAATTTTTTGAGCTTACACCTAAATCTACAAAAGAACATTAGAACAAGATCATAGCCTTGGTATAAGTAAAATAATACTAATATGTGGAACACCTTAAAATAATGTGTATTTTTATATTTATCAAGTTTAAATCTAATTCAAGGAGTAGAAAACTACAACAAGACATCTTCATATTATGTTCCAATCATGATTTAATGATGAATTTTATGTGATTTACCATGTTATTGCATCAACACATGGAGGACTTATCCTAAAATTATTGTATACTTATTGAAGGTATAATCATCTACATCCAAGCATTTCAATTTAGATCTAGCCTTCCTATATCTATATCTATATATATTTAACGAAAGATTGTTTCTTCTATATCTATTTAACAAAAGATTGTTTTCTTTAAATATTATAATTTTATCATGTAGGAAGCTAGAGTTGAGAAAGGAGATTGTATTTCATGTACTTAGTTTTGATTTCATATGAATATTAGAAAATCTATCTATATGCTTGTGTGTTTGGAAAGATTACCTTCCGGGATGGGTACCGAATGTGGAATCATAGAGGGGATAATTTGCTTTTCCAAACTATCTTTTATTCCTATGCATGGCATTTTACTCGAGTAACTTATTGACCATTGAAATATATGGATTTATTTATGCTCTCTACCATATCCTTTGATTGATCTTACTTGTTTCTTAATGGAATTAGAAAATAGAAAATGCATGTATCATTCTAGGCACGCACCGGATTCCATCTTCTCTACCAAATTCTTTTTTATAATAAATTCGTGCAGGGTCGAGTATTCTTGATTGACCGAGAATTCCGGGAAAGTGTAAGCTTCAAGGTTGGGTGGACAAAGCACCTGAATCTTGTTCTCATCTTCAATCTAAAGATTGCATTGATGATGATTCTGGACTGTAGATCAATGGATGTATCTCATCCTTTACTTTATGTTTTTCTTGTTATATGAACTTAAGGCATTGGAAAGTCCTAAGTAATTTGTGTAGATATGTGTGAGATACTACTTACATTTTCTTCTTGATTAAAGAATTTTTATCTCTTTATAGAAACCTCGTGTATGTTATGACATCAAAGGAATGATCATTTAGAGCTAAGAATGGAATAATGAAATAAAATAGACTTATTAAAGGAATTATGATTTTATTTAAGAATAAAGAGTATTTTGTTTTATTATTGAATTTAGAATGTTTTACGTCTTTACACTTTCCTAAGATACATACTCCCAAGAGTGAGTCTTGTATGTTTGTTGGGTATAGTGAGAATAGTAAATCTTATATGTTATATAAACCTTGCACTGATAGCATCAAAGTCTCAAGAGATGTAATTGTTAATGAAGAGGGATTTTATGGTCATTAAAAAGACCATGCTAATAAGTCTAAATCTATTTTGAATGTTGGTATTATTGATGATATTGATCATGGCAATCCAACTAATACTTTAATTACAAGTTCTATACGTCCACCAAGAAACCCCTCTTCTAGTTCTTTAGTTTCAAGTGCAAGCCCAACATCAACCCCAAGTCAGATTGTGAAGAATCAGAAGCAAGTTGAATGCCTCCAAAGGCAATGACTCCAGAAGCCATCCGACATATGGTGGCAGAGATGATAGAAGGATTGAAGGATGCAGAAGGAAGTAGAGGACCAGAGAGGTTAAGAAGGAGAAGGGGAAGGTTAAAATAGAATGGTGTGATGAGACTAATGAAGAAGTGGAAGATAGAGACAAACCAGTAGCAGTAGCCATGCCTCAAGACCAAAAGCCATTCTTGGATGTAGTCAAATCCATTTCTAAAGACAAATTGGATGGATTACCCACATATGGAGGAAACCTAAATGGAGAAGAGTTGCTAGATTGGAAAGAGGCTCTCAATAATTACTTCGATTATAAAGAGGTAGCAAAAGAGAAAAGAGTTAATGTGGCCAAATCAAGGATGAGAGGATCATCATTGGTTTAGTGGAATATGATGCAAGAAGAAAGGATACAAGAAGGCAAAAAAAAGATAACTTCATGGGAGCATATGAAGATCAAACTTAAGGCATAATTCCTTCCAGGAGATTATGAAGTTCAAATCCATAAGAGACTACAAAATCTGAAACAAAGGGAGTTAGATGTCAATGCATACACTGAAGAGTTCCATAAGCTCAGTTTGAGGGCTAGGGAGCATGAGAATGAGGTGGAGAAGTTGTCCAGGTACCTGAATGGCCTTAGACAGAATATACAAGATGAGATAAGTATCCTCACACCAGACACTATCCATAAGTTTTTTCAGTTGGCCCTAAGGGCAGAAGAGAAGATCAAAAGGAGGAGTGAACAAAATTAGAAACATAGGGGAGGTAAGAATTTCAGAGGTAGAGGGAATAAATCACCAAGAAGTGAAGAGAAACAAGGCCAAGAAGGAAGTGGAGACTCTCAAAGAGGAGCAATTTTAGGGGCAGCTTTAGAAACCCAGGAAGAGGAAATATAGTCTTCACTGATAGGTGTTATCATTGCAATCAAGTTGGGCATACCATGTGTAAGTGCCCGAGGAAAACCTCAAGGTCCACAAGCTCATACATGGGGGAAAGAAGAACTCAATTGTTGCAAGAGGAAGACTCTCAAAGTGTAACTTCTTCAATTAGCAAGGTAGGGCTAGTGGCAGATGGAGAAAACTTGATGATGCGGAGAACAATGCTCAAGATACCCCAAGCTCAAGAGCCACGACAAAGGAAAAGCTTGTTTAGGACCACTTGTAGGTCACATGGGAAGATTTGTAAAGTGATTGTAGATTCAGGTTCCACTGAGAATATTGTCTCAGTTGAAATGGTGGACAAACTCAAACTCAAAAGATTGCCTCACCTCACTCCCTACAAGGTATCATGGCTCAACTAGGGTCAACATGTATTGGTTGATGAACATGCATGGGTGGATTTTGAAATTGGTGAGTACAAGGATAGATTATTATGTGACATATTGCTTATGGATGCATGTCATTTTCTGTTGGGTCATCCATGACAATATGATGTGAGAGCTACCCATGATGGGGAGAAGAATAACTATCTTATCACCAAGAATGGGAAGAAGTGTCAAATGGAACCACTACCTCAACCAAAGGAAGAAAATAAAATAGGCTCAAGTATGATGTTGATGAGAGAAAAAGAGTTTCTCAAAGTGTTGAAACAAGAAAGACATCAAGGCCATGCTATAGTGTTGAAACCTAGAGAAGAAGCTAAGGCAGATCTAATGAGTGAAATGCCTCAAGAGGTGCAAGGTCTACTCAAACAATATGTAGAAGTGATAGGGGATGACATACCTAATTCTTTGCCTCCAATGAGAGATGTAAATCATCAAATAGACTTAATACAAGGGGCCAATCTTCCAAACAAAGATTCTTACAAAATGATACCTATTCAAAATGAGGAGATCGCCAAACAAGTGCAAGAACTCTTAGACAAGGGGATTATCAAGAAGAGTTTGAGTCAATGTGATGTTCTTACTATGTTAGTGCCTAAAAAGGGAGGCAAATGGAGAATGTGCACAGACTCTAGATAAATCAACAAGATTATGATAAGATATTGGTTTCCCATGCCAAGGATTGAAGACCTATTAGACAATCTAGGAGGTGCAAGCTACTTCACAAAGGTGGACTTAAAGTTTGGTTACCATTACATCAGAATTAGACCTAGAGATGAATGGAAGATAGCCTTTAGAACCAATCTAGGCCTATATGAGTGGTCGGTGATGCCATTTGGCCTCACCAATGCACCTAGTACCTTCCAAAGGCTCATGAATGAAGTCTTAGTTGATTTTATTTGTAGATTTGTAATTGTGTACCTTTATGACATTTTGACCTACAATAGGTTCAAGGAGGAACACCTCAAGCATTTGGAGATGGTTTTGAAGAAGTTGAAGGAGGCTCAACTCAAGATTAACCTTGAAAAATGTGAGTTTTTGAAAACAGAGTTTGTATACCTTGGTTTTGTTATTTCTCATGGATGTTTAAAAATGGATCCAAATAAGGTAGAAGCAATACTTAATTGGCCTATCCCTGGGGGCATAAGTGAAGTTAGAAGCTTTCATGGAATGGCATCTTTTTATAAGAAATTTGTGAGAAACTTTAGCCATGTTTGTGTTCCTATTCTCAATACCATTAAAGGAGGGATTAAATGTCACTTTAAGTGGATAGAGGAAGCCAATAAGGGGTTTGAAATGTTGAAAACCAAGATAGCAGAACTTCCAACCCTTAGATTTCCTGACTTCAATCAATTGTTTATAGTAGAATGTGATGCAGGCCAAAGGGCAATAGGGGCAATTTTAAGCCAAGAGGGACATCCTATAGCTTTCTTCTCACAAAACTTAAATGAATCTAAGCAAAGGTATTCCACATATGACTTGGAGTCGTATGCCATGGTTCAAGCATTGAAAAAATGGCGTCACTACCTGCTACCCAAAGAATTTGTAGTCTTCACTGACAACCATGCCCTTAGTTTCCTCAATGGGCAAGAGAAATTGAATCAAAGACACCTAAAGTGGGTTGAGTACCTAAAATCTTATACATTCACTATCAAACACAAGAAAGGGACAGCCAACAAAGTTGGTGATGCACTAAGTAGGAGAATCATGACCATGCAGGAGATTGAATTGCAAAGTGTGGGTTTGAGTGAGTTAAAAGACCTCTACAAGGATGATAAGGATTTTACAGAGATATATAATGTTTGTATTGATTTTTCTAACACCTCACATGTCTATTATTCAAAATACATGATACAAGATGGTTTTTTGTTCAAAGGTCATCTTCTTTGCATACCTCAATGTTCTATGAAGCAAAATATTATTCAAGAGAAGCATCAAGGAGGTCTAGGAGGTCATTTTGGCATTGATAAGACTTTGGAGTAGGTTGGTAGGTTTTATTATTGGCCCAAGTTACAATCATAAGTGAGAAGGTTTGTAGAGAAATGTACCATCTGTCAAAGAGAAAAAGGAACCTCAAGTAATCCAGGTCTATATCAACCCTTGGTCATACCTCAGAGGCCTTGGGAATGTTTGAGCATGGATTTTGTGTTAGGCTTGTGTAGGATACCAAGAGGATTTGATAGTGTGTATGTGGTATTAGATAGGTTCATAAAAATGGCACATTTCATACCTTGCAAGAGTACCAATGATGCCACCTATATTGCAAGCCTCTTCTTCAAGGAGATAGTCTGAATTCATGGTCTTCCAATCAACATTGTTAGTGATAGAGGTGAGTTTTTTTAGCCACTTTTGGAGGACACTTTGGAGGAAGGTGGGAACCAAGTTATCTTTCTCATCTGCCTATCATCTTCAATCAAATGGTCAAACAAAGGTAGTCAACCAGACATTGGGTAATTTGCTAAGATGTCTTACAAAACAACATGGGTAGACTTGGGATCTAGTACTTGGACAGGCTGAATATGCATATAATGACTTAGTGAGCCGTAGCATAGGTAAAATTCCTTTTGAGATAGTGTTTGGATTCCATCCTAGGGGCATATTAGAGCTCAGGGATCTCATTTCAATGGCACCTAAGAGTGCACAAGGGGAGAACTTTGCAGAAGGTATTAAAGAGGTGCATGATAAGGTAAGGCAGTCCTTACAACAAAAATCTGAGCAGTATAAGGTTCAAGCTGATAAAACAAGGAGGAAGGTACAACTTAAAGTAGGAGACTTAGTGTTGGCATACCTTAGGATGGAGAGGCTTCCAAAAGGGCAACCTGTCAAGCTCATGATGAAGAAAATTGGACCTCTCAAGGTGGTGCACAAGTATGGGCATAATTCCTATGAGGTTGAACTTCCTCCTACCTTTGGGATATCTCCTATTTTTAATGTATGTGATCTTTATCCATACAAGGGAGAGACACCAACAAATCAGATAGACATGCCATCACTGGTTCATGAAGAATGGATAAAGGATTTGCCACCTAGTCAATCGGCTGAGTTAGAGAGTATCTTGGATACCAAGATAGTAAAAAAGACAAGGAAAGGAGTCTACAAGCACTATCTTGTCAAGTAGAAAGGGTTACTTGATTCAGATGCCATGTGGATTTCATAGGTAGATATACTACAACATGGAGTGGAGATTTAAGACCTTATAACTCAAGGGACTTGAGTTCTTTGACCCAGGGGAGTATGGTGCAGGGCACCTAGCACTCAAAAAATGAAAGCTTTGTTTTCTTTTAAGTTTGTGTGTTACATTTGTGATGTAATAATGGAACAACCATTGAGGAATCAGTAGAGACATGGTTGTGTTGTCCAAGTTTTGGTTTGAGTCAATTATGCTTAGGATGCTGACAGCCTGAGAAGTGAGATGCTTAGGTAGTTCATAAGTAGAGTATTGCAGATGAATGTATTAATGTATTAGGGGTCAATTGAGTTATTTTTATGTGTTCTAGGGTGTTTTAGGACCTTCAAGATTCTTAGAATGCATTAGAATGCAAAATTGCATCCTAGAGCAAAAAGTTATCAAAAGTTGGTGAGCAACATTTTGCAATTTCTTGCAAAAGTTGAATTTTTGGTATAGGCATTAGGAAGTTGGTTGAACCGACTGAAACAAATGGATATAAGAAAAATTTAACTTCATTGTATAGTTTGGAGTATTGGAAATGCAAGAGCAAGTTTTTGGTTTGTGAAGCAACCTTGTTTCCACCGGTTGTTGACAGTTTTTGTCTTGTTTTCTATGTTTGTACGGTCCAGTACGTTCTAGATGGTGTAAACTCATTGCATATTTTATTTTTAATTTTATTTTATTTCATTAAGGTTAATTTTCAGGTTTTATTGTTCCAAATTGTAGAGATCTCTTCCATTCTTTGCAACTAGGAGCAAAACCCTTGCAAATAGGGTTTAAGAGCAAGAAATGGCTCTAACCTAGACATTCTTTGATGGCACCTGTTGAAATCACTAAGAATGATAGGTTATGGTTTGTACATACCTTAGGAATAGGTTTTGTGGTGTTGCAGGTCCAGGAGGAGGAGAAACAATGAAGCCTTAGGCTCACCGCTGGGAGTAGGTGAGTTAGGACAGCAAGAAAAGTGGGATTTGTGAGCACATGGGATTGTTGCAGGTCCAAGTGGCACATTAATGGAAAGCCCTCTGAGTTCCCTTTAAGGTTCCAAAAAATTTTGGAGCAAGAGATTTGACTGGTAAAGAATTTTAGACCCATCTTGCCAAGTCACCGGCTAGGCCTAAAACCCTTCAAAATAGTGCAGCATTGGAAATTACACTTGTACAGATACCCAAATGCACTTTTCCAATATTTTCTATAACTTCCAAAAGGGTACTGAAATATATGATTTATTTCTAGGCTTGTTTGGGACTTTTGAAAATTAAACCCCTAAAACCGCCTAGGGAGGGCTAATGTAATTAGGCCTATTTAGGTGCCGGTAGAGACCTAGAAGAGTTAAGAAGCTAAGGAGATGGATTTGGTGAGTTTTAAACCTCAAAATACATTGAATAAAACTTTTTGATGCATAGGGTAACCATAGGAAGTGGTTGTGTGTTAAGATCCTTGCATGAGTGGTTAGAGCCCAAGAGAGGAGTGCGTGAGTAATTGAGGTGGAAACCTCAAGTGGTGGAGTTGATTGTCCAGAAATCATTGGCTATACCTAGGAGGCAATTCAAGAAGGTCCAAACCTTGGAGGTCTCATTATCCTAACCCTTGTCAAGTGCCATAGGAAGGACTTGAGTAATTGAAAGGTTGAGTAGGACAAGTCACTCAAGAAGGTGAACAAACAAAGCTCCAAGACTCTCTGCATCAGTACTCCTTGCTTTTTTCACCACTGTATGTTTCCTCTTAGCCACCCCATTCTTTTGAGGTGTGTAACCAAATTTTATTTGTTTTCTTATTCCATGCAAGTCACAATCCTCTCAATAACTCTTGACAAGAATTCTCCACCATAATTAGTCCTTGGGCATTTAATTTTACAACCTTTGTCATTTTCAACAAGGGCTTTGAACCTTTTAAATGTATCAAATTTTTCATCCTTGGACTTCAAAAAATAAACCTATCAATATTGTGAGTAATAAGCCCTCCAAGCTTTGCCTTTAGAAAATGAATCTCTTGCATGTTTTCCTTTAACACACCCTTCACAAGGTTCTTTGTTTTCTTGAACTTTAGGCAACCCAAAAACCAAAGATTTTGATGTAAGAAAATTCAAGCTATTAAAATTAAAATTTTCATGCTTTAGATGCCACAACCAACTTTTTCCCTCATATGTCATATTGACAAGATGGTTCCTATGTTCACAAAACTTCAAAGGGAACATCCTATTCCTTGATATAAGCACTACTGTAACCATATGATTGCCTTGATTTTTATCATAGATTGTACATTTGTGGTTTTCAAACACAACCTTATAGTTCTTTTCACACAACTAGCCAACACTTAGTAAGTTATACTTCAAATGTGGAGTGTCAAAGATTCTTGAACACATTTCATACCTTCCTTTGTATGCACATCTATGTTTGCTTTCCCTACAACCTCCAATGTGTTGTCATTACCAAGCTCAATCTTGGATTTAAAAATTTCATAAATATTAGAAAATATATTTTTATTACAAAACATGTGGTTAGAGTACCCCAAGTCTAATAGAAAACTTCTTTGACATCATTTTCAGCTTTTTCATAGGATAAAAATAAATTACTTGAGGAACTCTCTTCACTCTTTTGTGCATAGTTGGCAGTTTTATTGTTACTACCTAATTTGAATCTACAATCTTATTCAAAATGGTCATACTTGTTACAATGGTAACATTTAATACTTCTCTTGTCAAATTTGCCTCTTCCTCTTCCTCTTTGACCACCTCTTCTTCCTATATTTCCTCCTGAAGAAATCTAATTTTGGCCTCTACCTTCGCCTTGCTTGCATCTTCATTCTTTAAAATCTACACTATAAATGAAAAAGCTTTCTCATTAACATCTCCTACTGAATCTCTCAATCTTTTCTCATGTGACAAGAGATCCAACAAGGTGATCATATAAAAGAGTGGGCAAATCTTTGCCCTCTTCAATGATATTGGCAACTTTGTTCCATCTTGGTGTGAGAGACCTCAACACTTCTTTAATCACACCTTCTTTATTGGCATTTGGCATTATAACAGACAAGGAGAGATTGTTGGCATTTCATAAGGATATTGAGAAGGTTGTTGATGATTATGGATATAACTGATTAAGGATGTTTACTGTCTTAATATTATTATTTTGTCATTGATGTCAAGAAATTGATTTTCTAATTCAGTATGATGTTGCCATATCTTGAGAAGTATGATTTGATGAGTATAAAGATGTCGGTAAAAGACACAGAAAGAATATGATGAATAAGGGGAGAAATAAGTTATTCAATGGGCAACTATTACCAAGCTAGACAATGATGAGATCATGATGATTAGATTGTTTTGATATCCTACATATGTTATTGATTGTAAGGTTAATACTATACTATGTTACCGACAAAAGAACCTAGTCGGTAAACCCTAGGGTTATCGCTATCGGTTAATAAAGGCAGAATGTCTACCGAGTGAAGTTTAGTATTTATCGAGTTGCAACCGAGTAATAACAGAATGCATTGAATGAATATAAAAGCATTATTTAATGAAGGAAGCTGATGAGCTGACTATGATTAAATGATTGGTATGCCGTGAATGAAGTTTGTTAAAGAATCTATGGCAAAGGAAAATCGACAGGAAGATCTACAGCTTAGATTGAACCGCAATACCCTAACACAAGTTCCAAGAAATGTATGCAAGTTCCAAGGCAGGGTAAAACGTTTTCAGATCAAAGGATACACTGAACCTAGACAAAGTTTGAAGATCTGATGGCTATGATTGATCATGGGAAATGTGATCAAGGAGATTAAGCGGTTGGCGAATTATTTATAAATAGGGAACTATTGATAAACAATGTATGCGAGCAAGTGTATGCATAGGGATGCTACATAGTGATTACCAAGCACAGAAGCTTGAAGACTTGTTTGAATAACAAAGTATAGAGCCTAGCAGATGGACAAGATAAGTCCTAGATTGTATTGAACAAATAAGAATCTGCTTTAGCATTTTAGATGTGAAGTTGCAAATAGATTTTTATTACTGTTATTTTGTGAAGTGACAAAAAATCTCTTAACCGAGTGGACTTAACAGTCTTATTTGTAAAACCCTCTAGCAAGGTGACATTCTGATTGAGTGTTTGAAATCCTTTAACAAGGTCACTTCTAACAAAGTGAAGATCCTAACAGATCTGAGGGAAATCCATTAACCGGGTCACATCTAGCAAATGTGTTTGTAATCTTTAATAGGATTTGCTTTTAACCAAGAATACTCTAGAAGAGTATATTTCTTAGTGGGTCTGAAATCCCACAATGGTTTTTCCCTATTTGGGTTTCCACGTTAAATTTGGTGTTATGAGTGTTATGATGTTTATATGCTTTTGAGTTTGCATGTTTACCAGTTTTGGTTATATTATTGAAGTATATGTTACCGAGGTTGAATCTGATATTTTTATGGAAGATTAAGTTTGTATGATTCACCACCCCCCCCCCCCTCTCATCTTATTAGCTTGGCATCTATACTTATCTTTAAGTATCAGAACTATCAATTGGTATCAGAGCTTTGGACTCCAAAAGAAAAAGTTTAAAGGTACTTGAGGCAAAGATCCAAAGATGTATAAGAGGGATGCACCAAAGTTGAACAAGTCAAGTTTCTCTACATGGCAGAAAAGGATGAAGTTGCACCTATCAGGAGTTGGAGAATATGTTGTATATTATTTGGAGAATGATTTCATCACACCGAGCACCTATCCATTGACAATGGAAGAGATAAAGGCAAAGAAAGAAAATATTCAAGCAATGATTGAAATAACATCTGCATTGACCGATTCATAGTTTAATGATCTAGAAGGCTGCAATGATGCAAAGGCAATGTGGGACAAGCTCATATCTATGTATGGAGGAGATGAACATGTTCAAAGAGAAAAAGTGGATAGTCTAAGAGGACAAATTGAATCTATGAGGATGAATGAAGGTGAGAACATAACCCAGTACAGTACAAGACTAAAGGAGATTGTCAATCAAATCAAAGGAGCAAGTGGAACTATTGAAGAAAAGGATATAACAAGTAAGTTGTTAATAACCCTTCTACCGGCTTATGCAATCCGAGTATCTGCAATCAATGAATTGAGATCTATACCTAATATGTCAGTTTCTTTAGATGCTACTATTGGTAAGCTACATGCATTTGAGTTAAGTAACTTTGATAATAGTGGGTCATCGGTAAATAAAGTTGAATCTGCATTTAGTTCTTTTCATATTGGTGAATTTGATGATTACAATGATAGAATGAGTAAGTACTCCTATGACTACCAACTGTAAACTATCAAAGAATGATGAATCTATATCTGTTGATGAGACACTTTACCGATCCATGATTGGAAAGTTGCAATATGTTGTTCACAGCAGGCCAGACATAGCACATGTAGTAGGTATAGTTGCAAGATTCTCTGCAGATCCTAAGGAAACACACATGATAGCAATCAAGAGAATTTTTAGATACTTGAAAGGCACTGAGGATTATGGCTTAGTATATCAGAAAAGAAATGATTTTGATTTAAAAGCTTATACTGATGTTGATTGGGCAGGCAACATTGATGACAGAAAAAACACAAGTGGAAGAGCTTTCTTTTTAGGAGAAAGACTAGTGAGTTGGCTTAGCAAGAAACAAGGATGTGCTTCATAGTCAACAGCAGAAGCTGAATACGTTGCTGCAGCATTGAATTGTACCAACATAGCATGGATCAAACAACTGTTGGAAGGTATAAATGAGAAAGTTACCGAGCCAGTAACTATATTCTATGACAATACTAGTGCCATTAACATTTCAAAGAATCATGTTATGCACTCTAAGACAAAGTACATCTCTATCAAATATCATTATCTTAGAGAAGAAGCTCAAGAGAAGAAAGTGGTGTTGGAGTATGTTAGCATAAAGGAACAAATAGCAGATATCTTCACCAAGCCACTACCAAGGGACACTTTTGAGTATCTCAGAAGTAAGTTAGGGGTCCTACCCCTATCTTCTACTCACTGACCGAGTTCGATGAAAGCATCAATTTGATGACTCTACAGAATATCTTTTTAGGAGTTGATGTTGCTTTACACACTTTAGGATGTTATCTAAAGGTGTGCAGGAAACAATACAAAGAATAGGAATTGAAGACATAAATGCTCTGACCGAGATTAAGTTGATACATAACAACAGAAAATCACTTCATACAGGAAGAAATTATGTTTTAGTTCTTTACTTTTTGGCATTTTTGTCAAAGGGGGAGAAGATAGAAGAGAAGAGGAGAAGACTAATGTATGGGGGAGAATTTTGATGACAAAAGGAGAGCATTTCAGCATTTCAGAATCTCACAGCAATCTGAATCAATTAGGTCAAATCAATTGGTTTTGCCATCAATGCCAAAGGGGGAGATTGTTGGCATTTGGCATTATAACAAACAAGGAGAGATTGTTGGCATTTCATAAGGATATTGAGAAGGTTGTTGATGATTATGGATATAACTGATTAAGGATGTTTACTGTCTTAATATTATTATTTTGTCATTGATGTCAAGAAATTGATTTTCTAATTCAGTATGATGTTGTCATATCTTGAGAAGTATGATTTGATGAGTATAAAGATGTCAGTAAAAAACACAGAAAGAATATGATGAATAAGGGGAGAAATATGTTATTCAATGGGCAACTATTACCGAGCTAGACAATGATGAGATCATGATGATTAGATTGTTTTGATATCCTACATATGTTATTGATTGTAAGGTTAATACTATACTATGTTACCAAGCAAAGAACCTAGTCGGTAAACCCTAAGGAACCTAGTCGGTAAACCCTAAGGTTATCGCTATCGTTTAATGAAGGCAGAATGTCTACCAAGTGAAGTTTAGTATTTACCGAGTTGCAACCGAGTAATAACAGAATGCATTGAATGAATAAAAGCATTATTTAATGAAGGAAGCTAATGAGTTGGCTATGATTAAATGATTGGTATGTCATGAATGAAGTTTGTTAAAGAATCTATGGCAAAGGAAAATCGACAGGAAGATCTACAGCTTAGATTGAACCGCAATACCCTAGCACAAGTTCCAAGAAATGTATACAAGTTCCAAAGCGGGGTAAAACATTTTCAGATCGAAGGATACACTGAACCTAGACAAAGTTTGAAGATCTGATGGCTATGATTGATCATGGAAAATGTGATCAAGGAGATTAAGCGGTTGGCAAATTGTTTATAAATAGGGAACTATTGATAAACAATGTATGCAGGCAAGTGTATACATAGGGATGCTACATAGTGATTACCGAGCACAGAAGCTTGAAGACCTGTTTGAATAACAGAGTATAGAGCCCAGCAGATGGACAAGATAAGTCCTAGATTGTATTGAACAAATAAGAATCTGCTTTAACATTTTAGATGTGAAGCTGCAGATAGATTTTTATTACTATTATTTTGTGAAGTGATAGAAAATCTCTTAACTGAGTGGACTTAACAGTCTTATTTGTAAAACCCTCGAGCAAGGTGACATTCTGATTGAGTGTTTGAAATCCTTTAACAAGGTCACTTCTAACAAGGTGAAGATCCTAACAGATCTGAGGGAAATCCCTTAACTGGGTCACATCTAGCAATGTGTTTGCAATCTTTAACAGGATTTGCTTTTAACCGAGCATACTCTAGAAGAGTATATTTCTTAGTGGGTCCGAAATCCCACAATGGTTTTTCCCTATTTGGGTTTCCACGTTAAATCTGGTGTTATGAGTGTTATGATGTTTATATGCTTTTAAGTTTGCATGTTTACCAGTTTTGGTTATATTACTGAAGTATATGTTACCGAGGTTGAATCTAATGTTTTTATGGAAGATTAAGTTTGTATGATTCACACCCCCCCCATCTTATTAGCTTGGCATTTGTACTTATCTTTAAGTATCAGAACTATCATTCTTTGCTCATAATTTCACCCAAAGTAGCCATTTTGTTAACGACATCTTTTACCCTTACACAATAATCATTTGCATTCTTTATTTCTTGCATTTTTTTATTTCTCAAACTCCCTTTTCAAGGATTGTAGCTTAACAACCTTGGTCTGATCATTGCCTTGGTAAGCTTCCTTTAGAGTCTTCTAGGCATCCTTAGGTATCTTTGTATAAGCCGTTCTAGGAAATAAGCTCTTACCAAGAGCAATCTGAATGTGAAACAATGTCTGTGCGTTCTTCTTCTTCACCTCATTCTTAGCCATTTTATCTTTGCCTGCAAGTGCATTCGAATCAGCTGGCTCTTCATACCCTATTTCTACAATTATCCACAAATATTTTCCAATCATAAATGTCATTATTTTTATACACCAATAATCATAATCACTACCATTGAATTCTAGGACTGACATAGAGTTAGTATTTGACATTATGAAATTGAGTCAAAACCACCTGCTATAATACCAAATGAAGAATTTATGAACGCACACATTACAATAAAAGTAGAATAAATATATTTACTGCAGAAGCATTCTACAAACAGAAAAACATTCCAGTATTGAAAAGCATAAACACAACTCTCTATTCTCAGATTCGAAAAACAGAGCAGAGCAGTTTCATATATAAAAACTGCACTCAATACAATGTATAAAATGTCACTCGAGTCATGAAATAGATTTCTACCTGCAAAGGAAAACAAAAACTGCATACTCAAACAGAAACAAGCCAAGATAATAACTGAATACTTCCACCATAGCAAACATGCTAAATAAAAGCTAACTAAAAATATTGTCCATCTTATAAAAGATGCTAAACCGATAACCAAAAACTGAGATGTTCGTTGAAGAGTGTTTGAGGAAAAATTCTAAACAAACTAATTTAGAAACTGCAGAAGCACAGTGAACTGTGCTCAGAATTTCAGTTGTCCACACTTAAATCACTTTAATATGAAGGCATATGATTTACACAACATTACAGCCACGTCAAATAATGTAAGTCTTAAAGGAAAAAAATATTTTTGATGAATTATAATTCTTTGTAGAAATATATGTGATGTGAAATTGAAATTTTACTTTTATTTAAATTTCATTGTTATTAAATGCTTAACTTATTACATGTCTGAACGTAACAACATAAATGAATCAAAGTATGAGTTCGTCACAAATACTAACTAAATAAATTGTATTAATGTATAATTATACCTCATCTTCATTATGAGATATCTATTATTTAACAAGAGTTATTTGTTAATTTAATTCACAATTGCAAGCTTAATGCAGCAAATTCTACGGTTAAATAATCCATGTCATTTGAACTATAATTCTCACAGTACTTTACAAATTTCAAAGCGAAAAATGGAGTGCCTCTGTCGTCTTCTCTAAGGTTAGAAGTATTGTTATGAAACCACTATTGATAGGTAGTTTACGTTTTTGTACAGGTTTGCTGAAACAGAAATTCCATTATTTCAATTAAAAATATATTTGAAAAAAACTAACCTAAATGTTGAGCACTGAGGAGATAAGGTTTTTGTTCTTAAATACCTGAGCCAAGTTGATAATCATCGAAGTCTCCAACTCTTACTACAATGTGAAAGGGAAATGATCGCTTCTTTCTCTTAAGCGAAACTGAAGAAGTAAAAATATAGATTCTTCTTGAATGAGAAAAACCAAAAGTTATTTGCATCGAAGCATAATCAACATTGGGCATTGCCATTCTTCTAATTGTGCAATTGGGTGTGGAGAACTGAATTTATGAGGAGAGGAGAATCACTATATAACATACTAAATTAAAATCGCAAGGCTTGATAGGTTTTGATCTTATCGACTGTCGATTGACATGCTAACACCAAGAGATATTCTATGCTGAGGCATCTTTTTATTCGTTATACTACCTAAATTAAAAAATAAGCACCTCTCTATATAATAATATCTCTCAGCCTATTTTTTATATAATTAGTATTTTTCTTGTTGAGATGTTTTGGAAATTTCTTATATTATAGTGAGAGATTAGTGTTTATTGTACCTTGCATGGCTGGAAAACATGAGCCAAGCATTGCTGGAATACATGAGCTTCAAATCACTGCCGGCATAAATTAGATAAATTTTGAAGTCACGATGAAAACAAAAAAAATTCGGATCTCTCACTAAGAATGTACATCTCTTGCCAGGTTTTTCAAGGAATTTAGAAATTCCATTACCAGAAACATATTAAGTTCATTGGAACACATTTTACCTAACAGGTTATGCCAGAGTCCAGACGTGGTATTGTGGTCATTACATGCATTATCCCAGCCAAATAAAGTTTACAGTAAATTTCAAGGATGAGAAGAAAAGATTCCCAATGAAAAACAAATAGAAAACAGGAAACCTGCAGCTTGTTGGTGTGTAATTTCTCCCAGTTTCCAACGTTTACAGTCAAGTCGGCCTTCAGTTCCACTGTTAAACTTCAGTTTGCACCGTGAGCCTTCAATCCTTCAATATGTGGTTATTTACTTTAGTCATGCAAACTGATGGCTTATTATATAGTCCTTTTCAGTCTAAAATTTTCTAAATTTCTTTATAAAAGAGATGTAAAAATCAATTTTATAAAAGCAAAAAAATTATGTTTTTGTGAAGCAGCAGCACAATGTAATTTCTGTGTATATGCAATTGATAAACTTGTTGCTCCATCCACCCCCATCAAAGTGGTATCAGAGCAATTTCCTCTTTGTTTTCAAACGGTTATACTCTTTTGTTTACAGTGATCTCAACCCTAGACAGGCGTCTGCATTTTCATTATCAGCGGCTATCAAATACAATCCTTTTTGACAATGGCGATGATCTCCTTCATCTCTCACGATCTGTATTTTCTACGAGTTAAATTTATCTCTTTCAATGGGAAAGATGAGCAAAAAGTATTAAAAGAAAATGCCAGTTTAATATGTAAGATGGATCTTTTGAAAAAGGGAAATAGATTCAAGGGGTTGAGCTTAGTTGGTTAAAGCATTGAGTTCTCAATGTGGAAACCAATGTTCAACTATCATGAGGAACACCTTTGTGTAGAATTCTAAGTTGTGAATCTTGATCTTTCATTGTTGTTTAAAGTGGATTTCTAAGTTGTGAAAGCAAAAGTTTAAACTGTTTGATGAGATTAGAAAAAGGATAAAGAACTAGACCAAAGAGTGAAATTGTTCAATGATTTAGAAAAGAAGATGAAAAAATTAGAAGAAGAGAATAGTTATAAAATACCAATACAAAAGCTTGTATTCCTTATATGAGTTGTTGTTGTTACAAGATTTGTCCTGAATCCATAGGGGGCCTGTTTAAGAGTCCAGTTGATATAGGCACACATAAATCGATAAGTTCATTAACTTTTAGCCATGGACGCAGTCATGGGTGTTCCACTTCATATAGTAGGGCCCTCATGAAAGCAGGCATCTGTGAGCACCTTTTTTTATCTAATGTTAATACAAAAAGATAAAATCATTTGTTCTACTTAAATAAAAGTATTGTGCAATTTAGAAGAAAATAATATTATCATCTAGTTATTGAGCCTGAAAATTACAAGCATGAATGCTACATATTTATTCCTAACTCAGAAAACCTTTCCACCGGGTAAAAATCATTTTCGAAAACTCCTGCACACAATGTCGCTGTGCGCCCAAACTGTCACATAAGCTATGTATTTGCCAGTGAATATCTAATTTTGTACACTTTAAAGCTTTATAGAACATATCAGCAACTTATTAAGTAGATATTATGGACCATTGTCGTCATCTTTAATCAAGCTGCATACATCAGAATATTCAGTCACTCCGCAGAACAATAAATTAAAGAGATTTACAAATAAGGCCTTAATTAAAGATTGTGAAATTATAGATATGAAAAAATACCATATCTCCCAAAAGATGCCATTAAAGCAAAAAGGAGGATACTATACCAGTATTGCCGAGTCTTCGAACCATCTTTCAAAACAACAAAAGGAATGCATTTCCAAATTTTCAAGCACAAAAACCTCCACATACAAAAATTCAAAGAATTGCGTTATCTTAGTAATGGGTATGAAGGCTATGCACCTTCAAATATTGAGAGGGGCTTTACCAGGAGAACTGGCACCTCCCGTGATACAAATGACCACACTTTATCGTCCATTAGTCTGCTTTTAGTGATTTTGGTTTCTGTATCCTCAAACCTTTGTCTACACCAGCAACTTAGGATTCTGCATTTGAAATGCCTTTTTGGGAAGGGCTTAAATCACCCCATTATGATAGCACATGTTCAACAGTACAGTTGATTGGTTATAACTGCATATTTATCTTTACAAAAATATATGTAAAGCAGGTCGAGAAATATCTTATTAATAAGATCCGAAACAATTGAAAATGAACGTAAGATTATAAATGAATCAAAATCTAAGTTTAGAATTCTTATTCTACTCCACATTGAACTCGTCTCATAAATGCTAACTTAACGCAGCAAAACCTGCTGTTAACTTAAGGTTAGAAATACCGTTATATATAAACGTGCAAACAAATTAATACAGGCCTTTTCTTTTCGGGGCTACCAATACCTGGTGCTCCTGACCCCAATCTGCATCCTCTTCATTTGGGGAGGCAAAATCAACAGCAGATTCAACTTGGGTTTCAGATAGCACCCATTCTTCCTCCCACGATCTTTTTAGTTCCTCCTCTATTTCACGCTTCTCTTCAACATCAGCTTCCTTTTCAGCATCTTTACGCGGAGAAATTGCAAACTCTACACAGGGATCATGGTCAATCCCAACCGAGGCATCATTCTGCTCAACCTTCACCATAGAGACAACATCTTTTCTGCTGGATCATCCTCTTTTTTCCGGCCATCCCACCAATGTACATGGCGCTTCGTTTCAGCCTTCACTTGCACAATTTTACTCTCCACCGAGTCTATATTTGCAAGAAATTCCTTGATGACTGAATCGGTGTCTACAGTTTTGGGTTGCCTTTCAGCCTTCTTGAAAGACCAACAATTTCTTTTGACGTGGCTTGGCTTGCCACAATACCAGCAGCCAATTTCTCTACCTTCAAACTTCTGCATCTTCTCCAGAATTTTCAATCCTCTATCTATCTACCTTTCCATCTATGCTCAAGCCAACCATGGCTCTGATACCAGTTGTGAAGATTAAAAACGAGCAGAGAAATGAAAACAAAACAGAATAAAGAAATAACAAGATACGAAACACAATTTATAGTGGTTCAACAATTGCCTACGTCCACTCTCAAGCAGGGAAATCTTATATTAACTGTATCCAAATACATACTCAGTACATAGACTGCACACATATTTATACATTCATACAAAAGTATAAATTGAAAAGTTGAGGGAGCCAAAAATTCATGTGACTGTTAGACTTCACATCCCAACAGTGTGGTCATTCCATCCATTGTCCCGACCAAATAAAATTCATACAGTAGATTTCAAGAAATATTCTCGATGAAAAAGAAAACAGAAAACAGGAAGTCTCCATCTACCATAAAATAGTCAGGACAGCATGGATCTCTACGAGCACCAGAACCATGACATGATTTCAAACTCCAACAAGGAAAATTTGGAATTATACCCTGCCGTCTCTAGCAAAACTATGGTTATCAGGCTATCACGCGTAATATTTTTTTGGGTGCAAATTCCATTAAATTAAAATTCATTATTTCAGCATAAAATAACCAACAAAGAAATATTAAAATAAATGTTACTACACAATTATTAAACTGAATAAGCAAGCAAAAAACAACCACTTACCTCAGTACAAGCATTAATTAGCATACGTTATCAATTGGCATACACTAACCAGCAGTTAATATATTAAAAAGAGCCACCATAATCAAAGAACAAAAAACAAATTTTTTAGCAGTCGATAGAAAACGAATGAAATTTTATACAAGATTTCACAAGACAAACAAATGGCTTTTAAAACATCGAGGTAAAGTGATTTTTTCCCGAGTCAGTTTGGCTCAATTCCTTTAAATTAAGGGGCGTAGCGAAAGAGCAATTTGACAAACCTTGATAGCAGACAATTTCTACTCGAGTCAATCGATTCAAAAACCATATACGTTTGCATCCACCAATAATTCATGGAAAGTGGCTTTATTCCTTTCATCCAAAATCTTGCACCAACCTCCTCAGAAAACCATCGATTATGAGGAATGGCATTTCAAACGTCTGCAAAAACAAAATAACTTTGATTGAATCATTTCCTACAAACTTCAAAGAAAACATCAAGCAAGCTTTCAATATGTACTCAAACTGAGCTAACCCCTTTATCTTTATCTGGCTAATATACAAACACAAAAGAAAGACAAAAATTTATTGATTGCGTGATCGATTACAGGTGCCTCTATTTATAGAGGTCTTAGAACTATCTCGAAAACATCACAGTCAAAAACACATGAGCAAAATGACTGGAGGTTGCTGGGAGAAACGTCCAGAATGCTTACCAACATTTATAAAAGCATGAAATTTAACTTTTACTGCTCTGCTCGACTGCTACATACATTTTTTCTTTAAAATAGTATTAACACAACATAGCCCACAAAACTATGTCTACAGAGACAAATCTCCCAGCAGATCGTCAAATGACTAACCGTAATTTGAGAATGATATATTTAGTAGTTAATATCTTGAATGGTGTTAAAGACAATAAGTTTTGTTGAAAAGAAAAAGAACATTGTTCAAAGAGTGCACAAAATTTCCCACATCAACAGTAGCTGAATCAACAAACCTCTTCACTTCTTGAGTAGAGGTCACGAGCACCGTCTGGTCAGCATCATTAGGAGCAGATGCAAGGATCAACCGAAGGAGATCAGATCTAACCGTCGGGGAAGAAGACAGCGTTACTTTATCTCCATTAGCTTGAGCTCCATTTTGGGCCACCTCAGAAACCTCCCTAACAACCACATCGTCACGCCTTTACCCCATCAAGCCAGCGTCTAACAAAAAAATCAAGCAGCAGTTCATCTTCTTCCTCAGCTCCATCCTTTAACCAAAAGTTCATCTTAGAAACCGGTTAAAAGTTCATCTTAGAAACCGAACAGTTTAAATTATATACATTAAACTTATATTTCTAGATTTAAAAGTTTTAAATATTCAGTGTTGATTGACATTTATTAGATTTAATATGTTGCTTAATGTATGTTGTCACATTAAGAATACATTTTTAGACTTAAAAATGTTAAACACTCATAATTAACTAAAAGTTTCTAGACTTAATATGTTGCTTAATGTGTACGATTTAAAGCTGATCCTCAGAAACATCATCTGAAACGCAATCAGCAATCATCAGAGGCAAGTGTATTCACAGTGACAACTGGGGTTTTCATCTTCAACGTTATCACCTTCATCACAGCCTTCAAACTCACCTCTACAGAAAGATTCTTGGCCAAGGGAAGAAGAAGATGGCTTCCCAGCAAAAGAATGTGATTGCAACAGCGTCCTGTGTGCCTCTACCCACAACGATGAGAGGGATTCATCGTCGTTGACCACATCCTCGTCATCCACAAACAGGGCAGACCATTCATCAAAAATTGATGCATCCGAACCATCTTTGTCGTTCCCTTCATTCAATCCAACGTGGCTCCTGGTCCGTGCTTTAGAAATTCGTTTCCCACTTTTGCTTCAATTCCCGCTCATGCTGTCTTCTGTGTAAATTTAATTTACTGTTTTTCTTTTGAATTCATTATATTTGTTCTGATTTGATTAGAATGGAGAGGTTCGACTCTTTACATAGCCCTTAAAGCGAAGAAAAGAAAGGATCTCACGAGCCTTAAACCCGCCCAAAAAAGAATAGAACCCAACAGATATTCATAAAGAAGCATCACAAAAGGAAAAGATTAGTCTAGACTAGACTAGACAAACATGGCCAAAAAAAAACTAACACTCCTGTCGAAGACAGGAACCAGTGGTCCTTGCCGAAGCAGATTGAAGCTTCAAGTTGGGCAAAGCACACTAAGAATCAAAAGGTTTGGATTGGCGGCCTTGCAGAGAAGTTTCAGTATATTTGTTTAATAGGGTAAATTAATGTTAAAATAGAATTTAAAGAAATGATAGATATTTTTTTAAAATTAGAGGTGCTATTATGAATAAAATTATAAAAACAAATAATTTGTTTTTCAAGAAAATAAAATTATACAAGGTTCTTTAAAAAAAAATGATTCTATTAATGACTTCTATCAAATTTGGAAAACAATTTATAAATCATTTTTTTTTTATGGAGGATTATTCATCCTCTTTAGCTAAGAGTTAGGGAGGGAAAAGGATAAATTAGAATCTTTCCTTATTTTCGCTATTTGTAAAAAATATTATCAATAATTTCATTTACAAAATAATTTTAAAAGATTGCATAAAAATAAGCAGCCATTTGACTATCCATGGGGCCACCTGCGCCACAAATTGCTCCTTAAAAAGTTGAGCAGCTGCGGCTAGCCAAAATAAGCTAAGCAACAGCATGGGGACATGCCCTTACTCTTATCATGTTGGTTTCTTACACTAGCAAGTCTTATCTCTAATGAACTCAATTAAGAACCTTTCAACTTTACCAATAGACCAAGGAATTCCATACCACAATTACCCATCTATTATAAATTGTATACAAATATAATATTCACCAAGATATAATCATTTTAATCTATATATATATAGAGAGAGAGAAACACTTCGGTGAGAAATATCCTTATCGTGACACAAACGGAAAGAAAAGTTGTGATCAAAACGTGGCTGCAGAATAACGCATACAAATAGACCAAGAAACCCTAATCCCTAATATAACCAACAGCGAAGATTAGGGTTCGAATCCTCTCCAGCGAAAATGCAGGCATTTTATCGTATTCTTACTCTTCTCTGTCTCTTCATTTACTTACGCGCTGCAGCAGCGAGCGAGAATTTGTGCGGCGGCTCTCATTCTGATCAGCCACAAGTCACAAGCCCTAAACCCTTTCTATTTATCTTATCTTAAAGTGGAAAAGTATTTCTTAGTTGTAGGTTATTGTGCACACTTTCTGATATTAATTGTGTGAATTTATTTTTCTAATATTTAAGATGAAATATCATGATTTATGTTTTCTAATAGTTTCCAGAATATTTCAGATCAAATATCAGGATCTATTATAAAGAAAAAAATAATACAAAAAAATGTAAATAATGATGTTTGATCCAAAACATAAGTCACAAGCTGTAGACTCTTTCTATTCAATCTAAACTTAAAGTGGAAAAGTATTTCTTAATTGTAATCATCTGATTAATCGTGTGAATTTACTTCTGGATGTTTAAGATGAAATATGATGATCTATACTTTCTGGTATTAATTGTGTGAATTTGTTTTCTGAATATTTCAGATCAAATACCATGATCTATTATCAGAAAAAATAGAAAACAAGACAAGAAAAAAGAATAAATCATGATATTTAATCCATAACATTAATAAAAATAAAAATTAAACTATACTTCTTAAATTTTTATATTTAATTGAAAAGATATTATTATAGATTCTTATTTTTAAGATATTATTATAGATTCTTAGTTTTAGATAAATATTTACTGTAGACGAAAATACATAAATTTCCCTGTATGCGTATGTTTCAGTAATGATCTGTCACTCGTGAAATTCTATATTATAGAATTAAGAGGTGGAAAGCAGATTTTTTTAATTTTAATTTAACTTTTTTTTGGCAGAAAACTCTATATTTTTTAAATTTTTATAAGTTTTAATTTAAAAATTTCTGCATTTAGAATTGTTTTCAGATTATCAAATTTAGCAGAAACTTACATTTATAGACTGAATTTGAACAAACTTTAAAGCTGTCTTGAATATGGGATGAGTTTTATTTGGTGTTGAAGAATTTGAAACTTGTTTTTGTTTGTGTTGGAGAATTTGAAATTTGATGTAATGCAAGTAATAACTGATTTTGCTGAAACTTGATGTAATGCAAGTAATAACTGATGACATGGCTTCTTGAAATTGAAAGCAAAATGAGACGATTTGAAAACAAGTGTCTGAATAAAACTTCAAGATTTCTATTTCCTAATGAATTAGCTGATTTGAAAACATATATATACACCTACATTTCCTTATATTAAAAGAAAAACATAAAATCAACTCCCATATAATTGTTTTTCAGTTCAAAGATTTAATGATGACAAGAAAATTGATTGAAAATAACATCCCATTTTTTACTTGTTATAAGACAATCCCAAAATATATATTTTTAAGTTTTCATTATATTCTTTACATAAATGTATATAATATAATAATAAAAATGATATTTTTACTACTATAATATTATTTTATTGGAGGTGAATAGATGCTTGCTTGCTAATCTCCCATCTCTTCTTTTGTAAGTTTAACAAATCTAAAATGTTATCATACCTATACTTCCTCCTAAAATACTCTTTTCCTTAATTCAAATACATCCAAACATTATAATTATTTTTACAATTATAAAATCCTTATTCATGTCTTCTTGATTCAAAAGAACTTACATTAATTATTTTATCGGCTATTAACTATTTGATCTTAAATATGGATAATTTTATTTATTTATTTTCTTATTATTAAGTCATTTAATCTTTGTTTATTTTATTTTTAAAATCTATATAGTAGAATTTCATAAGCTATTCCATATGTGAATTTTATAGGGTTTAATAATTCGGTCAACTATAGAGTTAATTCAAATGGAAGTTGAGGGGCAATGTAAAAATTATTTAGGATTTGTCAAGTATTATTTAGTGGTTCTAATTAAGAAAATGTGGGATAGGCTTTTGCCATTACAAATTAATACATAACTACAAAAAGGCACCACTTAGGACAGATGAGAAATGCACACCTAGCAAAAAAATAGAACCAACAAAAGTATTATTTAGTGGTTTGCATTGGTTTGTATTTATATAACTCTACATGTATGAGTATAATAATATTTCCATAAGATATTATTATGAGAAACATAAACAATTCAAAATGATCAATCCAATTTCTAGTTTATTGTCCAAGACCTAGAAAACAAGGTGTAGATAGTCAAATTATTGGCTTGATTACAATGATTGTTTGAGATTTAGGTCTAAAGATGAACTTTGATTGTGATAAAATGAAAAGTATCTTACTTTCAAAAGATGATAAAGTGAGATTAGAATAATAAAAAATTAGAAAAACTAGAAATAAAAAATAAAAATTATAACTAAAAAATAAAAGAAACGTAAGGAGTTTTTCTAATTATTCTCTAATAAAATATATGGTAAGAAAATTATTATTAGTTACATTGATTGATGCTTCTTATTGAAATAATCAATATAATTCTCATTTTTATAAGATTTAAATTATGTACTTTAACATATTTGAAAAGCATTGGGAAAATGTGTCTCAACCTTTTTTATAATTTCCTGATTAGATAAAATTGGGGAGAGGCCTAAACCATTATAAAATTGCCATGTAGGCACACAAAGGGGAGGAACTCACAAGTAGTGAAACCACCTAGACCACAAAAACCAAAAAAGGATAGACCTTTTTTGAAAGGAGAACTTTTACTAGAGCATAAAACTAGCAAGACTAGAGGTCCAAACACAACAAAATTACATAATAAAAATAAAGGGATTTATGAAGGAACCTTGAATTATCTTCTGGAAAAACCCCCTTGCATTGCAGCCAAGGGAACAGTCAACACACAATGGATTTTTAAAGGATTCCCACAACCTTTTACTAGTAGAACCACCTTGAAACTTAGACAAGGAGGGAGACCACAACAATCTAGACACACCCAAAAAAATTATGAAAGAAGAAGCACCTAACCATTCAAAAAAAAAATCATAAATAAAGTAACCCATGAATGGACTAACTCAAAAAACACAGAGTATTTTGAAAGGCATTCTTGAACCTTAGACTAGTATAAAACCTTGCTAACAAAATATCATTGACCACCTCAATAGATCTATTGTCTATAGTACCAATGGGGCCTAAAATCCCTAAAGGAAAATAGGGAAAGAGACCTGTAAAATCACTCCAGATGATAGGAGTATGGGGAAATAACATGGACTAATAAATTTAGCATCCACTAAAGGAAACTAGAGTTCATCCCAAAAGAAGGCACAGAGGAGGTAGAGCCCTCTTTAGTTAAACTCCCACAGAGTGACCAACCCTCAACACGCATCGAAAGACATCCCGCTAATGGAAATGAAGAACCACCTCCAAAGGGAACATTGTCTTTCATATAAACCTACAAAAATAAACTCTAAGAACCTTGACCCCATCAACAAGCCCTAGGGTCATAGACCTAGCTCCTGCAACTATGGAGAACCAAAACTAATAGGGAAATGTCTATTACAAGCACCAACTGACCCAATGACCCAAAAAAATATTTTCAAAGGTGCTCTCACTACTTCCACCCACCTCAAAGACCAATAAATCCCACTGGACAAGACAATCAACAAGACCACCATTCTATTACAGAAAGGAGTACCCACAAGGATCAAACAATGACAAAAGTAGGAGGAGTATTGATCCCATAATGACTAGATCCACAACACGGTCCAAGAAAAGATAGAATAGCACCACTAAGAGTTACGATGGGCTTCTAATGAACCAAAAAATAAATAGAAAGAATCAAATTTTGGCACCACATGGTCATGAAGAACAGAGCCTTCAAATAGTAGTTAATCAATGTACGACACACTGTATCACCCAGATTCACAGGCCGAAGAGGAGGGAAACCATCCTAATTAGCCACTATCAGTAGAGTGGAACATAAATGGTAGCAACCAAACCACTATCCACAAATGACCTTCCAGCTAGAAGAGGCAATGAAAAATAGGGCAAGATTGCCTCTACATCATCCAATAGAAAGAGGCAACACCACCACACACAAAATAGATAGTAGGATCCATTGAACCCAAACCCCCCCATCACCATCTACCTCACCGTCATTATTCACATCCTCTCCAACATATCCCTCTCCTACCCAAACACTAGCTCTAGACACTCCACTCCAGCTCATTGCATTTTTTGAATTAAATAATAACATTGTTTGCAATGTTAAGATTATAAAAGTGAAATTTTTAGATATAAAATAGAAATAACTCAAATTTTAAGTTAAATAATTAGTTTTGGCCAAAATAAATATTCTTGTTGTTTGGCATTGCCTATGGGGGTGCATTTTTTGTAGATGTTTTTGAGCTCTTCTCTTTAAAGAGGCTAGACCCAATTGGCCAACTAGATAAAAAAATTATGGCTTTTGAAATTTTGCATGAGAAGTGTAGAAAGTTATTGGATACATAGAAAATCTATAAAGGGGAGCTACATTTATTGAAAAACCTATAATGCATACTATGACACATCATATGTTGGAAATAATGTTGTCATTGATGTGACTAGAAGATTCATTAGCTAAGATTGATGTCAAGCATATTGTCATTGATGTCAAAGGAGTCTTCAATATGAGGTAATAGAGAATGTATTGAAGATATTATTATGAAGAGTTTAATATGATGAGGAAGACAAGAGTCCACTTAATTATGATGTCTAGTTTGATAGTGTGAAACAAGGAATAAATAAAGGATACTCAAGTATCAATCATCAACCAATAAAGAATATATAATACATATATGTTGGCTAACCTCACTTACATGACAACAATGAAATTAACATAATTTTTTTAATTGTTTGAGATTGAAATAAAAGATGAAATCAATTTTATTTTGGTTGAATTAACTTAAATGAATATGAAATCAAAATAATATTGGTTTTATTTTATGGAGTTGTCCCCTTCAAAGAAACCTACTTACCTTAGCAGGTCGACCCCTTTAAGGAGTTTTCCTCTTCCTTAGGCCACTCCTCCTCATGCATGATTTCCAATTTGAAAAGCTTAATTTTAAGTAAATTAATATGTTCTAATGACTAGCTAACCTAAAATTTATGATGACTCCTTTATGATAAGTCATACTTTTGAAAAATGAGTCATCACCTTTAAGTAGTATAAAAAGAACAAAAGATGGAGTTAAAACAACAATGAAAAATAATGAGATATCATTCAATTTGAAGTAGATGTACATCAAAATTAGATGTAAAATAAATACAAGTTTATTTTATGAAGAAAGTATAGAAATGATTAAGTGAATAGAATATAGAAGAAGATCATTGAGGATGTATCATTTTGATTTACTTCAGGAGAGAAAACTTTGGAAAGAGAGTTCAATGAAGAAATCATTACAATTTAAAAATAATTTGAGTATCTATTTTAAAGACAAATGTGCAAGGTAATTCCCTTCATAGGATTTTGGGAGATTGCATGATCCAAATTATAGCCAAAACATTTAGCAACAATCACATAAAGTGTAGGAGCTAAAAAAAACCATAGAAGATATATTGGAAGAGCTCAAAAGGCTTAGATTTAATATCATTAATGGTACAAACCAAGGTAATGATCAAAAGAATCTAGGGCCATTCAATGTGATTGAAAGGCAAAAAAATTAATTTTGATGAACATTGTAGGTTTTTGAGAACCTCAAGACCATTCCATCCCTTCCTAGACAACAATAGTATTTTCAAGAATGTAATAAAAGTTAATAAGAACTTATTTTTCTTAGGGTGGAATAGCTAGGGAAGGAGTGGTCTTATCTTGTTAGCAAGGGTCTTACCAATGGTCTTGTAGGAGGCATTTAGCAAGGTAATTGGCCATAAATTTTATAGATTTCCTTTGACTTTCTATGTTTAGTTATTATTTTATATTATCTTTATTTCAATTGTATTGCTTAAATAACTTCCATGAAGAAAATTCTAAGTAGACTTTATGAAGGTATTTAACCACATTATCATAAATATTTTAATAAAACTCATATGGGGATCTATACAAGCACAAGGATTTATCATTGGAAATAGAGAAGGTAAGCTCAAATAGGTCTTTCATAGTGATAAGTTGATCATAAATAATTCATTGAGTTACTGAAACCTGATAAAGCACCACATTTACATGTTGCTATAGAGAAATGTTTTCAGCTGAAGTATATTCTTGAGAAACAAAAAAATACCACCCCTTGAGCAATTTTCTTGATGGATTGAGATGCATGATGAGCTCATGGAGCTTAGAAGAATTCCTTTGAAACCTTACCTTGAATCTTAAGCTAATAAAGCCGAGCATTGATTTGTACATCAAAAGCAAAGTGGGAATCTATAAATAGCTTTTGGTGGTGAAGCGTAGCCATGAAAATATGTTTATAAATAAAATTTCCATGCTTCCAAATTTGGAGTGGCTTGGTAGAGCTCCAAGGTGTTGTATTGATATGAATGGAAATATAAATATATAATTTGACACATATGATTATGGAGGAAGCGAGAGGTATATTTGCATCATTGACCAATATATCCACCTTATCTCATGCACAAAATGTGACTTTATATTATACAGACATTGAATACATGAGCTAACATGGCCTCGTGAGAAAGAAAAAATGTGTCTACAAAAATTGCAACTTCATTGCCTTTGGTTCAAAAAGTTGTCACTCAATATTAAATGGGATCCATAGATAAAGAATAATAGTTGGAAAAATAAAAGAATGATTGCATTGATGTCATGTCTCTATCAAGACACGTAAGGACCATATTAGTTACCACCTTGAGGTTACTCCACATGTAGCACATTGTAGGTTATTGTTAGTAACTAAGAGCAATTCATTTAAAATGCTTCATTAGTTTGTTCTAGGATTAGTGTCCGTAGTGTGACACACCATATCTATTTTCAATGACATTATTTTATAGTAATGAATACATTTATTTGAGTGAAGAAGATATTTTGTCTCATGCCCAAAATATAGATACTTGGGAACACATCACAAACACATCTATTATTCATCAACTTGATTACTAATTTTTTTTTAACAATCATCCTATTGTATCATTCATCTAAAAAATATGTTATTAATGCATCATTATTAAGCAATGATTTATTGTATCATTCATCTAAAAAATATGTTATTAATGCATCATTATTAAAAAATGATTTATTGTATCTATCAAATAATAAATATGACATAGGGTAATCGTACGGATCTGTGTCGCACTTTACGCTAACAGTACATGTTCCGGCCAGAATGCTTCCGGCCGGACTTACTTGGCAGCCACGTAGCGCTCGTGTGGCAGCATATTTCCAGCCAGAAACGTTTCTGTAACTTGTCACTTCTACAATAAAATTCAATAGGTAAATTAAACTTATTAAAAAAAATAAAAATACCTTTTGTAGAGATCAAAGTCGTGATTCTACTCATATAATTTTTATAATGTTTTGATTACATTTAATATATAAAAAAAATAAAAAATACTACGACTAGGTATTCTTTTATTCTATAATAGGTTGGTTTGAAAAACAAAAAAAATATCGAATCACTTCAAAAAAAAAATTAAAAATATGGTTCACTATAAGATAGAGTCTTCTCCAAAAGGGTATTTTTAGTTTTTTATTATCGTAAATTGAATAGAAAAATTGTGGTGGGAGACAAAAACCATCAAATTCTGGCATATTCAACTTCCAAATGCTATAACAAAGAAAATATACATCAAAATTTTTAATTTTTTAATTTTTTTGATTTTCAGTGTTTTGCAACAATAAAAAAATGGACTTTAAAGCTAAAAACAACATATATAAAAAAAAAAATTCAAAAAATAGTAAACTTAAACTTCAACAAATTTTACACATTTCATCAGTTTACATCATCTTCAAATTCAAAATGCAAATGACACTTTTATGGCGAGGAAATTGAATAGTTTTTGTTGTGTTAGCCTTTTCCTTTGTAAAAGTGTGACACAGGTTTATGCTTTTACCCACATACCATTATTTATCAAGGTGGCTCTTGCATTTATTGTTGTGCATTTTCCTCATCTTCAATAACCTATACCTATTAGATGCATATACGAGTAGCAACCCACTACTAGATCACATTGACAAATAGATAAAATATCTTCAAATGAAATTGCATAATTATTATAGTTAGATCCACTAGATGGTAGCTTATAGATTGATTTTTAAGGGGGGACAAAGTAACTATACATTAAGGAGTAAAGTAATTTCATTTTAATTCTTGTGAAGATAGGATCTAAGGGTTATACTTATGCCTTGCGGGCTCATTAGTGATGGCCTTACCTACGCCATGTGTAGAGACATTGTATTTTGACTTTTTTTAATTTAAAACCATATGTTATAAAATTATAAAGTGGGTATGCAGTCATTTTTAGGGTCCAATTCCCTAGATATTTTCATTGTCAGTTGCCACCCACCTAGCTGAAACAGGGATGGAAACCTAGCTATTTTTTGTTATAAAATTTATTCACACATAATTTACCCCACAAGGTCTCTCAAACAACCTACATATACTTGTTTATAACCTTGATTTTCAATATATGATTGCCATAACAATGGAAACATGATATTTACCATGTTATTTGTGTTGATAACTTAGTTGATAGCTAAGATTAATTGATGACTAGTACCAACAAACAAGTACTATTTGTGACAAATGAAGGATAAAATTTAAAAATAATATTAGTTGTCAAGATGAATACTAAAGGTAACCCTAATTTACTAGAGTAGCAACAATTTAACGATGCTAACAAAAAATATTTAACTCAATAGGTGGAAATAACACATAAAAAAATTAGTTATAATCATAAAAGAAATATTCATTAAATTACAAAGCTTCTATAAAAGACTTTTTAACTAAGTTAAACTAAATTCAATCAAACAAAGTTCCAAGAATATTTGTATGCGATCATTTAAACATCAGGCCATTGTAATATTCAACATGCATTGATCATTGAAAATCTATGCCTTACCCTAAACATCTAGGATTCAACTACGATATTCATCATCAAACTACAAATCGATAATAGTCAACCATATATAATATTTAAGATTATTTAACTTCATCCTAGCATTTATTATGCAATATTAACCAAGTTCAATAAATGAAAATTAACCCAATTCTACACATTCTCATGATACGTTTCCCCACAATAGATATAAGAATAATGTTTATAGAATGATACATACCAAATTATTCCTCTTGGTAAATAGATATTTACTTCAAACCTTATGTACATCTTAATGCCTCATTCTCTCCTTGCTATTATGGCCTCCACAAAAATTAAATTCTAATAGAATAGAATGTTAAGGATCTATCTTAACACTTCAAGACTTATACCTCTTGACATATTATCTAATTGCAAAACCATGATCATCAAATATTAAAATTTTAATTTCATTGTAATTGAACATTTAGTAGAAAATATCATAACGTATTTGGGAAAGAATGTGGGAATAGTTTTTATGCATATTTTTTATTAGAGTAAAATAATTTTTATAGGGACTCAAAACCTAAGCAAAAAAACCAGTCACAAGGATGAACCAGGCGGAAATCCATAGCAGGCCAGTAGCAACACAACAAAACAAAATAGGGTCAAATGACCCAAAAACTACATAATATTATTTAGCATTTGGACTGACTTAACATTTATCAATAAAATTTGTATTAATCTTAGATAAATTGAGGAACGTGCAAAGAATAGAGGAATTTTTTAAGGATTGTTGAAGTTGTCTTCCATGCAAAAAAAATTATATGGACATAGACAAGGCATGTGTTTGTTTGATAGAAAGACATAAGGAAATGAATTTTGTAAGATTGCAATGATAACATTTAAACATATGTATTGATCTTAGGTTAGGAACAAAAATCCATTGTCGAATAGTCATTGATCAATGCAAGAAGATATTAGTATCATTTAGTACATTCAATTTTAGAACTTTAGATATCTCAAGTTGTGATTATGGAGCTCTAGTAGAGAGGCATAAGGAAATATAAACGAGGTACAAGAGCTATTTCATAAAATACCCTAGGGACACTACCCTATAGTAACAATGCACAAAATAGATTAAAATAACAAACGCTAGATTCAACTTGTCAACCATTAACAAAACCCCATGCAAAGAGTCTAAGAGGATGTGCAGTTACCTAGTCTAGTAGTTATTGCATCAGTGATACTTCATAGGCCTTTGTTGAAAAGGTTTTAGGGGAAGAGCATCAGTTACCATTCATGTTCTAATAATCGTCCACTTTTTGCATGTCAAATCCCTCAATTATTAACTTTAAGAAAACCAACAATTAAATAATTAGAATTATATTAATAAATTTCACATGTACCAATAGCTGCTCTTTTTTTAGCATTTTTGGACCATAATTGACTCATTTGTGTACCTTTATTGGTACCCATAGTGCATGACTATGGAGCATTTATGCATAAATATTGAAAATTTTAAGTACACGGTTATTGGGGCATATTTAAGTAAGTATTAAGAAACACTTTGAAATGTGTACTTCTTGACCCTTGTGTGCATAATGGATCCCACAACATGCATCGTTACCCAAAAAAAATCATCAAAATCTGATGTACCATTTAGAATTTGTGGGTGTGCAAAATTAGCTATAACGACTACTAATACCCTTCCCCTAGAAACTTTCAAGCAAATGAAAATGACAGACATAAAGCCAAATTATTTGTCAGTGTCATCCTAGTCTATCCCAAAATTGGAGCTTTTGAAATAGGGTATTGTTTTACCAATGGTGTGTCCTTTATGTCACTCGATATTATCTACACGTATTTTGTTCTTACAAATACTTAGAAATATCATATTGTCAACTTTAGTAATAAAATATTTCGTATTCATTCAAACATATTTAAAACAAGCCTAATATGCCAATGTTTAAAACCATGATGTTTTAATATGTTTAAGCTACAACTAGATTTGAGTACCATAATTTCAATGGTGTTTATCCATATTCGACATATTTATTCTTTTATCAAAATGATTCAAATATATTTTTTGTTATATTTTAAATATGTTTGGGTATGCCAATTGTCATGTAATTTATAATTTTTATTTTAATGATAATTTTATGAAATTTTGTTTTTTGATTTTTAATGTTAATAATGTTATTTTTTTTATTATTGAGTTATGTATCTTCTTTATTTTATAAACAATCATATTTATAATTTTTTAATTTGCATTTCAAAACTTTGCAGGTTAAAGAGACCATTATAACTACTTCATTCACTGGTATGATAATTTATACAAGTATTTTTACAATTCAAAAGAATTTCTTTTTGTCATACTGTATCTTTTCTTTTGTAACTTAAAAAAAAAATCTATTTTAAAATAGAAGAACTTTCCTATTAAGTGGATTTTTAGTTTATATTTGTTTTTTATTAAGTAAAAACAAGTTTCAGGGGACCTGAAACCCGATTACAATTCGAAAGATGAGCATGAAAGAGACGAAACAAAACAGCTGCAAAAAACCAGCACAAAAACCAGCAGCTAAGAAAAAGATAGCAAGAAGCCAACAAGAAGTTGGCTCCAAACCCAGCATTACAAATTAATTGAAAACTTTAATAAATTCCTCAGCATTATGAACCAAGAGCATCATCGCCTTGGCTGCTTCCCTTAGGTCGTTGCTTTCCTCTCTCTGCTAGCTATCTTTCGTATTGATCTCCATCCCAATAGTGTTCTACCTTCTTCTGCACCTGGGAATCTAGTGGGTGGTGCTGGAAGTTGGAATATCATCAATGATAACCAGATTCTTATCCTGATTTTTCCTTTCCAAATGATCCACCAAAGCATTCATGTTTTGTGATGAGACTTTAAGGACCAGGAGACTATGGTTCATGAAGTTTTTTAGAGCCTTCTCGGTACGGGCAACCCGGGTGTTGATGTTGTCTTTATCCTCTTCAGCTTGTTCTTTCAAAGTTCTTATAACATCCTCCAGGTGTTTCAAATCCCCTTTGATCAAATCTTTTTCCAGCCAATCCTCCATCTCGATTTCCTCTTCAGCTTCACTGGTTTCCATCTCATCATTCTTTTTCCCAGATTCCTTAATCAACTTATTAATCTTGTTTTCCAACTCCCTCTGTTTACTTTGCATGCTAGTAATGTTGTCGACAAACCATTTCTGGAAGTTGAAGGACTCCAGAGTACAGTTACGGATGGTATTCAAGATGGTGTTCACATAATCCCTACCCTGTTCAGTGCCCACATAGTTAGGATTATCATCCTCCTTAGAATTCAGAGCAACATTCCTGTTGTCTGAGCCCATAGGGTTAGAGTGAGGGTTTTCAGAGTTACCCCCTTCATCCTCTTCACCAATGTTCTCATCCTTTTCATACTCCATATCAGTTTCAAGATCCTTACCCTTTTCCTCCTCCACATCACAGTGCACCTTCGTTTCCACATTATCTGTGTCAACTCTCCTTTTTTTGTGGGTAGAGGCATTAGGCTGATCCTCATCCGAATCTGAATATTTTCCGCTCTTAGAGATATGAGCATTCGTGATCAGAGGGTCATCTTTGGTCACCCTAGCCTTGTCCTTCAGATGTTCATAAATGAGCAATATAAGCCCCTGATGGGCTATAGTTTATATTTGTTACTAATATGTATGAAGAACTTTTTAATTAGAAAAATCATATCTCAAGATGTAATTTATTTCTAATAATTAAAAATATTAACCTTAAAATATTTATAATTTGATATTATTTATTTTTTAATATATTATTCATATATCATTTTTTATTAATTAGAAAGATAATAATACACTATTCATAAAAAATGGTTGGGTGGTAGAAATACATATCTTCAAATTATATGCTAGATAAAGTTCAAACAAAAGAGGAAAACATACAAAGGATAGAGAACAATCAATAACAAACATAAATAAAATTATTAATCAACAATAAAAGTATTGATAGAGGGGGCTCATGGTCGTTGAGTTTATATAATATATTAGTGGGAGTAAAACCATCATCAATAGGCTCCTAACTAGTAAGAGAACCATCATTCGATCTTTAGTAGGCTCTTGAGCATGAACAATGGAAATACATTTATCCAAGTGATGAAAATTATATAACTTGGCTAGTGAGGAGCACCATGCCAACAAGAAAAGAAAAAACATGATTGAGAGTGATGAATCTATATATGGACAAAAAATTCCCTTGAACCATGTCATATGAGTGTTGTTATTGGAATCCTCCATCTTAAATGGAAAATTGACCATAATCTCACCTTTGCTCACATGATGGGAAAAAGTAGGATTTGGTGTTAGGAATATAATCAAATAGAAATATCTAGTAAAATAAATATAAAATTAAAAAAAAAATAACACTAAGACATAAATATATGTGGTTCTCCCAATGTGGACTACATTGATGAAGAAGTAGCCAATCATTTTTATTTATCTAGAAAAAATGAAGGGATGCAACCTAAAATTATTTGTTGCAACTTCTTCTTCTCTTTATCACAGTCCCTAGATATTGCAATACAACACATAGCTAGAATACAATGCCCTCTTAAATTAGGGTTATATGTAGCTTGATAAAAGTGGTGACTCCCCCATCATAGGGATCATCTATTAGTTATGCTCGTGCAAGACTTAGTATATCACATCCTTACCTGCCACAGTGGGATTCATAAGGTATGTAGTACCAAAGTTGAATAAATATCAAGATGTAGGTTGAAATTATTGCAACTAGCCATTGACCTTAGGGATAAAGTGTGTTTGAAGTGTCTTCATTTTGTGTCAGACCAGAAATAATCTAAGCCGACTTCGGGCTTTTGGAAAAAACATACAAAAACATTTGAAAAGGGGTCAAAAAGTTCAAAGATTGGGTTGATTTAGACCCACACATATTTTTGCCTTCTTTTTTTTGAAAAGAGGCAAGGTTATTGTGCTTGTGTGCTTGCTCTATTTTCTTGTCAAAGAAATTCAAAAAAACTTACACCAAGTATTCATCCAACACAATTTTCCATCAACATTTGACCAACAAAAAATAAAGTGCAAACAAAATATCAAATTACATGACCATCATTCAAATCTTGAGAAAAAGGAATCTTCATCAACATATCAACTTGAAGAAAAGACCATTAAGTTCAAAGGCTTTTATCAAAAGAAGGAAAAAAATTTATCTCAATAGACAATTTTTTATCTCTCACAGAGCCTTCTTGCATCATATGCGTCTATATCTTCAAGGCAAATCCAACGAGTTTGATAAAGAGACTTTGAAAAATAGAGCTTTTACTCAATATAGAGCCTTAAGTTATCACAAAAACAAAGAAGGCAAAATCAACCCTACTTTCTTTCCACAAATTTGTATCACCTACAACGTAGCTCGAGGGGAACCACCAACCCCTGAGAGAGAAGAGGAAGAAGAATTTCCCTTTGTGACACAAAGTTTTTATTGAGGTCCATATTCTATCCACTTTCACATTCATACATCATCAATCCATTCAACTCTCAAAAAAAGGTCTTGTCCTAAGTTCTTTTTAGATATTGCTTAAATCAAAACAACACATCACTTTTTAGAGTGTCTCTACATCTAGGATCAATCTTCCTAAGAGGAATTTCTACACAGGTTAAAACTACTCTATGAGTGCATCCTCTCATTGCTAGGTAGCTTGGTTTGTAACACATCTCAAACCTTGTTATACCTTATCGCATCAAAATTGTTGAAAAAACAAAGAGAAATTCACAAAGAACTTTGGTAACATCCAACCCTCAGTGTTAGAGATCCATCTTCTAAAAACATTTCACACAACACTTATCTCTCATCAAAACATTTCATCACCATCCCTCATACATCACTAAAACCTCAAAACTTTCAAACAAAATGGCTCACACCAGATCAAAAACTAGACAACTAGAGATTGAAGAGGAGGAAGAAAACCTCAACGATTTCCATGAGGTCGTTGGAGGAGGCACAAATGATGAAGATCCTAGCACTCCAACTCTAGAATCTATAAAAAGAGAACAACACAATCCCAAGTTCAATAGACTTTTTGACAAAATCATTAGAAACAACGCAGATGCTCATTTTCTGAGACTTGCTCAAGAGGGTGCTAAACTACACTCTGATTTTGATATTGCACAGATACGGGAGACATCAGAACAACATAGCCATAACGATGGTGGAAGAGGTAGAGATTACTTCCGATATGACCTTAATCATCAAGGCAATCCCCCGCCTCCTCCTCCTATCGAAATAGACATGTTGAGACAACAAGTCGAGAATCTCACTCAACAACTCAATAGTGGTGTGAAGACTACCCAGTTTTCACTTAACGATATTTGTCCCTATCCCTTTGATAGGAACCTACATATGCCACCTTTCTCACGAGGGTTTGAAACACCTAAGTTTGAAAAGTATCAGGGCAAAGGAGACCCTAGAGATCATGTACGATAATTTTACTCAGCTTGTTTAGAAGTAGCTTATGAGGACACATATCTAATGCACCTCTTTCCTCAAAGTTTGGGAGGTACAACCACGCAATGGTTTTCGTGATTACCAGGCGGCATTAGAACATTCGAGGAACTAATCCAAAATTTCATCGCACATTATTCACATAACATAGAATGAGATGTTACTATGGCAGATCTATGCAACACCAAAAAAAAACCAGGAGAGTTATTTTCAACTTTCCTACAACGATGGAGGCAACTGTCTAGCAGACATTCTCTTCATTTTCTTGAACAAGAACTGGTGGAAATATTCATTTCCAACCTAAATGATGAGATGGAATTCTATTTAGACATGAAGGGCATAGATTCCTTTGAAGAAATGATCACCCAGGGATTAAAATGTGAACGAGCCCTTATCAAAAAGGGACTTATCAAAATCTACAATGAACCAAAAGATGGCCCTCGCCGGCATTTTAATAGTGATAAACCAAATTTCTGGAACAAGAACAAGAACATTGTAAACGACAAGGTAGTAGATACACGAACAATAAAGATTGCGCAACTTGTGGTCAGGTTTGCAGGGAAAAATTGCCCTCCTAAAAATAACACCATCACTCATCTTCCAAATCAAGGTCGCAACACACAGCCATAAGAACCCAAGCAAAGGCAACCAAATTTCAAACCAAAACGCACATACACACCCTTAGGGGAACCCATCAAAACAATATTATGGCAATTGGTCTCTTCAAATCTTGTGACCTTATCGAAGACATCTAACTATGAACCTCATGTCAAACCTTCATGGTGGAGAGATAATGAACATTGTGAATTCCACCAAGGAAAAGGGCATAAAATGAGCAATTGCCATCGACTAAAAGATCTTGTTCAAGATCTTATTGACATAGGATAAATTAAGATAGAAGGACATGACCCTAAAACATCCAATAATGATCATCTAATGTTCAAGAATCCACTTCCATCACATGATCAAAGGGGTCCTTCCATCTTCAGGCGAAACATAGACACTGCAGATTATACACAGGTTGCATATAATTACACTATGAATCGCCTCCATGAAGTTGATGAAAAAGTTACCACCCTCACCATCAAAGATCCAAATCCTGAATGCAACATTGTTACACGTCATGGCAAGATCACTATTAAAGCAGCTCCACAAGGAACAACATCCATCCCCAAGCATTATAATCTTGTGGAGCAGTTAGATAAAACACTCGTGCTCATATCCATACTAGAGCTCTTGCATTTATCTCCATCCCACAAAAAAATTTTGTACCAAGCTCTCCAAGAAGTGTCAGTCCCCACCAACCTTAACACAGATCAATTCAAGCCATGGTTGGCAATATCAGGTCATCACCATGCCTCACTTTTTTTGAAAGTGACAACACTTCATTCCAACAACCACATAACGTATCCCTTCACATTGAAGGATTTATAAACCAACACAAAATCAAGTGATTCTTGATTGACAATGGAGTCAGCTTGAATATATGCACCTTCCAGTTGGTCACAGTATTGGGATATGTGGTAGAATCGATGGATCCCAGCAAAAAGATAACCATTAAAGCCTATGATGATGTAGAGCATTCTTCCAAAGGAGTTGTTGTATTACCTATAAGGGTGGGCCCAATGGTGAAGCATATCATCTACCAAGTTCTAGACCTTCCTTTTCCATATAAAATTTTATTAGGATGACCTTGGATACATGTCATGCAAGCAGTCCCATCTACCTATCACCAGTGTATCAAGTTTCCCCATAACGGTGTAGAAATCACAATCCTTGGTGATGCAAATCCCTTTGCGTATTGCAACAATATTAACCATCAGCCAGAGATCATTGTGCCTAACAACAAAGAAGCTATCCCTTTCACATCATTTTCTAGTCCAACATGTCTTTCTAGTTCAATCACCCCTATACCAAAGCAGGAAAAGTTGAAAATGAAAATGGCTGAGGAAAGTCCAGGGGAATATAATCTGAACCAACTCTTTTGTGTTGGGCAATTACTCACTTCCCCTAAAAATCATGGGAAACCTAAGAAATTTCTTCAACACCACTGGCCAAACAAGCATGCACTTTGCCACAGTTCATCCCTGGTAAAAGTCGGGAAGAGGAAACTCGAGATGAAGACATAGTAGAATGGATCTACAAAGACCCTATCAACACAAAAATTCCAAAAGCTATGCTCACCACAGACAAATATGGCAAAGGCCTTACAATCATGCAAAGAATGGGCTATGATGGCTAGAGTGCTTTGGGACCTTGCAAGCAAGGATGACATGAGCCCTTACAACCAGAGTTAAAACCCAAAGATAACACTGGATTAGGTTTTCAAAAGGAATATCTTCCTAAGCTCATATTCAAAGGGAAACCCAACACCCCTCTATATTATCCAATTACTCTAAAGAGACCACCCTTGATTATATTGTCAGCATCGAGAACAACACCAAATACACCAAAAACACTGATAATCCCATGAGTATCATCCACAGCACCACTCACACCAATAAAAATACCTGTAAAACCCATAATCCCACTAGCAGTATCCACAATATCCACAACACCCATACTTCTACCTACAGCATCGATACTCCTACCTGCAGCACCAATAAAACTACCTGCAGCACCAATCATCCCACCAATCAAACCAACAACCCCATCAGCAGCAGCAACCGCATCAATAACGCCATCAGCAGTATCAGTACCCCCAACAGCATCGACAGAACTGATAAACCCATCAGCAGCATCAATAGCACCCACAATACCAGCAATGCATCAGTCGATAACAACTGCAGTATTCAACTCAAAAGACATCCTGGTTTGGTACAGTAACCAGATACTTGAGAGTGATTCAAAGACAAACTCCTATGAGTGGGAATTTGATTCAATATATCTCAATACTTCAGATGAGGAAGACATATCACCCCCTCCACCTCGCAAAGATATCCTTGTTTACGGGGAGGCATGGATTAAAACCTTTTGGGTTCCTAAGCTCGAAGCACCTTCCACAGACCCTACATCACATCCTACACCTGAACCTGACAGGGAGAGTACCATCGATGACCTTCATGCCACTATCTTAACCCTCACTGATGCCTTCTCTGAACTCAACTTAATCGATGAGGTAATGCTCATTATCCATCCTGAACTCATCGAATGGAATCAACCCAATCCCCCATGCCTTGACCACTTCCAAAACAATGAGGCAATCATATTTTTTTGGAACTATGGGATAACATACCAAGCAGGGATCACAAATCTAGATTTCTCATTGAACTTAACAGCGCAGTGTACTTTGGGGTAGATGTCAAACCTTTCAGCTGCAAAAATATCACAATAAAATATGGATCTTCTAGTGAAAACCACACAGTGGTACTTGTTGATCCCAAAACATTAAAAAGAAAGAGTGTATCCAATGGTGAAAACCTCTTTGAGGCATTTGTGGATGAAAGGTTTGACATCCTCCCCTCTAGTACAAATCAGGAGAGATCAACGATCCTAATTGAAGAAACAAAAGAATTCAATGTGGGGACCCCTGAGACTCCTCACCAAATATATTTGGCATCTCTCTTAACTCCAGAGGAACAACCAAAATTTATGGACTTCTTACAAAATCATCAAATCAACTTCACATGGTCTGATGCAGACATGCCTGGCCTAGATCCTAATTTGTTCATGTATCACCTAACCGTAGCAGAAGGAGCTAAACCTATAAAACAAAAGCTCAGAAAGATGCACCCATAGATTGATGTTCTTCTCAAGGCAGAACTCAAAAATCTCTTGGATGTTGGTTTCATTAGACCCATCGATTATACAGATTGGATCTCCAACATTGTACCTGTCAGCAAACCTAATGGGGGCATCTGTATCTGTACAAATTTCAGAGATCTAAACAAGGCATGTCCTAAAGATGACTTCCCCCTACCAAACATCGACATGATCGTAGACCTAACAACAGGACATGCAATGCTTTCTCTTATGGATGGCTTTTCAGGGTACAACCATATCAAGATTGCTGCCAAGAATCAACATAAAACTGCTTTCACATGTCCATGGGGAACCTACTATTGGAATGTAATGTCATTTGGTCTGAAAAATGCAGGGACAACCTATCAAAGAGATATGACTACCATCTTCCATGACATGATGCACACCATAATGGAAGATTATGTCAATGATTTACTAGCTAAATCATTAACCAAAGAATGTCATATGGAAATACTGGGTAAAATCTTTGACAGATTAGAGCAATATCATGTCCATCTCAATCCAAAGAAATGTGTCTTTGGAGTAACCTCTTGGAAGCACTTAGGATATACTATCTCAAGCAAAGGCATTGAAGTAGATCTGGCAAAATTTAAAGCAATCATGGACATGCCACCTCCAAAGAACATCAGTCAGTTAAGGACACTACAGGGGCTGTTACAATCAATTTGGAGATTCATTGCACAATTGGCTAATAAGTGTCATCCCTTCACACATCTGTTACACAAGAATATCCACTTTCAATGGGATACAGAAGGACTACCTAATGCATACACCATTGTTGATCCCACAAGATCCAAGTAGACCTCTATTGCTATATATTTCAGCTACAAATACGGCATTAGGAGTACTGCTAGCACAACACAATGCAGAAGGCAAAGAATGTTTTGTATACTATATCTCTCACACATTTGTAGGCTATGAACTCAATTACACACCTATTGAGTGATCTTGCCTAGCAGTTCTCTTAGCAGCCACCAAATTGAGGAACTACATGTTGACACAGAAGGTACAACTCATTGCCAAAATTGATCCACTCAAATACCTACTCAGCAAGGCAGCATTGATAGGTTGTTTGGCCAAATGGGTTATGATCTTGAGTGAATTTGACATAGATTATGTGGACAGCAAGGCTATTAAAGGGAAATTTATTGCAGATCAGTTGGTTGATGCACCCCTCGCAGGTGACCATCCTCTTATTTCCAATTTTCCAGATGAGGAGATCTTCATGATCACATTAGCACAACCATGGAAGCTATATTTTGATGGTTCATATACAAGACATGGCTTGGGGACAGGTATTCTTTTCATCATACCTCAAGGTGATAGCATCTTGAAATCATACAGGCTCACTTTTCCATGCACCAATAACATAGCAGAATATGAGGCCTTGATCACAGGACTTAGATTGTCTATACAGTGACATCTAAAAGAGCTATAGGTATATGGAGATTCCCAGCTAGTCATCCGACAAGTCACCGATGAGTATCAAACTAAGGATGATAAGCTTATGTCGTATAAAAAGATGGTGGATAGTTACAAAGAATCATTTACAACTATCACATTTGAGTACCTAGAGATCAAAATCAGGTTGTTGACGCAATGGTTACAATTGCATCTCTCTTGGCTTTTCCACAAAATTCAACACGCTACGAGTTCTTGGTCGAACAGCTTTGGATACCCGCATATGACATCCCCAAAACTGAAATGATATGTCGCCTTGTCGGTTCTAAATCCCCATGGTATGGTGATTTCTTCACTTACCTCCACAATCACACACTTCCTCCGAACCAATCCAATAACCAACGCAAAACCTTCATATGTCAAACCGCTTGATATACTATTATTATCGAAAGCCTCTACCAGCGAAGTCTTGATGGTACTCTCCTTCGATATCTGGAACAAGATGAAATAAAAAAGGACTTGGAAGAGGTACATGAAGGAATTTGTGGGGCTCACTCAAGCGGTCCTTTGCTAGCAAAGAAGATCATGCATGTTGGATACTATTGGCCCACCGTGGAAAAAGACTCCTATTTTGTCAGAAAATGCAAGAAGTGCCAAGTTCACAGAGACTTGATACATGCACCAACATAGGAATTGCAACCAATCATAGCACCATGGCCTTTTTGTTAATGGGGCCTTGACCTTGTGGGTAAAGTTCATCCATCTTCATCCAATGGTTATAAATTCATCATTACCGCCACCGAATACTTCACAAAGTGGATCAAAGTTGTTCCACTTACCCATCACCGACAAAAAGATCGCCTCATTCATCCTTAATTACATCATCTATCGGTATGGTGTATCCATGTCCACCATCACAAATAACAACCTTCCTTTCAAAAATTAGGATGTCTGTGAACTCTATGAGAAGTTTCACATCCAACACCACTTTTCCACCCCCTATTACCCACAAGGAAATGGTCAGGCCGAAGCATCTAACAAGAACATATTGAGAATCCTCAAGAAAATAGTCAATGATGTTGGTCGTGAATGGCACATTCACTTAAATCCAGCACTATGGGCGTATCGAACCAGCATTTGAACCCCTACAGGCACAACTCCTTACTCACTAGTCTATGGAGCAGAAGCTATCTTGCCTATTGAGGTTGAAATACCATCCCTACAAGTTTCTTTGCACAATCTGATAGATGATTAAGCATACCGAATCTCACATCTTCAAGACTTGGAATTGCTTGATGAAAAATGACAAGTTGCATACAACCACCTCAAAGCCTCTCAACATCGCATGAGAAGAAGCTACAATCATCGAGTAAAACCTCGCACATTTGAGGTAGGTGATCTTGTTCTCAGAGATAATCCTTGCATCCAACCAAATAGAGAACACCAGAGAAAGTTTGAATCTAACTGGTTGGGTCCATATGTTATCATTGTTGTATTTGGGTCTGGGGCATATCAGTTGACAACTTCAGAGGGTGAACCACTAGTAGATCCAATCAATAGCCTGCACCTCAAACAGTTTCATACATAAGCTATGCAAGGCATCAAGCTCCTTCAAATACATCAAAAAATACTAAAAAACATTCAGAAAATGTCCTAAAGAAAATACAAAAAAAAAAATCAATCAAGAAAATAGTAAAGAAAAATCATTCATCCAAACTATGGAAAACCACTCTAGTGGCACCTTGGGTAAGTGTGATGGTGAAAACCTAGCAAACAGGCGCCACTCATAAAGGCTATAGCTCCATTGTCTTTCAAACTTGTTGCAATCACATCCATTCATCTGACATTCAAACCATGGCGTGTTATTGATCTACAATCAGGGTTAGTATTTCATGTGTCATGCATCTTGCTTTTCATAAGGAACGTCTAAACTGGGGGAAATACTCTTAACCTATTGATGGAAGTGGATTCTACATTACTTGTGATTCATTGAGTTCTTCATTCAAAATTGGCTAAAAATATTACCAAAAAAAACATTCGTACAAACTCAAAATTCAAAATTATTCAAAACACTTACAAAAATCCAAAAAACATGATAAAACATCAAAAATCAATCAAAAACATGGCAATGCATATAAAATCCTTTGTACATACACATTGCAACAGACACCCAACAAACATTTTGAGCTACTCAAACAATTATCACTTATCAAATCAACCAAACAATCAACATAGGTACACACAACTCTCTTAACAAGGATGCATCCTTCCTTCAAAAACAAAGACATGATAACATTTTCTTTGACAAGAAAATTTTGTTTAAGCTATAAATTACTTGGTTGGTTTGTTGGTTATTTATTCATTCATATCAGGTTCCTACGCTACTCCTAGATATCCACAAGTGATTAGAGTAGCCGGGATGGTTCCTAAATATCATTTTGTTTATTGTTTGTATATTGTTCCAATGAAGTTCTAGGGCATGTACTAATGGTGTCTACGTGGGAAGTTCACTAAGATACGTGATCGTATGCAAAAATCTAGTCATGGATCACTATGGCTTACTGACTGCAGCATATACCCCAACCATTTGTGCATGAACCAGAATGGAGGGTCACTTTTCTTTATCTATGATGCTTGCTTATAGGTGAAATGTTCAAAACTTGGTTCCTTCTACCTCGGCCAAGAACGATACTACCATGCTCAATGATAAAAATAAAGCACTATGAATACTCTATGGAACGTCATTCAATCTCATATGTTTATATTGCATTTCGTTGCATCTCATCCCTCCATTTTCTCATTCATTATTCATATCAATTGTTTACATGCAAATTAATTTAGGCTTATATGAGAAAGCACATAATATAGTTTGTCTTGGGTACAATCACAATGGAGTTCTCCGATACATCATCTCACATCTTCACTTCACGTTTGCAAATTCTCACCAACTTGCATTCATATATCATGAAGGCATGGCATTATCATTTAGTTGCATAACATGCATTCATTTCATTATCATTTACTTACATTTAGATTCATTTAGATATTTATTTAAGTGCATTAATTTGTTCATTCCCTTTTAGGGCATTTAACACATCATGTGAATTTATTATCATTTACTTGCATTTCATTTAATTGCATTTTGTTAATCAAGAACATTCATCATCCATATAGTACATTCATTTTAACAACATTCATTATGCATTCATTTCATTATCCTTTGATTGCATTAAGGTGTGGTTATTCATTATCTTTTTAATTGCATTAAGGTGTTGTTATTCTTTATCCCATAGTTGCATTTATTTGCATAGTTATTTCACTTTCATTTATCACTTAGTTATGTTTTGAATCATTTTAAGTCATTTTAGATTCATTCTTTATACATCTCACAAAACATCACATCATTTAGATACATTTATTTAAGTGCATTCATTTAGAATCATAACATAAACATTTGTATTCACATTTGTTTATCCCTTTTAAGTGCATTCATTTAGAATCATAACATAAACATTTGTATTCATATTTGTTTATCTATTTAAAAAGCATTCATTTAGGACCATTTATAAAACATTTGCATAAATATTTGATTCATTTAGATTCATCTTAAACAACATACATCATTTACTCATATCATCATATCATCAACATAAATAAGTATTATCTATCCCATAATCATCATCATTCACTCATCATTAAGCATACATAGTCATCATTGCATCTCCTTCATAAGAATTACAACAAAGCATCATACATCTATTAACTTGCATCCACATGTTAGCACCACATCCATAACATGCATATGGAAATCATATCATCACCACATGCATATAGAAACCAAATCATCTGTGACATCTATCTAAGAATCAATCATAATCATCATCCTCCATAAACATATACATGTCATAATATATATGCATATCATCACAAAAATATGGGATCTCCTCATATATCACATCATATATCATCTCACAAAAGCATACATGTATCAGAACACAATGATGTCAAAAATATATCGGCTACCAAGAGCCATCCAAGTCACAATCCAAAATAACAATGTAACAAGTACATAAACTCTCTCAAATGGCACTCTGGCCAGATGTTGCACCACCATCACTGCCTGCTCCACCACTACCCCCTGATCCACCCGCACTATCTCACTATGGAGGACCCATAACATCACCACTACTCTGCATCCTCTGAGACCGCTCTAATCTCGCCCATTGCATCTGACTGTAGCTCATAGCTCACTAGCTAATCGACATAACCTTCTCATATAACCCTCATCAGTAGTCAATCTCTCCCCCTTCCCACTACATCGCACTCAATATTGCCTCTGTCGGACCCTGTGCCTGTGCTCCCTCCAAAACCCAAACTCTATCCTGTAGCTCGATCACCCTATCAACTGCATCATCCTGCTCTCACCTCACTACTGTCAACTCTGACTCCCATGCAAAAAGTTGGACATCTCTAGCTACAATCTTTGCCTCACTATCCTCCAACTATTCCTCAGTTGCTGTAAGTCGAGTCTACAAATATACTATCATATGCTCCCATAGGTCTCCCCCTCCTTCACCTATGGCTCCCCCTCCCATATCCATAGGATGCTCTCCTCCACCTGTGGCTCCCTCTCCCATCTCCATAGGCACTACACCCCCACCAATATCCCTACCTCTTCCTCTAGTTGCCCCCTATATCAGTGGACCCTGTGATAGTTGCAACGGTTGTCCCCCTCTAACTCTCCTTTGTAATCCTCCTCCTCCACCACCTCCACCTCCAAATCCACCCCCACCCCCTCCACCTCTTCCTGCTCCTCCAAAACCTCCTCCAACACCTCCATCGACTCCTCCTCCTCCACCACCTCCATCTCCTCCTCCTACCCCTCAACCACCTCTCCTCCTTCGTTGTTGTCTCCTGTCATCCTCAAACAAGGGTATCAGCTCGACAGGATCTGAAATGCATGGAATCGAATGCGCGGTATGATACTGCATGTACTCCTTTGTCACCCCTGCATCCACAATCTCAAGCCTCATATGCCATGGTCTCACCTGTAAGGTCTGGAACTTGGCTAGGGCCTGATCATACAGTAACACTAGCCCCCACTGAAATCTCTCTCGTATTGCCCATGCATACTTCCCTGACCCCCTCGGCAACCCCTGCCTCTGTCCAAACTGCCTCATCACTCTCCCTAGCACCTGTCTCTCTACAAGGTAGGATGTGTGCCCAATCAAAAAGTGTGTCATAAATACATACAATACTACCTCTGCATCATCATCCCAGTGCTCACACTTGATATACGGCCTCCATATCACTGCATCTAGGTCATCTAAAGCTCGTCGCCAAAACTCCAACTTCCCCAGATGGGGTTGGCTCATCAAACCTCCATATAGATACACATAGGGCTGATCTATCACCCTAAACCTCAAGTTGACCGGTCATGTGACCGATAGGTGCTCCCAAGCCCAGATATGCAACAATGTGATCCCTACCCCTAGTGATCTAGCCTCTCAGTACACTACCTCATGTAACTCTCTGTATAGGTGTGCTAGCATACATGGTCCCTAAGCATAGTGGGTCCCCTCAGTCATCATATTCTCAATCACTTGGCCCCAACCAATGGCCAGTCCATGAGAATGTCGGTCGGGGCACAGTAAACCTCTGACGATCCCTAATAAAATTGTTGGTAATGGCTCATATAGTGCTTCTATATCCTCCCAGACTATCCAACCATCCTCAATGTAAACATCATCAGCAAAAATCCTCTGTACCGCTGTCGTCCCTAGTGCTCGATCGTAGGTCACCAGCTCCCCTTTGATCGGGATGTGTAGTATCCTCCACACATCCTCTAGGGTAACTGTCATCTCTCCCATCTCCAGGTGGAAGGTACATGTCTCACTATGCCAACACTTGGCCAGTGTTGTCATCCACTAGTACATTCGGAGCTAATTTCCAACGGTTGATTGTTGGAATTGCAACTAATTTTCATCGGAGTGCCAACAAAAGTAGCCATCAAAAACTCATCGTCGAACTTGTCGACGATTCCCCTGACCGTCGGAAATATGACAATCCCATGGACTCTGCTGATGGTGGGCATGATCACTCTTTTGGTCAAAAAAGTCATCGGACATGCAGCATCCTCATTGGATGCTTTTGTAGAATTCATCGGAAAGTCAATGAAAGTTTGGAAATTTGCACTGATGGTGATGTTGTTTGTCCGACGCTTGTGTCATCGGTCCATTAATATGCATCGACGACCATCCGACTACAAAGTGTCATCGCACGTACAACATCCTTGTCAGATGTTTGTGTAGTTTGAGTCGGAAGTGCGATGACTCGAGAACCTTTGCACCGACAAGAACATTGTATGTCCGACGATTTCATCATCGGTGGAAAGCTTAGTATCTGTCGTAATTCCGATGATAATAATATTTTTATCAAAAAAAAATATTATTATCCAGTCATTGATATGTACAGCGAATGATATTATATCCCCACCACCTACCAATAGGGGGCATAGGTTTGAGGCTAATATGAGGCGCACTGGTTTCAAGCTAATATGATCAAGCGCACCATGGTTGAGATGGTCCAACTCCCTAGTCTCACTCTAGTACTAAGCTCATGCCATATCTAAATGAAAGACATCTCAAATACATCATCGGTGGAAAGCTACAAAATGTCATTTTCATACATAAGCAAGATATACACAAATGGGCACAATCACCAAGAGAACGGTAAAAAGTGTGTTTGAGATCATTGTCCTAATTGTGGTGTGGTCACCAAGAGATCACCGTAAATTTGTCAACCTTTCCTTCATTTAAACCAAGTAAACCTTTATGTATATGCATATGCATATGTATATAGTTTTATGTATTCATTAAATATTTTCATTTAATTTTGAGCATTTTGTGGATGTATATGCATACGCATATAGTTTTGTGTATTCATTAAATATTTTCATTTAATTTTGAGCATTTTGTGGATAGTATAATCAAGAAACATATCATCACCCTCACCAATTATGCTCAACTGATTTAAGTACAACCATTTGATTGTTAATAATATTTAAATTAAGGGAGTACTTTTCAAAATAGAATTGTTGAATTATTGATTTTTAATATATATCATAGTATAAGCCTTTTATGGATGGTATAATTAAGAAACACACCATCACCTACACCAATTATGCTCAATTGATTGAACTACAACCCTTTGGTTGTTAATAATATTTAAAGGACTGAATTACTTCTCAAAAAAAAATTGTTGGATTTTGAATTAGTATATATAATAGTAAGCTTTCTATATTCATAAAAGATCATATACATATGCATATGCATATACATATACATAAAGGTTTACTTGGTTTAAATGAAGGAAAGGTTGACAAATTTACGGTGATCTCTTGGTGACCACACCACAATTAGGACAATGATCCCAAACACATTTTTTACCATTCTCTTGGTGATTGTGCCCAATTGAGTATGTCTTTCTTATGTATGAAAATGGCATTTTACAGCTTTCCACCGATGATGTATTTGAGTAAAAGATTTTCATTTAATTTTGAGCATTTTGTGGATAGTATAATCAAGAAACATATCATCACCCTCACCAATTATGCTCAACTGATTTAAGTACAACCATTTGATTGTTAATAATTTTTAAATTAAGGGAGTACTTTCAAAATAGAATTGTTGAATTATTGATTTTTAATATATATAATAGTATAAGCCTTTTATGGATGGTATAATTAAGAAACGCACCATCACCTACACCAATTATGCTCGATTGATTGAACTACAACCCTTTGGTTGTTAATAATATTTAAAGGAATGAATTACTTCTCAAAATAAAATTCTTGGATTATTGAATTAGTATATATAATAGTAAGCTTTCTATATTCATAAAAGATCATATACATATACATATGCATATGCATATGCATATACATATACATATACATATACATATGCATATACATAAAGGTTTACTTGGTTTAAATGAAGGAAAGGTTGACAAATTTATGGTGATCTCTTGGTGATCACAGCACAATTAGGACAATGATTTCAAACACATTTTTTACCTTTCTCTTGGTGATTGTGCCCAATCGAGTATGTCTTGCTTATGTATGAAAATGGCATTTTGCAGCTTTCCACCAACGATGTATTTGAGTAAAAGATTTTCATTTAATTTTGAGCATTTTGTGGATGGTATAATCAAGAAACATATCATCACCCTCACCAATTACGCTCAACTCATTTAAGTACAACCATTTGATTGTTAATAATTTTTAAATTAAGGGATTACTTTTCAAAATAGAATTGTTGAATTATTGATTTTTTTATATATAATAGTATAAGCCTTTTATGGATGGTATAATTAAGAAACGTGCCATCACCTACACCAATTATGCTCGATTGATTGAACTACAACCCTTTGGTTGTTAATAATATTTAAAAGAATGAATTACTTCTCAAAATAAAATTGTTGGATTATTGAATTAGTATATATAATAGTAAGCTTTCTATATTCATAAAAGATTTTCATTTAATTTTGAGTCTTTTGTGGATGGTATAATCAAGAAACATACCATCACCCTCACCAATTGTGCTCAACCAATTGAGCTACAACCCTTTGGTTGTAAGTATTTTTCAAAATAAAGAAGTACTTGTCAAAATAGAATTGTTGAACTAAATGAATTAGTATACATGGCAATATGTTTTGTATATTTATAATAAAATTTCTTTTTATTTTAAGATTTGTATATTTGAACAAGATTCATACATAAGAAAAACATACTCAATTGGGCACAATGGCCAAGAGAATGGTAAAAAGTGTGTTTGAGATCATTGTCCTAATTGTGGTGTGGTCACCAAGAGATCACCGTAAATATGTCAATGCAACTTTTGTTGCAAAGTTATTAAAAGTGTGTTAGTTTTGTTTCAATGTTAGTTAATACTCATATATCGGTTATGGACATTGGAGGTTTGATGAGACACATAAATAGCCTTGTTTCATCGACCATAGGATCGGTTGTTGGAGGTATCGAAGGAAAAGTCAATAAAATTTGGAGATTTTCTGCAATTTTCACTGTTTTTTCATAACGTTGCAGTCTATTATCCATCATTTTTTTGTTGTGAAATTATTTTTGTTGGTATTATAAACCTATTGTGAATGAGAGAACAATGAATCCATGAACTTTTTTCTTTGGTTTGATTGAATTTCATTTTGATTTGAGCAAGTTATCATAGTTTTTCTAAAAACTGTCATAAACCCTTGTTAGAGTATCCAGTCATAAAAATAAATGTATAAATCATATCCCCACTAGTGAAAAGTCACCAAAATGGGTGGGAACATGTATATTGGTATTATCTTTCATGTTTTCATTCTTTTTAGGTCTCCAAGATTCATTGGCATGTGCAAATGGTGACTGTTGGTATGATATTGGTCATGTATCAGACCTAGTGCAGCATCGAGAGCAGATTTGAAGTTGTAAGTGCAAGATAGACCCCCTTGGTGTTTGGTGGAAGGTAGTGAGGGGTGCAGAGGGTTAGTGCAGACCCTTTACAATCTATTTTGGCCCTTGGGTAGGGAAAATCATCAAGAACTTTATGACTGTCCCTAGATAGTGTGTGGATGTCCTAGTGAACAAATGAAGACTGAGTTTTTGAGAGTATGATGAAATGAATAATCTTATTATGTGGTGGACATCTGAGATAGGGTTGTAGTGATCCTTGGAAAATTTTAAAGGGGTTTGGAGGCCCTAAGAAGTGGAAACAAATCATATCTTGCCGATTGTCCTAAGTGACTTGGTTGTCACAATCATTGTTGTCAATCATCTGTCAATTCTCCCAACACTATTATACAACCTCCAGGCACTGCCATACATTCTCAAAATAATGTTACACAACCTTCACTAGAATTTTTCACTTAAGAAGGTCTCTCACCAATGAATTTAAGGATTCTTGGGCTATTAAGGTTTAACAATTTTTTGATAGTTTTTTAAAGCAATTCCTACAATCCTTTGTGTAGAAACAACAATGTTCTATATATCCATGCATCAATGAGAGAGGTTTAGGATTTTCATTTAGCAACATGATTGATAGAGATATGAAGAATGAAATTGCAAGGAAGATCTAATATTTATGAATGAAATTGTAAATCAATCTAAGTTACATGTTTGATATCTTACTTATATCATGGCAACATAAAATGTATATATGCACTCAACATACCTCTTTGCTTGTTTATTTGAGAATGTTGCTAGGAATTAATAGGTGAGTGATACATTGATCTACACATGAATCACTTGTACTTTCCCGATACTTTCATCCCTTGGTCAAGGCCGCATACCCCCTTACACTTGAATATTGTTTCCACCCTCATGATTACTTGAAGTAAATTCTCAAATCACACTAAATGACAATAGTTAGTACAAAATAGTGACCATAGCCAAGGAAGCCCAAATTTACTCATACTCAACATAATAAGAAATATCTAAATCATCTGGCCCATTATTCATAACATAACCTATTTTTCACATCATGGAAGGCCAAAATTACAAGGATCGTGCTTCTTTGAAGAAGCCATTGTTCAGAGCCACCAAACTATCAACAAGAGTAGAAGCTATTAGGCTCATACAATTTTAGGACATATAAAGAGTTGAATCGGAAGAGAGATCATGAAGCATACAATAGAGAGGTATTCATGGAATAGACATTTGAAAACATCCCATTCATGAAGTAACAAAATGCTAAAGAAAATGACAAGTAATAAAATAACTTACAAGGATGAGGCATATTCATAAATTTTGCAATCTTGCCTTGGATATCAACACTAGAAGCAACTCATATTGTTCGTGTACATACAAGACAATATGGGAGTTCATTATACCCAGCAACTTGTGGTGGTGTTGTTCGTGTTGGCTCTGTTGGACCTTGCAATTAAGATTCAATATATATTATTCAATAAGATTAACTGTGCAACATAATGAAATATTAAAAAGTGTGTTATCTTGTTGAGCTTCACTTGGTTTTGAGAATAGTTTAATATTCTCTACTTAACATGGCCAACCACGTGAAGGTGGAAGCTCATTTGGCCCCTCCCCCCCCCCCCCAACATCACTCTAAATTCCCCATTAACATCTTATAACATTCATTCATTCATTATTTCTACCATTAATAAAATATAGCATTCATTCATTAATATCACATAACGTTCATTAACACATAACATTGATTAACATTAATTAACACACAGCATTCATCAATATTAATTAACACATATCATCCATAACCATTAATTAGCACATAATTACATTCACTAACACATAAAAAACTGTCATTATCAAATAAGGTAGATTACAATCATTTGTTTTTTTGTTTTTTCTTTGAAGCTATGAAAAGACTAAGTGGAACATCGGTTTCTTCATCATTTCCCCCCTCTGCAAATGTTCTGTCAACTGCTCATGATCTCGATGTATGCCTAGTCCTATACTAAGGATGAGGACACTGAAGCGAAGGGGGGTCCTCTGCAATAACAAAGAAATGGGTTAAATTCAAAAAAAAAAAATTATTGTTGCAAGTATTTCATTAATTTAGAGAACATAATTGTTGTGCTCTTTACCTAATGGGGCCACATCATTTTGTCTAGCCTCAACCTCAACATGCTGAACACCCTCTAAATCATCTGGAGTTGAAGTACTAAAGGTTACATTAATGCAGAACACCAATTGCAATTATATTTGTTTAAAAGAATAACAGTGGTCCTCTTTACCTGAGTGGGGAACATCATGTTCCTGATGTTGTGTACCCAGATCATGCTCCACTTGGTCACCACCGACTACATGCTCTAAAATATTAACAAAAAAGGTTACATTAATTACTACTCTAATTACAAATTAAGATTTTTAATTGTATTAATAGCTAAATAAATAAATTTGAATAGAAAATAAATACCTCCACTATCGGGATGCACATCCAGACCTTCATGTGCAGGTGGTGTTTCACGATTAGCAAGTTGCATTCCAATGTCATGCACATTGTTATCATTGCTTGCTTATTTAAAACAAATATAGTCACTTTATGTTGCAACTCAACATCAATTATATTATTGGTAAAGTATTCAATTTGAAACAATTTCCATTTAGCATATTTACCTGTGTGACAGATGCACTCGAATGTTGTGTATGCTCGCTCAATTCTCGTAGCCGATCAGCCACAGTTGAATAACCTTGCTGGTAGGCAATTCTCTTGTCATCTTCTGTGGGCACTCTATTGAATTCAGAACCCTGCATTTTTGCTTGGTACCGTGAATTTTGCTTGCATTGTTTGATAATAAAAAAAAATGTTTGCAATTTATTAATATTTTGATGCAATATTTCGTTTACATGAGATACTTACAATTCGTGTAGCAAGTTTCATATAACCACCAGAGCCAAGTTTGTGTTGCCCGTTCTTTTCTTGTCTTGCATTGGTTGCCTTTGACGTGTCACTCAGTCTATAAAAAGTTTGAAATATGTTAGATTATATAAATATAAAGAGAAATTAATTAGTACATAATTACATTCTTAATAGTATCATGTACCTTCTTCTAGCGTTTGGTGGTGTATTTCCTTTTTTCCTTTCAATTCTCTCCTTGGCATCCAAAATCAAGTCCTTCCACTCCCTTTCTAGAATCATGGGGGGACGCTCATACTTTAGGTTCCTCTCTAAATAGGTCCTGTATTGGTCCCTCACATACTTTAGATATCTTCCAGCTTTTTCAAGGAGCTTGGTTTTGTCAAAGGTGTCATTTCCAAACCACTCAACCATTTGGTTTGTCAATTCATCTTTTAACCTTTTTGCTTGGTCATTCCACCTTTTAAAGCAAAAACAAACCTGTTAGATTCAGAAATGAACTAAAGCTACATTTATTATAGTTCAAGAAATGGATCAAAGGAAAACTATTCTAGCAATGATATGAAATCAAAATAGTGGATTAGGGTTAGTTCACATATGATGTACCACCTTTTACGTATGGTGGGCCCAAATATCTGCAATGCAATGTCACTAAGATGTTTATAGAAAATATCATTGCCTACAAAAAATTCATGGGATCATTAGTCCAAAATGAGTGATCATAAAGTAAATTACAATTAGAGTATATATAATAATAATTTTAAAGTACCTGGAACCTTTTGTATCTTTAAGGGAATCATTTCTTCATCGCTCACCACCAATGTGGCCTGCAACGTTCCTGTACTAGCAATACGAGAAGATCCAGGAAATGATGGTATGTTATCAGCATTATTCACCTCTGGCACATCCTCATGTGCATCTCCTCCTGCAAAAAATGAATCCACTATGAAATGGCATTAGAATTCAAGAAAGAACGTTTGAAGGGAAATAAACACATAACAAAAGATAGAGCAAAAGAGGGATCTACCAATAGTGGGCGGGCCAATATGACGTGCAGTAGAGGATGTTTGCATGCTACGTGTTGCCAACATTGCAGTCGGCAATACAGGTGAGGCTAACCTCTGATGAGGCAGCGGCGGCATTTGCATAGGAACATTGACAGCACCTAAAGAATAATACATTAAATATATCAAACATTAAATATATGAAAAGTGCAAGAATTGTAAACAAGGATGAACCTTTATTTTGAAGAGTGACAGTATCAAGTATGATGTGTTTTCATTACTCAAAGTGATAAGCCAAGAAAGCGATAATAAAAGAAAATCGTCATCACCTGAAGAACCTGCAACACCCTGATCATGGCAACAACTTTCATGAGGGTAGATAAATTGTTGTAAAAACAATACGTACATATTTTAGTTAATGACATAAAAGAGAATAAAATATAAACCATTATTGAACTTTTGTTATAATTAAAGCTTTCATTACTACTTACTTGCAAGTTTTTTGTTGTCCGAATCAATAATTCCACCCTCTCTCATATCTCATTAGTAATAGGATGCACGGCTTCCAAAGAAAAAATCTCTTTAGTAATTTTTCTAAGAGGCTTTTTTATAAATTCTATAGGGTGTGTGGAATCTTCAGGGTCATCGTCGCTTAACCCTATTGATTCCACATCCCTAGAGAGGTGCTCAGGTACTGCAACTCCCTTTCCCTTTCCCTGAACATCCGTCTGTGTCAAGAATATCATTAACAATTAAAAAATGAGTCTAAATCACTAAATAAAAGAACATAATAATGTAACAGTTTGCTTCTATCTAATTTGTACAATTACAATGAGGTTTACCTGCTTGGTACAAGTGTCGCAACCTACATCCCTGTCTGTGATATGTGATAGATCCATGTCGCCCTGTGACAAAGAAAAAATATAAAAAGCGTTAGTGAAATTAAACCAATAGACTTAGCAAAAAAACTTCATTATAAAATGGTATATTGGATTCATTAATTGGAGGTTGGTTAATTTAAATGGTATATAGTACGTACCACCCCCATGATATTAACTTTGTTCAAGTATCTATATGATTCAAATTGTAATCGATTAGAAGCTCTTCGCCTGCACTTATTGATTTTATCACACATATAAATACATGATTTACCTCGTGCGCCTCAAATATACAATTGGGTTGTTTATTAGTTGACCCAAGTCACGTACTATTTATAAAACCTGCAATATTCTCTATTGATTTTGGTCGACCATCAATGTATACAGCCACTCGTTTACTTTGATCATTATCTTTCTATTGTATATAATTTGCTGATAATGCATACCTACACATACTTTTTTTATATTTAACAATCTGCATCCAATTATTGTAATTGTAACAAGGTCCAACAAACTCCATCAATTCAGCAACTTTATTGTAACAGACCTTTATGTTGTCCATGGAAAATAAGCCTAAACCATGTACCGATGAAGGTGCTATGCGATATATCCTATCGTTAACACAAAAATTGGTGTTTATTGGAGGAAGTTCCTTGGGCACCCATTGTTTTTGTAGATGTTTGTACCTCAGTGGCACCTCAATGTCGCCTTTGGTCTCATCATCATAAGAACATGACCCCCCTTGAGCAAGGAAAAATTTCATGTGTTTATTGAATTTTCTTCTAATCTTTTGACCTATTGTTGATCTCCCTATTGTAGACCTACTACATGTGTCATTTTCATTTTCTATTCTTGCATTTTCCTCACTCGATGAAGACATATCTGACAAATACCTATTTGGCGGTACCTACACTCCATGAAATGAGAGAGAAATTTTTCAAATGAGGGTAATGTTGATGAAGAAGTCAGCCCTAAAGTTGATTTTGGGATTAAAATTGGAATAAGTCCAACTAGGGCCTCAAGTGTTGATAACTGTATTAGATTTGTTGCTAATGTCGAGGTTTGAAAAACTGAGGAAGTTTGTTTTCCAAGTAATTTTAAAAAAATAAATTGTTTCTATAGGGTGTATTGACTAGTTATACTTGTCCATCCATGAGACTGTGTAGGATCCTCGTCAAAGGGGTTCAGGGTCCTGTACAATGTAATTCAATTATCTTATGTTAGCTAAAAATTACATAGTACACAACATGAACAACTTGAACTTTGTAGACAAAAAGAGTATTAAATAATAAAAAGATGTCATCAAAATCATTGTAATTTTTTAAATTCCTTACCTTTACTTTATGTAGACTATGCAGGATCCTCAACTAAATGGTTGACGATGTCTGTAGTCAATGACCTGTTCCCACCAAGGGTGACAGCATCACACAGGGACTATACCTGAAATCAACACCATCAATTGAGCATCATAAGCATTACTACATGATTTGTAAGTTGATAAACAATAAATACATACATGTCATAAGCATCATAAGCATCACATGATGTGTCATCATATATGTAGTTGAGCATCACAATTCGCATCACATATGTGTCATCATCAACATGTAATCCATCACATATGTATCATAAATCACCATCCATCACATAGGTAATAAACAATCCACATTCTATAAATAAACACAAAGTTCAAAAAATGTCACATGCATTATCATAAACATGTGATCCATCACATATGTATTTTAAATCAACATCCATCACATAGCTAATAAACAATTCAATTTCCATAAATAAACACAGTTTAAAAAATGTCACATAAATAGTCACTCTCCCTATCTCCATCTCCATATTAAAAGGTGCATCATGAATTAATTATGTAATGGCATTAGAATTCAAAACATGATGAATTAATTATGTAAAAAAAATTCTATCAAGAAGTCAATATTAAATAGATAATATACTAATCGCATACCTCATACATTTCATTCATCATCATGAAAATCAAGGTCATCATCACCATCATCATCATCATCATCATCATCATCATCATCATCATCATCATCTTCTCCATCATCATCACCATCATCACCATCACCATCACCACCATCACCATCACCATCACCATCACCATCTTCTTCTTCTTCTTCTTCTTCTTCTTCTTCTTCTTCTTCTTCTTCTTCTTCGGTATCTTCTTCTTCCATCACATTATACTTTATAGGCCTTCCTCTTGGATGATGTCTAGCAACAAATGACCAACCAGATTTATGTGGAACCTCTAAGTAAAATACTTGCTCACATTAGCTTGGAAGAACATAGGGCTCATCCCCAACTAGTTCAAATGACCTTGTATTTAGCATTGTAAAACCATTATCATGTTCAATAACAGTTCTATCAGGATCATTTTTATTTAATCGTAGCCTGTACCATTTGACAACGAACAAAACTAATTTGAAGGAATTAAAGTCACACTCAAGTATATCATCCAAAATGCCATAGTATTGATTTTGAGACTGTTGAGGATGTATGTCATTTCTCAATGAAATATTTGTCACCTCAAAGACTGCAGTGATGCCAAAATCACAAGTTTTCTTTGTGTCATCCAACTTTTTTATGCGAAATTTATGATCATTGTAGCACATAGCGTTGTGGTGTTTGACCTGCGATATGTCAAACATGTAAAATTTATTGCATTGTGAGTTGATAAACATATGGGTGATTAATAATTTCTTACGTACCTGTTTATCTCTTAAACCATATGCTAAATCAATTTCCCTTTGCGAAACATTGGAATCTCCATTATGATGAGCTTCTTTAACCAATGAAGCCACACCTTCCCATGTTAACGTGTGTCCAGAATGTTGACAACGTTCAATCCATACCATCATCCAATCAAGATTGTTTGCAATATACAAATGTAGTGCATCCCACTCTCGACCAAATATACAAAAAATAAATAGATGTCTTACAACTGATTTATTTTGAAGATTAAGAATTAATTAACTACAATAACATCTTATAATTACCTCTCACTTTCCTTGATCTACCTTTCCCAGTCAAGTACTCCCCTTCGAATTTGTTAATGGGGTTGGGATCCGAAATGCGATCCATGTGCATCTTTTCTGCAAACTTAGGAAGATATTCAAAAATGTACACCATGGTCTGGTATACCATAAATCCCTCCACCATAGAACCGTCAGGATGTGCTCTTTGTCAAACCAAAGCCTTCAAAAATTTCAAGTGCCTCTCAACCATCCACATTGACCTAGTGTGTACAGGTCCACACAATTCAATCTCCTCAACTTGGTGTATGAGGTAGTGTTCTTGTGCATTGAAAAAAGTTGGAGGTAGACACTTTTGCATTTCACGCATTAAATGAGGAATTTTTCTCTTCCAATATTTTATATCGTCTTTATGGATTTCTTTACATGACGCAAAAAAATATATTACATAACAAGTAAAACAAATAGCAAATATAATATCTATACAACGAACTGAACAAATATCACTACTTACCTCATGTATTTTCCAAGATCATATATGACTTGCTTGACATTATTGTCGAAGTCGTCTGGGAGAGATAGAGGTAGAACGTACTGCAACAATTATAAAATTATCTTTTCATTTTTTTGTAACATAATACAATGAAAAGTACATGTACGTGCAGTACTTAAATACATAGTAAAAACACAAGAACATGAATTACCTTAATGAAGGTATGCCAGTCATGCGTTTTCATCCCTGGCCCAAATTCACTTTTCTTTGATATGAGATTGTTTATGTTCGCAGCAAATCCTATGGGCAATCAAATTTTTCGTATGACTTCTTTTATAGCATTGCTTTTCTGGTCCGTTAATAACCAAGGAAGCTCACTTGTATTAATCTGGTCTCCATGGCTATTTGATTGAATGACATTTATCTTTGCATGATTGGAATCCTGAATGTCAGTACATATTTTGACAATTTTTTCTTTGTCATGCCTTCCATCCAATATTTTCCATAATGTCTCTATTATATTCTTTCCAATATACATAGTATCAAATAAATGAACAATTTGTAACTACTCATTGTAGGGCAACCTACTAAATTGTTGCGGATAACTTTTTAGTCCCTTAGAAAGGTGGTCATTTATGCCTTCACGACCTTCATGATCATCAATCAAATCATCAGTAAACAAAACAAAATAGAAAAGATGTTTTATGACAAACCAATAGATGGAATGGCATTACCTTGATGATTAATTCTATTATATTCCAACTTCCACATGTGAGGTGTCATTCTTCGTGGCTTTGATGTATTCTCTTCTTTCCCATTGAAAATATGTTTTTTCAGTATTTCGATACTTATGATTTTTGTGGAGAAAGTGCCTATACTCATCAAACACCTGCTTTCCTAAACTTTTTGAATGACGGGATTTCATCTTTGGACCACAAACAGGACATGCAAATTTTCCCTTTGTTTGAAGACCTACAAGATAATGTATAATTGGATTAAATATGATAATTTTGTGAATTATAATGTTCATGCACAACTTAAACACTATAACATACCACAAAAATGTGTTAGCCCTGGGGCATCGTGCATTGTCCATAGAAGCATCGCATGGAATTGAAATTGTCTTTGTCTTATTGGTCTAGAGACATCATACATAGTGACACCATTCCATAACTCCAGCAACTCGTCGATAAGAGGCTCGATTTATACATTCATATCTTTAACTTGGTACTTACCTAATCAAATGAACAGAAACATTACATAATTATTATGACCATTTTACTGCAATATTTATAATTAAATTTAGATGACTATATTTAAATGATAAAATACCTGGAACAATCATTGCTAGTATTATGTGCTCCCTCTTTCTTGACATCCATGGAGGAATATTATTGTTGATAACAAAAATAGGCCACACTGAGTAAACAGATCTCATCTCTCCAAATGGATTGACACCGTCCGCTGCCAATGAAGTCCTGAGATTACGAGGTTCTTCTTTAAAGTGTGGCCACTTTTCCTCTATGTCCATAAATACTAAACCATCCACAGGCATTCGAATAATGTCATCTTGACTTCTATTGCGTGCATGGTAATCCATAAATTGTGCCAAGCTAGTGCACTTGAATAATCGTTGCATACGTGGAATAATGGGAATATAGCGAAGAACCTTGTGAGGAACCCTTTTTGTTATTTGATCTATTCGATATCTACTGATATGACATTCAGGGAATTCAATTTGAAATTCATGTTGTTTGTGATATATAATATGATCATTGGGACAAGCATCTATTGCTTGATACTCCATTCCAATATATTTCATAACGGCAGATAATTCTTGGTATGAGCAAAGTAGAATATTTGATGGTGGTAACAAAAACTCACCTATCAATCTACAGCAAAAAATATAATTTGTTAATATAAAGAATATTAATGGTACAGCATGATTCACAGTTTATTATGACATATATGACATACCTTAACATACGTGACATTGTTATATTGGATAAACCATTCATAACCTTCAAGTTCACCAACAACAATACATCAGAGAGAAGAGTTGTTTGCAAGCCTTTGTAAAGGGCCTCATATGCCTTCTCAAGTAGAGGGACATCATGAACAACATCAAGGTCATCTTCATCATCATGATCAGTTGCACAAGTACTAAATGTGTCATGGATCAATGTATTTGTACCATCATCTTCAATTGTGTTTTCTGGCTCATGATCGCCATCTTCCATGGGATCATTATCTTCAGCTTCGATATTCACACCTCAATGTTCGTCCACTTCGAAAACCATATTCTCTAGGTTGTGTTGATCCATACCATGTGCTCTAGGGTGCTCGACCTATATAAAATTGATAAACATAAATAAACCATGATCATGATCTCATCATCACATGATTTATTATGTATATAAATTGTTAAAACGATATAATGAAAGACTTACCAATGGATGATAATCATGTCCACCTTCAATGTGACCATGCAGCCTACAATGTTTCTTCATTGTTTTGATTAGAAGTCTTCTAGTCTTTAACCCCTTACAAATTTTGCAGGGACAATAACATTTTCCATCACCTTTTCTTTTCAAGTTAGACCACAATCTAGCAATTGTCTCCTTATTTTGTTGTTCGATGATATTGTCTGACATGGTCTTTCTTCACAGGCAAGAAAATCGGGCTATAGAACTAGTTATATAGAAGTTGAAATTTTAGTTATGAAATCATGTTTCAGTATAATATACCAAATTAAATTACTTGAAAATAGAAATTATCATCATTGAACCAAAACCATTTAACTCTTCTTTTTCATCTCAAAACATATCTAATGGCTTTGTGGTATGCAATCCTTGTATAATATATTAAGTTGAATAATGTCTAATTGGGGTAATCCATGAGTGTCTAATGTGAATTCAGTATCCTAAACATTGGAGAGACCTTATCTGACTTGCCTAATCAATGTGGTTGATGTCCTAATATGAAATATTGAGTTCTACCCTTGCCTCTGCATCAAACTTCTCACATCATGTTTATTCAAGAAAGCACACTAATATGAATTGAGCCAACACCATGAGGATAGGGTCAAGTATCATGGAAACTAATCATAATACGTGAAGACGGGGCTCACACATAAGTGTTGGCTCTCAACAATGCCACACTTCCACAATTGTCAATCTCAAGACTTATGCTATTGGGTGAGCACTCATTGATGGCCACAAGGCCAAATCAATGTATGTAGGCTTCGAACTCCTAACGCTAGGCTAGGAGGACCCTACACAAGGTCTATGAACACTCACTTGGTATTACAATAGAAAGAGCCTTCCTCTAGAACTTTGTTTGCAACGCACACATCAATATTGGTAATAAATGTTATGATGGATGGTCTATTAGGATGGTAAATAAAATGCTTATTCTTTTTCCACCCTTTGAAACTACAACAAGGTATTTGACTTGGCAGGGTCCCCACACATCACTTCAACAACAAACATTAGGCAATTCAACCTTTTGCCTTCTCAATGCATTTTTTTTTGTCTTTCACTGGTTTTCTCAGTCCGATACATAGGTATATCAAACCTTTCATGACATCATCACATGTGCCTTCCAATATGTAGTCCTTTCATATTTTAGGTGCCTACACACTATGTTGTTGGTAAGTATTGATGTAGTCTTAAGACATCTCATGACTCCATTACATGCCCACACTTGGGTTTACAAACACAACTCTGTCAAAACAAAACAATATCACTAGTAAAACTATGACTATAAAAATCAATACCCTTAAGACAGTCATAGAAATTTAATCTATTTCATTTGGTTTTGATAGACAAACCCTTCTGAAGGTTGCATAGGGTCCCCTCACCCCTCTCTCTATCATCAACCACTTTAAAATGCCAATCGCTTGGTCTTCCCACCAAATTCTTCCCTGATATGATACATAGCATGAAAAAAGGTCTTCCCACACATTTGGGTGAATTTATATGCTTGGGAGACCAAACTATACATTATTTACTCCTCTCGGTAAACACTAGGTAGGGTTTTGACATTTTTTGGAAAAACTATGATATCTAATTTAAAACACAATGAAATTCAATGCTACAAAAATAAAAAATGAATTTAACTCACTTCTCTACCACATCCAATTGACTTCCCATCAAATTATGATGATTTTCACAATTAAAAATGAAGAGAATCAGACGGAAATGTCAAAAAATGCATATAAAACCCCAATTTCAGTAAGCAAAACTCTTGGATGGCATGCCAAAGGCCTATTTATTCCCATCCAAGTGGGTTACAGCCTCAATCCACCATAAACTAACTTTCCAACCATATTTTTAAGAAGTTTCTACAAGAAATGCAAAAATTGTCATGGCAATATGACAACTTTTTTCCCAATGGACCTCAAACTTTCACAATTAGGTCTCTATTTGTTGTTAGAATGTGATCTATGACTAATTATTAGAGGATATTACTAACTTGGGTATCATGCTTTTATGTGTCTCTAACATGACTCCTAGTAACTATATAAGGATCTTACTAGTCCTAGATCTATGCCTTGTCTTTTTGATATGGTTCCTAGTGAGAATATATGAATCTTCCTAGTTCTAAATGTCATAACTTTTTGTTTTGCATGCTCCATGTGTGTTACCAATGTTACTCATATTACTCACTTTGTACTTCCCTTTTATCTCAATATTGTAGATTGACAATATCATAAGTCTTGGGAGCTACCACCTTTCCAAACTTGTAGTCATCTTGACTCTTCAATATCCTGGTGAAAGAATATTTGGTTTCTCCATATTTTCCCAAGAGTACATGAGCATAATTTCATACTCTTGCTAAGAGGGGGCTAAATATTGCATCATAAGTTGTATCTCTTTAAAAATATACACTAGGTTTGGACTCAATTTAAGTGGTTGTGCCTTATTTATGCCTAATTGTACTTAGGTTTGACAATGTTTCCATAAATTTGGTTCATTCCCTTATTCATGATGTTCCTCATGGCTCATTTTTATAGGACTAGGGTCTTGGGAACCCTTATTCATGGAAATTGGACCTAAAATTTGAAAGATGAATGTTGGATTCGCAAATAGTAGGAATTTCCTCTCCAAATTTGGACTTTTGCAAAAGTTCAATTTGAAAAGGTGCAAGGACCATCCATATAAGGTCCATCTTGAAAATAAAATGATAATACCATCCATGTATATTAAATGATATAGTCAAGTAATAAAGAAGGAAAACCATTTCCTGAAGTTGTCAAATGATTTTAAAGATGCACAACAATCCACTAAATGCAATTCACTAAAAAAGAAAATAAAGTATGCCACAAGATAGTGGGTAAGATGCAAGGAATGAAGTTAAATAGACAAAGAAAAACCATGAATATTACCAAGTCAAAAGGAGTATCTATGACCTCTTAGGTGTTTTTTCACTTGCATAAATTAGACTTCTTAAGGATAGAAACACATGTAGATAGTAGTATGAAGTCTTTTTGACGATTTTTGAAGTAGTTGAAGGAATGGATTATTTTAGTTATATCTAACCCAAGACAATTTCAACTCAAAGTAAGGAATAAAACCATATGTCTTATAAGTTTGGGAAGCTAATTGAGTAGCTGGATAAGGTAGAGCATGACTATAGGGTGGTCTTGAGACTCTTTTAACTCAATTAGAACATGTACCAAGTATCTAGGAGCTTACAAAGCCAATTCAACCATATTTCAAGTGAAAATGCAACAAAAGGAGTAAAAGCTTTGAATACACCTCAAAAACCACTCCTAGGTGGCCAAGTAGGTGGAAATAGTCTTTTCCAACATTTTTTTTCTTCATAGATGCAGCCCTATATTCTCTTTATTATTTGAGATGAGATATAGTACTCCTAGGGCTTAGTTCATCTTAGTTCTTTAAATTCTATGCCAAGTGTTGTAACTAAAAAAATTCTTACAGCAAGAGATATTATTTAATATCATTTAAGGTTGCAGTAGTGCAAGGAACATCAATATGAAAAGAGAAGGGATGAAGAAGTCAATGACCTTGAAATTATACATCAAAACTATGATACAACTAGCTGGGATAGAATTTCCCCCTCATTGGGATAGCCATTTGACTCCTATCAGGATAGTTGAACAAAGCCAAAGAAGGTGGATAAAGACAAGGGCAAGAAGAAGGTTAATGAAGAGAGAGATGTTGAAGAGGAAGAAAAGAACCAGAAAGATCAACAAAAAGAAAATGAAGAAGATTAAGATGTGTAACCTAGTTTGATGTTTCATCTAGTTTTGGACTTGAAAATTATTTATGCCTTGACAATATTTTATGTTTTATGGCTCATGGAAACTCCCAACAGTTAGAAGATCATCAAGCCAAACACTAAATACTTGATAAGGCACTAAATATAAAATAGATTGATTAATTAATACTATTTGGTATGAATTCCTTTGTATATAATAGAATGGATGTTGGATTAATGAATATACTTCTACACACTAATCATTGAGAAATACATTGTTGGCGGTTCTGTTATTACCTAGTCTAGTATCGATCTGATCTTGTTGGGGAAGCATCTCGCAATCAAACCGCAAGGTCTCACTGCCGATTAGTCTACTGTTACCAGGGTTCACCCTCTAATTTGTGAAATTTTGCAACTTATTTATTTTATGCTAAGTATATGTCTAATAGTTTTCCTCTTTCATACGATTGAATACTTCCAACCATGGTAGAAGGGAAGTAGGGTTGCAAGAGTGGTACGGTGATGGTTCTGTGTGGGCAAAGGGTTACAAAGTGTACTTCCCTTGGGCGTAGAGGAGATGGCTTCTATGGAAACCTATTGTAACCTCTTTCCCCTATCATGGTAAACATTCAAATCTGAAATTCTGAAATTCCTCATCCAAACATTATGCAAATCCAAAATTCCTCTTGCAAATATTAAGCAAATATTATGCAAATCCGAAATTCCTCAAATGCAAAGAATCAATGAATGAAGGTGAAGATTAAAGAATTCCACATATTATGCAAATCCAAAATGAAAGTGAAGTTCACCAATTCCTCATATTATCCAAGTCCAAAATGAAGGTGAAGATCCTACCTCGAATGGTGAGTGTGTCGTTTTATCTTGCCAGGGGTTGAGGTCAACACGGAAGCCTGCGCGGGATTGAATGCAACACAAATGACTTGTCCTATTTTTTCTTTTTTTTTAATTAATGCCCATTGCCGTCAAAATTTTGACGAACACGGGCACTTTTTCAAAAAAAAATCAAATTTGGTCACAATATACCTTCTCTGTCGGAAACCTCCATCGGAATTCTAGACCAAATGTATTAGTGATCAGTCTGTGATTCATCCAAATCACGGGAAGATACAACATATTGTATAAACCAGTCACAGCGATATAGTCTCTCTGATTCTGATAACTGTTGCGTGGCAGGATGTCGCTCCTGCATCTGTAGAACGGGTAGATCCTCCTACACATACACACATCAACACACCATTGGTTGTTTTGTTTCAAACTTTCTTAAGTTTCAACCTAGACTATCAACAGATACTTTGATCAAGTATCTTTGGGTCTCAACAGGTAAACGATCATGGCAAACCTAGACTACAACAGGCATTTATCATAATGACCTAGTCTCAACTGGGTTGCTATGATTCAAAACAACTCATCCATCCATCCACCCAACATAGGCATCAGGAGATAATTTTCCTAACATGGGCATCTTTTTCTGACAGTGGCGCTATTCTGCTAACAATCGCACTAAAACCTATACACAATAGCGCTAAAACAACAAAAGCACTAAATAAACCACACAAACGTGCTATTACATGACAATAGTGCTACAACAGTAACCTGAAAGTGCTAAACATACAATTGCGCTATTACTACTACACAAATGCGCTAAACCTGACAAACGCGCTAAAACTACTAGACAATAGTGCCATTGCGGCACAATGGTGCTATTTTAGGCGACAAAAGCGCTAAAACACGGTTTTAGAGCTATTGTCTTGATTGGACTTTGGCGCTAGAAAAAACATACCAAAAATGCACCAAACACAAAATTCAAAATTTGTGTGCCACTGGTTCGTAGTCATCTGGCCACTGAAATTGACGGATCCTCTCTAGTCGATGATCCTCTATAGGCACAGGCATGATGATCGTTGCTCACTCCTTCGCCAAAATTCACTATCAGAGCTTCAAACTGCCAGAGAGATAGGTGCAAATGTGCCTCTTTTTACCCTTCCCTCCATATGTACCCTCCAACCCTAACCCTAATTCACCCCTCTCACCGTTGTGGTCCCTATGAACTTCCAACGCCTCTCATTTCTCCATTTTAACTCTAATTTCTTCCATTCTTTCACCGTTATTGTTATTTTCTTCTATTCTACCTCCCCTCCAATTCTCGTTCTTTTTTGAGAGATCACCCAATTTTTTGAAATTTTTTCAGCCCATCTCTCGAGAGGGCATACCACCCACTAAATTAACATTTATGGGGCATATTTCTTCACATCTATTTTTCATACCACCCACTAAATTAACATTTATGGGGCATATTTCTTCACATCTATTTTTCTTTCTTTGAAATGACGTGATAAACTACACCGTCTCAAAGAGGAGCAAATGTAGTCACATAAATCTATCCACTTAATTAAATGAATATTTACTATTTATTTGATTATTTAACCACTAATCATCGGTTAATTATGTATACACCTAAAAATGGTCTGAAGATAATTAATTAAATAAGCAATTATTTAATTAATCATCTTCCCCAATTTAATTGAATTCATCAACAATTTGATTAAATCCTCCCCTTTCATCTACTTATTAATAAATCTAAGGATTTATTTAATAGGTTCATTCCAATAATCCTCTTTAATTAATTAATTCAAATTAATTAATTCCCTCCACCAAAATCATTTCTTCTAATCCTTTAATTAATTAAAACAAATCAAATTCATGAGTTGTTGAGATTAATTAGCCTTTTCCCATTATTTGAATTTTTAAATTCAAATTCTCCTAACTTCTATCACTCCTAAACCTAACCCATTCTACCTACCCACATGTCCCCTTTCATCCAACCTCTTCTAGAATCTTTGTGACACTTGTCACTAAGTGTTCCTTTTTATCCAAACCCCTTCTTGAAGCCTCTTGACACTTGTCACCATAGAGATGACAGATGTTCCCTTTAATCCAACCCCTTTGCCAACCTCCTCCAATTTAACCACTAATATCTTCAGATCAATCTTGACCATTGATTCTTCCCACCTCACCCCTAGCCTTGGAAATCCTATAAATAGACCTCATTTTGGAACAATATGGACCCCATCTCATTTTCATCTTATGCATTGTTACTATAGCCATCTAGCTTCTAGTTTATCATTTTTAGCAATGTTATCATGCTCAATCTTAGATTAATTGCATCTTAATCTTAGTTCATTTTCTAGATCAATCATGAATTCATATAGCTTAATCATGCTATTCTTTCTAGATCATGCATTTTCATCATTCAAATCCTCCATCTAAGTGTAGTCAAGTCACTGGAAAATGCATAATCAGATCTGAGAGCATTTTTTCATACTCGCATTTATGAGGAGGCAATAAGTCAATTAGCTATGGTTTTACTAAATCTTCTAACCATGCTTGTAATGATTTATTGAGTGCATTGTGTTTGCAGGTACAGGTACACTTCACAAAGATCGACATTTTGGCACCCACCATGGGGCCGAAATCATCACTTTTGGCCTCTTAATCTTCAGCAAACTTCATCTTTGTTTGGCTCTAGTTAAAAATTTTGTACAAGTTTCCTTTTCAGCTCGTACGAACTTCCTTTCAGCCTAGGATGACACCTCATCCTAACTCATACTAGGTATAAATATGTGTCATACGAGGTTCTATGTTGCAAATTCTTTATTCGTACTAGGTCTAAAGTTGTGTCGTACGAGTCTATTTCTTGCAAATTCTTTACTCGTACTAAGCATAATTCTATGTCGTACGAGCTGGTTTTGGCTTGTGTCAGAGGTCTAAATATTTGTCATACTATCTGATAAATCATGTCGTACAAGTTTCTGCATCTATGATTTTTTGATAAACTGCATGTTAGGGTTTTCTAATTCTAATCTAAAATTTTCTAACACTAACCCTGGCTGGTTTATGAGATTTTTGGTAGCCTAACTCTTTTCTGCAGGACGATTGACAAAGATACGCTTGTCAAAGACATAATTCAAAAACCAATCAATGATTACTAATTGATCTATTTTGCAAGTTGCCTATGAATCCGACTAAACTTTGTGTATTTATTAAAGTTTTCTAGGCACACTTCAATTTTGCTAAAGGAAATGAACAATCATGTCTTATGTGTCTTTTGATGATAGGCGAGTATGCTCTCACCTTTCTTAGGTGATCAGAAAGCTAGACTCATCTTTTGCTTTCATTAGAGCATTTCTTTAGCAGGCCTGCCCTCCTGAGGAGTAATAACTCTTAGCCATTAAGGTTGGTGAGAGGGGAACGACCTAAGTGGGAACAGCTAATGCCAAGTAATCCAACCCACTATAAACTAAATATGTTTTTGATGAAAATCAAAGCAACGGTAGTGCTCAGGAATAGCTCTCCTTAGTACCTTCGGGTATATCAAACCTTAATTTTCAAGGATGGGAGACCTCTTAATTGATTTTATACCCTGACGCACCGAACGGATCCCTTACTAGTGTTGGTTAAAATAGAAGCTACCTCATTCACCTCTGAAAGGGTGATAATCTATGTACAAGAGAGATAGTAACTCTCCTAAGACACTTGCCATATCATGCCCCCATTAGCCTTTGGAGTCGGATAATACGGTGTTGAGAATCCATTGCGTGAGACTCAGCGGCTGTATTCTGATTAGCTATTGGGTGTGTACCTAAGTCAGCAAGCAAAGGTTTTCATTCTCAGCCAACTTCCTTAGGGTTTAGCATGCTTGGAGTCATTTATCACATCATGTGTTTGTTGTGTATTCATCCCTAAATCGACAAATCAGACATCCAAAAACTGGAAGACATAAGCAAAACATTAAACTTCAGTTATCAAAAATTCAACCAAACAAACATTTTTTATCTTTGTCTGGTTATCTGTCGTACGAACCTATTTGCATAAAATTTTGTGTCGTGCTACACAGCATTCTATGTTTTACGAGTCAATTGTTTTGTCGTATGGTTCAAAAAAGTTTGTCGTACGAGCCTCTGCTTTTTACATGAAAACTTTTGCTTTATCGTATAGACTCATATCTTGTGTCATTCTAAACTGCCCATCTAGTCATATGAAACTCTACATTTGTCAATCCAGAGCTATGTCCTGCATGCCTATTTCAGATTTGTCATTTCTGCCTGATCAATTTGGAGTAAACATAAACACCTGTTAACTGTCAGTCTGTGCTTAGATCATCATCTTGGTTCACTTGGTCAAGTTATCACCTGTCAAAATCAGACTCTAGAAGATAAACACCCCAAGATTTTCAAGTGCTCACCCTCAACAAGTTCAAAATCTAAACATCTCAAAGTGCATTATCACCCTCTTTGGTAAACTAATCACTCAAACATAGTTTCTCATCAGGATCAATCATCCTTTATCATGAAACTGAAACATTTGGTCAAGATAATCTTGTCCCACATCGTAGGATATATCATTCCTACTAGACTTGGTTCTTATCAAATCATCACCATTGCACTCCTAAACCGAAGATCAAAAAACTTGCAAACTTTTAAACACTTGAATTCTCTTTTAGTGTCATATCACTTTATTGCCTTGAAATTGATTGTTGATCACTTATCAAAACAACCTTTTGGACAATCGAATACTAGCAAAATAACACATGTGTATGCCCATTCTAACTAGAGCTCAGAGATGAAGGATCGCAGAGACTGAAATCGAAACATTGAAAACATTCGAAGAGCATATAACCATGGAACATGAAGATGAAATACAAGTTGAAGAAGAAATAACATAACAAAACATTAGAGACATCAAGAAAGATCCCCAATTTGACAAATTTATGCAGAAATTGTTGGAGGAAGAAAAAGAAAAATACTTTATAATATTAGCCAAATCTGGTGCTACACTTCCCCAAGATTTTGATGTGAATAAATTGACACAAAAGAAAAGTGACCCTCCCCCTAATAAAAAACAATATGAGGACATCTTTGGTCTCTGCATGAATGACACATCAATTCCCAATAACACAAGAACCAATGAAGAAACCGGCATACCTAGAAGAGATGAAGTAGAAATCCGGAATAACATTCAATTAAATGAGGATACAAGAAGAGATAGAGATGAAATTGTTAGGATTCCCAAATATAATGAGAGGGGGGGTGAATCAATATATGACCGGTGATGGAATTTTCTTAACTTATAACATGTAAAGCATTTCAAAACTGTGTACCGGTAAAGAAAAAGTAATGCAGTAAATAAGAATAACAACCACAACATGAAAGACACACCATAACACAATATCTTTAACAAGGAAACCCGATGTGGAAAAAACCTCGGTGGGATTTGTGACCCACAATATTCGCTTACTAGCCAATAAAGAATATTATTGTTACAATAGGGGCCTGTACATGCAGGAAGGCCAAGTGCCTAGAGCTCACTGCTCAGTTACAAAAGAAGTATCACTGACTTACAAAATGGATTATGCAAATCCAATGTCATGTATTGCTTTAGATTAGCATCTATTATGCCAGATTCAGTACCAGTTTAAGCTCTGCAATAATCATAAACCCTTATCCAAAATTTGTCTTACAATTCGTACATTAGGTCTACAATAATCCTTCCTTATTTACTCCTACTAAATGATCTACAAGATCTCATACTTATATGAGTCTTATTACAATCTGCCATGTTGTCTTACAAAAATATTTTACAATTAAATACAAAATATAATTAAACAAAATTCTTATCGGCTAGGGTGTCGGTAATCTTCCTTTTCGGTGCGGTGAACTGTATGCTGGTGTAGAGTCTGTCAGTGTCGGTGCCTATCGGTATCAAATGATTGTAAGGTTGCCATCAATGACATTACCTTCAATCACCTACAATTTCTCATTGGAGTGTGCATTTACCAACAATCTCCCCCTTTGGCATTGATGGCAACACTCATGAGAAAAATCCAAAGAGTATCCAAAAATGTTGTCCAAAAAGAATTTGCCAAAATTGTCTTACCAAAACTATGTTATCAAAATGTGTGCTCCCCCTGAGCTGATGATGTCTTTCTTCAATTCATTTTTCTCAGTTCCATTACTCCCCCTTTGACATCAATGACAAAGGTTGTCAAAATGTCAACTGAGTGCAGTTTCAGCTTGATCCTTGTAGCCGGTTGGTTACAATCTGAAAAAGGTCTGCCAATACAAAATTCAGGCTCTCGGTGAACTTGTCACTGTCCTTCAATGTTGCCTATGTTCTTTGAATTGTACCAGTGAGGTGATGCATTTTCTCTTCCGGTGTCTTCAGTCTTGGAACAAGTGCCTCTGAGATCTCTTTTCTCAAAGAGATGAGGTAGTCCAATTTGGGACTGAGTCTTCATTTAAGATCTTTTGCCTTTCCTTTTATTCTTTCCTTCTTTTTTTCCAATTTTTTAAGTTTTTCCTCAAAACCTGCTATTTCTTGCTCTATAACTAATAATGGTTCAGATGAACCAATGAGATTGTCAGCCATATCATTTATTTCTTTTTGCACCTTGCTGATCTCCTTGTCTATATCCATTGTCAAAATATTAGTCTTATATGTGTCTCTATACAACTCCTTAAACTCCATTATTGTTTTGCTTAGTGCCGGTAAAAGGGTACCAATGTGTCCCATGTACTTCTTCATTGTCTCATCAAATAATTTCTCTTTTTTTTAATTCATTTTCTCTTTAAATGTCTCCTCATTAATCTGATCAACTGTCAAAATGTTACCGGTGATATACTTAGACAATGTGTCTAGTTGACTTAAAGAATCTTTATTTTCCACATTGCACTTGGGTGCTATCAATTTTAGAATAGGAATTGTATCATCAATAGCCTTATATGCTTATGCATTACACTCTATGATTTTCTTAATGGAATCCAAGAGTACCTCTGTTACATTAGTTGGTTTGAATTCTATCATGGAAGAACCAGATGATTGTCCAACTACCTTAACAATCTACATTCCGTCAGTGTGAGTAACCTCTTTGCTTGTATTTGCCTCTGGTAGGTCAGTTTGTGTCTGCATTTCAACTAGCAAAGGCTTGGGTTTCTCAGCTATTTCCGGTGGCACTATCTCTGCATGAACCTGTACCTCAACCTTTTTTTGTTCATGTTTCACAACATGTGCCTCAATGGGTTTCACTGTGCTTTCTACTGCTAGTTTCTCTAATGAAGTCTCAGTATTCACTGCCAGTTTCTCAGTGTGCACCTCTGTACTATCCACTGCTGATATCTCAACTGGTTTCACTATGTTGTCAGTCAGTTGCTCTAGCTCAGTGGGTTTAGCAATGTGTGATTGTTGAGTTTGTGTCTCAACATTTTCAACTGTTTTCTCTAAATGTGTTTCAACTGCAATATTTTCAGCCGATGGCTCTGTTGCCACATCTCTTTTGTCAGTTGTTTCCTTATCCACCACAATATTTAACTCTTGTGTATCAATATTCATTGTGTATAACACCTCAGAATTAGGATTAGTATCCTCATGTGGTGTATCCATACTCTCAGTTATCAATCGTTTGTCAATAGTTTCTACCGGTAGAATATCAGAGAGATAGGTGGGGGCAAGTTATCAGTTATCTTTAGGCTTGGAGGTCCACCTTCCTTACCTTTTCCTCTGTCCTTATCCTTTTGGTAGACTATGATGGTCTTAGGTCTTTTAAGTTCTTCTCGTTTCTCCTTTTCAACAAATAATATATCCCATTGATCTGCAGTTTCTTCAAACATTTCATTCACTTTGTCTGCCATTAGTGCTACATGTCAGTGTCCGGTTAAAAATATTGTCCGGTTGGCCTCACTAATTAATTCATCTATCTCTTCAGTGGAGTTCACAAGGTGAACTGCAAGTAATTTTTCTATTTTTATCTTTTTATCTAACTCAACAATAGCTACCCTTCTAGCTTCTAGTCTTCTGTATAAATCATTGGGTATATCATCTACAATCTCCATCAAAAAATTCTTGTATATGTCTAAGTGTAAAATTGCACTATTCTCTATGCTCTCTTTATCATCATTGGAAAGTGTGTTATACAACTTGCTAATATTTTTCAATTTTCCATCCTCAGTTATTTCATTTAGAAGTTTGTCTAGTGGAGCAATAGCCTGTTTTTGCTTTTTCTTTCTAGGTGTCATCTTTTTAGCTGGGGGCCTCACTACCTGTTGTTTTTATCTTGTCTTTCTGGGTGTAGGTGAGGGTGTCGGTGAGGGTTTCCTTTTTCTTTCTACCCTTTTGAACTCAGTCGGTATCTCACTGTCAGAAGAAGTTGCAACCGGTGAAAGATGAGCTTCCGGTTGAAGTCCTTCCAATTCACTTTCCTTGATACCAGTTTTCTTTAATACATCTTCCTTTATTGCTTTAGCCTATCTAGTACCTTTCCTCACTATCTGTTCAATTTTCTTGACTCTTTTCTGAGATTGAATGCTACTTTCAATTATTTCAGCATTGCCAAAAACTTTCTCAGATGGTTCTTTAGGTGCTTCAAGGAGGGCTTTAGCATAAGTTTCAATTATGTTATCATCTGTCTCATATCCCATCTCGGTTACCCAAATAGTCCTAGGGACAACTGCCTCCATCCAGATTTCATCTTTCTTGATTACAAAGCATATCTCTTTTTGATATTTATCAGCAATTGCTTGAGATAACCTTATTCTTGTCTTCATTCTAGCCTTCAGTGCTTGAAAATGTTCATTTATATGTTTATCTCTATCATCTCCCATGTTGTTCAATATGTCCAACAGTTGCTTTCCTACCAATATATCAGAACCAAAGTCTTTCCTACCAATACCGAGTACTTCCTTGGTAATGTATAGCATTAAACATACAACCAAATTTCCAAATCTGAAACTTCCCTTCTTATCACCTTTGATTTTCTTCAAGTTGTCTATCAATCCATCTTTAAGCCATTCTTGCATTGTCATTCACCATGTCATATGCACTTTTAATACATAAACTGGATACTGAGTTTAATCTATTTGCATGTGTAGCCTTATATCCAAGAATCATACTGACAAATATAACATTGATGTCCTTCACATCATTGACTCTTAGAGATCTTTTGTCAAATGTTGCGTCGGTTAAGGTCATCACAGTGTCATTTGAAACTTTCTTAGTTCTGTCAGGCTTGCTACCAGTGGAAGGTAAGCCTGTTACTGCCTTAACTGCTTCTTTAGTGATTTTATGGATGGAATCCAACCAAAAGAATCTACCATGGACTCTACTTAGGACTATTCTTATCACATCTTTAGGAAAATCAGGAATGCTAAGAATATCCACAAAACCTAGGGTTTCCACTACCTTGTGTTTCGGTTTGATATACCATTTCCATCACAGATTTCAATCCTATATATGTTCTTAATTGCATCATCTCCAAGTTCCTTAATATGACAATGTATATACATTCTGGGGTCCTCTACATAAACTACTCCCTTCGGTATTTTCAAAAATGCTCCTAGGGTATCATCTTTCTTCGCAATTTCGAGGATAAGTTTGAATACGGGTCTAGGGCGCTTGATAACTTCAATCACAGTAGGATTTTCAATAAATTTAGGTGTGGATGAGGAAGCCATAGTTATAAATACCTCAATCTTCCTTTAGGATGAGTTCTTGGATGAATGGCTTCACTTTTCGCTAAGGATGCCTTCGCTCAGGATTTTCGTGCTCTCTAGAGATTTGAATGCTCGGTAAATGGAAAAGGAGCCAAAACACTTGCTTTATAATGTTATTTTCTTCAACTACCACATTTAATGTCTATCGGTTAAGTCAAAACTTAACTCATCTACCAGTAAGGAAATAATTCAACTTCTCACCATCAATCGAGGGTAAATTAGCATGTTTTTCAATTCGTTGCCAAACCCCTAAAGGATTTTCCTTCAGTTAGATGAAGAGTCTCCTGCCGGTGGAGTGATACTCTATTTTGTCGGTGGAGGAGTGTTCCCATCAACATTTTTATCTGACTTTCTGATCCATTGTTTTGAGAATTCTTGCTTTACCTCTTCAACTTTTTCTTTACCTTTCAAGCTGGGTCCTTTGTTATTTGTCGGTGATGTCTTACTTCTATAAAAAAATTCAATATGTCCAATCTTGTTACAAGCATAACAAGTCATATTGTTTTTTTTCTGAATAGCCTTCCCATATCCTATACCGGTATGTGTTCTGCATTGATTAGATAAGTGTCCAAATCTTCCACAAACATAACATCTTACATTCATTCTGCAATTTTCAAAATTATGATCAACTTTGTTGCATTTAGAACATTCACCGGTGGGTGTATTAGTGTTCTGATAATTTTGAGATCTACATTGATTTGCTCTATGACCATACTTGTTATAGTTAAAGCATTTCCCATTAAATTTGTAAGCATTAGGTTGTCTTACCGGTTTGTTGTGATCATGATTGTTTGCAGTACCGGAGCTTTCACCAATTTCAAAGCCAAGTCCATTTGTATTGCCATTAGGTTTCTGATTCTTCAACATTTCATCAAGTTCTTTTGAACTTTTCTTGAATTTCTCCTTGTGTTGATTTGCAGTAGTCAATTCATTTTCCAAGATTCCTTTCTGTCTCATGAGTTCAGTTCTGGTCATTTTGTGTGTGCATCAAATCTATTTTTAACATATCATTTTCATGACTAAGTCTTGTGTTTTCATTTCCAGCATCATTTATTCTTCTAACCAAGTCATCTTCATTCTTTTTCCTGTCTTCAATTTCTTTACAAAATCTCATAGTCATATCTTGCATCTCATTCTTCATTGTATTGTTTTCTTGTCTCTGTTTTTTCACCAAATCATTAAGAGTTTCCTTTTCATCATCATCATTCTACATATTTTCAAAAAGTTCTCTTCTCTCATTCCTTGCAATAGTGAGATTTTCTTGAAGTCCTTGAATGATATCTTGTGCAACTTTCAAATCATCTTCAAGTTTGATATTCTTCACCTTTTCTGCATCAAAGTCTAAAAGAGTTGTTTCTAATTTCTTTCTCAAGTTTTCCATCTCTATCGGTGTCAGGATCTTCCTCAAGATGTTAGGCTTTTGAAAATAGAGGACCAAGCTCTAATACCGATTGTTAGGATTCCCAAAGATACTGAGAGGTGGGGGTGAATCAATATCTGACCGGTGATGGAATTTTCTTAACTTATAACATGTAAAGCATTTCAAAACTGTGTACCGGTAAAGCAAAAGTAATGTAGTAAATAAGAATAACAACCACAACATGAAAGACACACCATAACACAGTATCTTTAACAAGGAAACCCAGTGTGGGAAAAACCTCAGTGGGATTTGTGACCCACAATATTCGCTTACTGGCCAATAAGAGAATATTACTGTTACAATAGGGGCCTGCACATGCAGGAAGGCCAAGTGCCTAGAGCTCATTGCTCAGTTACAAAAGAAGTCTCACTGACTTACAAAATGGATTATACAAATCCAATGTCATGTACTGTTTTAGATTAGCATCTACTATGCCAGATTCAGTACCGGTTTAAGCTCTACAATAATCATAAACCCTTATCCAAAATCTGCCTTACAATTCGTACATTAGGTCTGCAATAATCCTTCCTTATTTACTCCTACTAAATGATCTACAAGATCTCATACTTATATGAGTCTTATTACAATCCGCCATGTCAGCTTACAAAAATATTTTACAATTAAATACAAAATACAATTAAACAAAATTCATGTCAGCCAAGGTATCGGTAATCTTCCTTTTCGGTGCCGGTGAACTGTATGTCGGTGTAAAGTCTGTCGGTGTCTGTCGGTATCATATGATTGTAAGGTTTCCATCAATGACATTACCTTCAATCACCTACAATTTCTCATTGGAGTGTGCATTTTCCAACAGAAACAAGAAGAGATCTCAAGCCTCCTAGAATGCAAAATCATGGTCATGCAAGAATAAATCATGTTGATAATCCTATCATGACTCTCACACAACAACTACAAGCAATGCAAACACAAATCCAAGAGATGCAAAGAGGAATGTTAGACGATACTCACTTCAATAAATTTGTCCTTATCCTTTCGACAGAAATATAAACATGATACCATTTCCTTAAGGTTTTGAAACTTCGAGATATGGAAAATATGATGGAAGCACTGACCCTCAAGATCATATATGAGAATTTTTCACAATGAGTATGGAGTTTGCACATGAGGATACCTACTTAATGAGACTATTTCCAAAAATCTTAACTGGACTAGCTATGGAATGGTTCTCCAAACTTCCACCTGGAATCAGATCATTACGGAGTTGGTGGATAAGTTTGTTTCACAATACTTTTACAGCATACAACATGAAGTAACAATGCTAGACCTATGTAACACTAAACAAAAAAGTGGAGAACCCTTCATGACATTCTTACAACGATGGAGACGCCTAGCATCGTGGTATCCTCGTACATTGCCAGAGTATGAAAAAATGGACATATTCATTGACAACTTAAATTATCAAATGAGTTATTACTTAAAAATGCAAGGAAATCAAAGCTTTGGAAAAATGGTTGATAATGGAATCAAAATGGAAGAAGCCAAGATAAAGAAGGGAGAGTTGAAAATTTACAAAGAAGGAGTCCATCCTCCTAACAACAATCACAATGATAAGCCAAAGTTTTGGAATAGAAATCAAAATGTCGTCAACGATGGAATAGTAGATAACAACAATGTGAAACCAAAGCAACTGGTTTTCAATTTATCTACTCACTCAGCAGCAGCATAACAAAACAACAATCACCAAAGAGCAACTATCAAAACTTTCTTTCGAAGACAATTCACAAACATTGGTGAACCCTTGGGATCAGCATTAAAGACACTTCTCGCAAACAAATTGATCACTTTACCAGAAGAAAGGAACTACGAACCTCAAATCAAACCACCTTGGTGGAATGATAATCAGTATTGCGATTTCCATCGAAACAAGGGACATCTCACAAAAAATTGTCAAAAGTTGAAACATGTCATACAAGACTTAATTGATAATGGTGTAATAACTGTGGATGGACATACAACAAATGAATCTCATGCCGCCTTTAAGACTCTGATTCCAAACTATGAGAAAGGTGAGTCATCAACAACAAACAATGGTAAGGGTAAAGCAAAGGTAAACTACGCTCATACATATGACAATATGGTGAATGTGATTGTAGTTAAAGAAAAACAAAATCAAGAACATGCTCATGCTATCACAAGAAGCAAAGCTAAAGTTGTTTTGTCGGGTCTTACAACAAACACATCATCCACTACAACAAAACAATACAATCTAGTGGAACAATTGCAGAAAACAGCTGCCCAAATATCAATCTTGGAACTTTTAAAGCTTTCACCCGCACACAAAGAAATTCTTAAACGAGCATTAGTAGATACAACAGTATCCAAAGATCTTGATATCAATCAATTCCAAACCATGGTGGGACACCTCACAACCCCTCATTGCTTATCATTCACTGACGAAGATGACATGTCCTTGCAACATCGTCACAACGCTCCTTTGCATATTGAAGTCCTTATTCACAAAACCCGAGTAAAATGTGTTTTAATAGACGATGGAGCTGGCCTAAATATCTATTCATTGAGTCTTGTTTGTGCCTTAGGATATTCAAAAGATGCAGTTGATGTCTGGAAAAGGATCACTATAAAATCCTATGATGAAGAAGAATGTTCCTCCAAGGGAATTGTGATACTACCCATCAGAGTGGGACCTCTACAAAAAGACAGAGCATGCCAACTTCTAGACTTGGACCTATCATATAATGTGCTCCTAGGAAGACCATGGATACATGACTTGCAAGTTGTCCCATCATCATACCACCAATGTGTGAAATTTCCCTACGAGGGACAAGAAATCATAATCTCTGCAGATGCAAATCCATTCCAATATTGTAGCAATCTAAAAATGGCCCAGGAAGTAAGTGTTCCTCATAGCAGGGAAGCAACATCTTCGAACACACAATCCAAGGAAAAATCATTCGCCTCTATTCTATCAAGTATGGAAAAACAAATGCAGCTAAGAGATCGAGGGAACGGAGAATACTCAATATCACAATTACCACTTTCTCCTAAATCCTTGGGAGAACCATCAAGCTCTAAACAACAACCAATTGTGAAACATCTTCTGATATTTGATGGAGCATTTATTAGTGTTGGAACCTTATCAGAGGAGACAGAAGACAAAGATGTACTACAATGGCTATACAAAGATGAAGAAGTTCAACAAAAGGTCAACAATGTCAGAATACCTACAGAAAAATATGGAAAAGGATTCAACATTCTTCGAAGAATGGGATACACTGGGACAGGCTCTATAGGAAAAAGAAAAGGAGGTATCTCAGAACCTATTCAGCCTCATACTCAGCAGACTATAAACAAAATAGGTTTAGGGTATGGACAAGTCACTATACCGAAAGACACATCTTTTAGTCAACAACAAGAGGAATATGAAAACAGACAAGAACAATTGGCAATTGAAAGGGAAAAAAAATCAGTTAAGCAACAAACACAAGCAAACACAAAATGGCAAAAGAAGCAAGATTCAAATCAACAAGAGAAACAAACTAAAAACATCTCTCAAGAAGCATTAAATCTCAATCAAAACAAAAAAGAAGCTAATATAAGTCCAGGAGAACTCATAGAAAAGTTGACAAAACTCAATCTCAGTCCTGAAGAGGTTGAATATGAAAAAAGAAAAAGTATAGCCAGAAAAGCAGAAGAAATGTTATATGACCAAATCTATAGACTACAAGCTGCAAGTGATATAGATTCTAATGAATGGGAATGGGATTCATATCACTCTGAAGATTCAGCTAAATAAAAATGCTTTGAAGGAGATGTAGAAGTTGATGTAGTTCACATGTATGCAGGACAAACGTCAGGAACTAGTTCACTTGAATTAGAATCACATTCGGCTAACTTGGACTTAATCGAGGACGATCAGGAACTTCTTACGCGAGGTCATTCTGATGAGAGTATCATTTTAGACATTGACATACATATTGAAAAATTTGATACTTTCATCATGACCCTTGAAACCCTTGAAACATACCAACCTGAAGACCCTCTACCTCTAATCCACCCTGAGCTTATCGATTGGGAAAATGAAGGACATACCGCTATTGATACCTTTCCAAATGACCATGTCATATCTGTATATCTTTACACAATCGAACCCGTAACAAATTTAACCAGAAATTTCAGCAACGCATCTTCCAGTCAAGTGGGTGCCAAATCTCCTAGTCGCAAAAGTGAAAATAAGGAAAACAATATCAGGTCTGATGCTGAAAACCATTTATTGGCAACATTAGATCAAGAAAAAGTAAAAAGAAAGGACGCATCTAACAGTGAAAACCTCCTTGAGGCGTCAGAAGATGGGAGATTTGACACTTTACCTGAGCACTATCAAGAAAGGTCATCCATTTTGATCGAACCAATAGAGGCAGTTAACATTGGCACAATAGAGCAACCAAAGATTCTTCATCCAGCGACTTCTCTATCAGAAGAAGAAATGCAACAATATGTGGAATTCTTCAAATGACGATAAATCAATTTTGCCTAGTCATATGTAGACATGTCAGGGTTAGATCCAGAGCTTATTATGCATCACTTGAATGTTAATCTAAGAGACAAACCAGTTAAACAGAAGTTACAGAAAATGCATCCTCATATTGCTCTTCTAGTCAAGGCAAAACTAAAGAAATTACTGGATGTCGGATTCATCAGACCTATAGCATATCCTCAATGGGTATCCAACATTGTTCCTGTTTCAAAACCAGATAAAAGCACCAAAATATGCATAGACTTTAGAGATCTTAATAACGCATGTCCCAAGGATGACTTTCCTTTGCCTAACATCGACGTCATTGTAGATTTAACTGTTGGACACTCCATGTTTTCTCTAATGGATGGTTTCTACATATACAATCAGATCAAAATAGCACCTGAAGATCAAGAAAAGATAGCTTTCACATGTCCATGGGGTACTTTCTGCTGGAACGTCATGTCTTTTGGATTAAAGAACGCATGTGCTACATATCAAAGAGCTATGACAACTATATTTCATGACATGATGCATACATTCATGAAAGACTATGTGGATGACATATTAGCTAAATTATACAATAGAGATCTAACATATAGAGATACTGGAAAAGATCTTTGACAGGTTAGAACAGTACAAGCTAAGGTTAAACCATAAGAAATGTGCCTTTGGTGTTACTTCAGGAAAGCTATTGGGATACATTGTTTCAGCAAGAGGTATCGAAGTGGATCCAGCTAAGGTTAAAGCAATCATGGAAATGGAATCTCCCAAGAATATTAGTCAGCTCCAATCACTCCAAGGAAGACTTCAGTCAATCAGAATATTTGTGGCTCAATTAGCAGATAAATGTCAACCATTTACTTACCTATTGCACAAACATGTTAATTTTAAATGGGACCATCAATGTGAGGAAGCATTCAACAAGATCAAGGCATATCTCATGCAACCACCTGTTCTAATGTCACCAATTCTAGGAAAGCCATTATTACTCTATGTATCAACTACTGAAGCATCATTAGGAGTTGTTCTCGCACAACAAGATAAGGAAGGAAAAGAACAAGCCATCTACTACATCAACAGAACACTAGTGGGATATGAGATCAACTATTCACCAACAGAAAAAGCATGCTTGGCAGTAGTTTTTGCTTCCCAAAAATTACAACACTATCTACTATCTCACTTCATCAAGTTAATAGCTAAAATCGATCCTCTAAAGTATTTGCTCAACAAAGCCACATTGACAGGACGAATAGCAAAATGGATCATGATTCTAAGTGAGTTTGATATCAAATATGTTGACAGAAAAGCTATCAAGGGACAAGTCATCGTACATCAACTAGCAAAAACACCACTTCAAGATGACCATCCTCTACAGATTGAATTTCATGATGCTGATATCCTAACAGTTACAACAAAAGCATGGCAACTATACTTTGACGGTTCATATACACAACACGAATCAGGAGCAGGAATTCTATTCATCACACCACAAGGTCATACAATCCCGAAAGCATACAAATTAAGCTTTTCGTGCACAAACAATATAGCAACGTATGAAGCATTGGTAACAGGTATCAAAATGGTTGTAGAATGGAACATTAAACAACTTCAGGTCTTTGGAGACTCTCAGCTTGTCATTAATCAAATCAATGATGACTATCAAACAAAAGATGACAAACTCATGCCTTACAAAAAGATGGTTGATGATATCAAGAAGTACTTTGTAGAAATAGCTTTTGAACAAATTCCAAGAAATGACAACAAAGCAACAGACGCCATGGCTACGCTTGCTTCTCTCCTGCAGACATAGGAAAATCAACAGCATTATGAATTCCTGGTAGAAGAGTTGTTCCATCCTGCCTTTAATTATCCTGATTCCCAAACCATATGTCAACTTATTGGACATGATTCCTCCCACTATGGCCAAAATTACAAATACCTGAAAGACAATATCTTACCTCCTAACTTATCAAAAAACCAAAAGAGAAATTTTATTCGCCAATCCTCCCATTATACTCTCATTGCGGATACCCTATTTAAACGAGGTCTAGACAGTACTCTCTTAAGATGTCTTGAACAACAAGAATCTGAGAAGGCCTTACATGAAGTCCATAACGGCATTTGTGGCACTCATTCAAGTGGTCTTACCCTTTCAAAAAAACTCATACGCTTGGGCAATTATTGGCCGACTATGGAACTAGATTCTTTTAAAATAGCAAGAACATGCAAACAATGTCAGATCCATGGGAACTTGATTCATGCACCAGCACAAGAACTTCATGCTTTAGCAATATCTTGGCCTTTTTGTCAATGGGATCTTGATCTGGTAGGAAAGATAAATCCTTCTTCATCTAATAGACACAAATTCATCCTTGTAGCTATAGAATATTTTACAAAACGGATTGAAGCAGTACCTCTCATAAATATCACAGGAAAACAAATTGTTGCATTTATGTTGAATTACATCATCTGTCGCTATGGAATACCAATGACCATTATCACTGATAATGGGTGACCATTCAAAAATCAAGATGTACAAGAGCTATGCGAGAAGTTCAAAATCCAGCACAAATTCTCCACACCATATTATCCACAGGGAAATGGGCAGGCAGAAGCATCTAACAAAACTATTCTGAAAATCCTTAAAAAGGAAGTGAACGATGTTGGGAAAGATTGACATATTCAACTGAACCCTGCTCTTTGGGCCTACCACACCAGTATCCGTACACCGACAGGTGCCACACCTTTCTCTCTTGTATATGGATCAGAAGCCATATTGCCAATCAAAGTAGAGATACCCTCTCTACGTGTATCACTAAAAGGACTCATCCTAGATGAAGAACAACGAGTATCTAGACTACAAGAATTAGAATTAATCCATGAACGAAGACAAAATATCTTTGATCATCTAAAGGTATATCAGCAAAGAATGTGTCAGAGCTATAATCACAAGGTTAAACCACAAATCTTTCAAGTGGGAGAACTAGTGCTAAAGGAAAATCCACGCAACCAGGCAGATTGAGAAAAGAAAGGAAAGTTTGAACCAAATTGGTTAGGTCCATTTGTGGTCACAGCAATATTTGGGTCAGGAGCATATTAGCTATCAACACAGGATGGCAATCAACTTGAAGAACCCATCAATAGCATGCACCTGAAAAAAATCTATGTCTAAAAAATCATAAAAATAAAAATAAAAAATGAAAAAGTGAAAAATCAAAAAAATCAAAAAAAAGGGGAAAAAGCAGAAAAAATCCTTAAAAAGTGAAAAAGAAAAAAAGAAAGAAAAAAAAACAAATATCAGAAAAAGCGCAATAAAAACAGATGGTGAAAACCTGGCAAATAGGTGCTATCTGTCCGCTAGCTCTTTTGTCTATTAGTTCATGCTTTTTTCCACTTGCATTCATCCTCCATCAGTGCTATTCATATGCATCATCAAGCTTTGTACATACGCAAACATCCCAGGTGGCTTCTTGCCATGGTTTGGATCATTGGATATATCATAACGACTTTGTTTCTATGCTTGGGGCAAAATCCCACACCTAGTTGGGGGCAAAACTCTTTATCATTTTGAGCTAAATCAAATAGGTAGAACAATAGTTAGACAACTCTTATCAAGCAAAAACTAAGACACGTCCAACATTGAACATGAGATCAAACTATCAACTATCAAGCTATCATGAAATCAATCTAAGCACATCACATACTTTTCAGTGGATAATATCTTTTTGGATAATGATTGTAACATGATTGTTCAACTTTTCTATATTGATTTTCACTGTCATGATTTTTTAGTGACTCCAGGATGTCATTGACTAGAGGAACAAGGAAGAAACATGATATTTTTCTTGTTTGCTATCTAAAAATTAATCATTAATATGTGCAAATTTGTCTCAGGACATGATCATCAGAATATCATTGAAGACATTTCTGATTTGTGTATTGAAATGATTAATACTGCCTGTTTTATGCAAGCAACACTCAGGTCATCTCGGTTTAATTATACCTCGATGCTTGTGCTAACTTGCTATATCAAAATCTAGGAAAGAAGTGCTCGGGTCATCGTGGTTTAATTATACCTTCGATGTTTGCACTCACTTCCCACATTTTAAAAGCTCAATGATGACAAAAATGCAACAATCCAGTGACTGGTATGTTCGTAGCTTTGCATTTCATTTGTATTTAGCTTGCATTTCATTCTTGCAAGGGATCCTGAAAGCTCCTTTCATCCAAGGTTAAATCTATCGCAGAAATCATCAAGATATCATCACAAGTGTATACGCAATCATAAGAATGACTCATATATCTTCAGATGTTGTTGACCCAACAAAAATCTTATGCTATCTCTCTCAACAGAATCAACAATCAGCATATCCAAATATTTCAGCAACTTGATATCAACAAACTGACAGTTCTTTATCTATCAACCTTATCAAATCAAATCAATCAATCAAACCTAATTGATTATGAATCATGTCTTATATAGGATGTATCATTTATGAAACTAGACGTTTTGATCATGTCTTATACAGGATGAATCCTTCCTGAAACTAGATGCTTTGATCATCATTGTCTTATACAGGTTGAATCCTTCCTGAAACTAGACTGAATCTAGATCTTATCAATCGAATCGATCAAGATTTTTCAATCTTACCAATCTAAGCAATCAAGCTAATAAAACAACTCACATTTTCATCAACCATGGTTGCAGAAATCAAATCAAATCTATCGGGATATCAATCTCACAAAACTCCAAAGATCAATTATCTCAATTGATCTCCCAAGGGGGCATCATCATACTGGAATTTAGCAATCAAGAGCTAGGGCATCCTATCAAACAAATATCATCATCAAAATGAGAATATTATTTGAATCAAAGCGTCATTACACCTCGCTTCAAAGAGGGGCAAAATGTATACACCTAAAAATGGTATGAATATAATTAATTAAATAAGCAATTATTTAATTAATCCTCTTCCCCAATTTAATTTAATTCATCAACAATTTGATTAAATCCTCCCCTTTCATCTACTTATTAATAAATCTAAGGATTTATTTAATAGGTTCATTCCAATAATCCTCTTTAATTAATTAATTCCCTCCACCAAAATCATTTCTTCTAATCCTTTAATTAATTAAAACAAATCAAATTCATGAGTTGTTGAGATTAATTAGCCTTTTCCCATTATTTGAATTTTTAAATTCAAATTCTCCTAACTTCTACCACTCCTAAACCTAACCACTCCTAAACCTAACCATTCCTAAACCTAACTCATTCTACCTACCCACATGTCCCCTTTCATCCAACCTCTTCTAGAAGCTTTGTGACACTTGCCACTAAGTGTTCCCTTTTATCCAAACCCCTTCTAGAAGCCTCTTGACACTTGTCACCATAGAGATGACAGATGTTCCCTTTAATCCAACCCCTTTGCCAACCTCCTCCAATTTAACCATTGATATCTTCAAATCAATCTTGACCGTTGACTCTTGCCAACTCACCCCTAGCCTTGGAAATCCTATAAATAGACCTCATTTTGGAGAAATATGGACCCCATCTCATTTTCATCTTATGCATTGTTACTATAGGCATCTAGCTTCTAGTTTATCATTTTTAGCAATGTTGTCATGCTCAATCTTAGCTTAATTGCATCTTAATCTTAGTTCATTTTCTAGATCAATCATGAATTCATATAGCTTAATCATGCTATTCTTGCTAGATCATGCATTTTCATCATTCAAATCTTCCATCTAAGTGTATTCAAGTCACTAGAATATGCATAATCAGATCTAAGAGCATTTTTTCATACTCGCATTTACTAGGAGGCAATAAGTCGATTAGCTATGGTTTTACTAAATCTTCTAACCATGCTTGTAATGATTTATTGTGCATTGTGTTTGCAGGTACAGGTACACTTCACAGAGCACGACAAATTAAATTAACATTTAATTAATTTTATCCTCAACCCTTCTGCTATTAACTAAATAAATTATCCAATTTATTTAAATTAATTCATTAAAACTACATCCCAAATCAATTAAATAAAAAAAAAAAATTATTTGATTAACCCCCTTTCCTCTTTTAAATAAATAAATTAAACATTTATTTAAATCCCTAAACTCCCCCCGCCCCCCCACTTGCATTCTCCTACAAATGCAAGTTGCAACCAAAATTGAAATAAATTAATTTTATTTTAATTAAAAACCTATTTTGCCTCACCCGCCAAACTCACGAGACTCTTCTAACCCATTCTAGACTCTTCTAACCACCTTCTAGACTCTTCTAACCATTCCTAATCAAGCCTAATCCATTTCCTAAATATTGTCACATTCCTAAGCAACTTGAAGTCACTTCTCAAAGCCTCCAAAGTCTTTGAAAAGCATTAAATACTTTATGTCTCCAACAAGTTAACCTCTAAAGTCTTCCAAACCATTAATGGCTCTTACATGACCATTAATGGTTAACTCAACTCACCCGTTCATGGTTAGAGACTTTCCCTCTAACTCAACCCCCAATTAACTCATGGGTCTCTTCAAGCATTCATTTCTTTGACCATGGTTATCCCCACTAACTCTTGCACAAGAGTTTATCCATTGGATAAAAGCATTATTCATTGGATAATGAATTTATTCATTCAACTCAAGCCTAACCTTACCTCCCAAGCTAACCCTCAAGTCATCTCAAGCATTTAATGTTTCTTCCCTCTCCTCTCAAGCCATCTCATGTTGACATTTTTCATCCTTGGATTGGGTTGAAATCCCTCATATGGATCACAAACCCCTCAATCCTGGCCCTTGTTGAGATTACTCAATCTCAACCATCCATTTCTCTGTTTTTCCTATAAATAGAGCCCATTCCTTCATAATCCAGATCCAAAAATCTTGTATGCATCTAAGTTATAGTGAAATTTGAGAGAGCATTTAGGAACATTTGCTTTTTGTTATTTTGGCTAAAATTAACATTAGATAATCAAATAATATCTCATATTTAGCTTGTTTACATTTGCATTATCATGATTTTCATTCTATAATCTTGAATCTCCATAAGACATACATAAAAGTGCAAAAAGATGTTGAGAGCTACACTCATTTGGAACTTGGAGAGGAGAGGAACAAGGGAAGAGCAGCTATAAGCATGTTGGGGGGCATTTGGGGATGTTTTATTGCATTACTCCGTTTTGTTATACTTTCTATTTGATGTTTGATATCTCCCTTGATATGTTTGCTTAGGATAGTTATTTCCTTTGTCTTTCATTTCTGATTTAAGACTAACATCATTAACGTTTGATATTGTGTGTTTTTGTGTCTCCTAACATATCCTATTTTGCAGAGCACCAAGAAGGATACATCTCGATGGGTAGGAATGTGGATTTGGATAAACTACCATACATGTGAAGGATGCATCTCGATGAGCAGTGTACAAATAGATTGATACATGCAAGAGACAAGATGGTCCACAGGATCTCTAGGTGAGAGGATTTTCGCTTGGATTTGATCAACATAGTATGGATGGGTGTTTGGATTATGTGTGAGTTAGTATAAGCTCAGATACATGTGAAAAGTTCAGTGTGATGAGGGTAATAAATAGATTGGATAAAATGGGAGGGAGATTGAATAGGATTGGATGGGATAGGGAATATGATAGGATTTGATGGGATTGGTTTGTGGATATAGGATAAATGGAGGGGGGCCAATGACAAGGGAGAACCAAGGCTTGGTAAGAGGATTGATGGATGGATGGGTAGATTGCTTGGATAGGGGGTGAATGGATTAAGGAGATGGATGGTGATAGGATATAGAGGACTTAGGGTGGACTGTGTGCCTAAGAAAAATAGGGAAAAAGGATCCAAATGATTAAGCCTTCTTCTACTTAGGGTAGACTTGCATGCCTAAGAGAAATAGGGCAAAAGGATCCAAATGATTAAGCTTTCTTCTACTTAGGGTGGACTTGTGTGCCTAAGCAAAATAGGGCAAAGGATATAAGGTTTTGATCAACCCAAATGATTAAGAAAAGGTACTTGGGGGAGATTCTTTACCAATCACAAAAAGCCAATTGATGATTGATTAAAGATAAAGGTCTAAATCAAACTTCCACAAAGTGTTGACTTTGGATTAGGATTGATGATTTATGATTGGATTAAAGGAATATTGAATGATTGATTGGGATTTTTAGAGATTTGATTAGGTTGATGTGCTAAGTCCTCAAAGGTGAGAAGAAAATTATTATGGATTGATGATCGGATAAAGATATTAGTTGGGGATTGTTGATTGTTTGGATGGATGAAAATTGATTGGGAGGTTTAGCTCAAACAGAGATGAAATAGAGGTTTGACAGTAACAAAGTGGAGATTGAAGGGTTTGGTCAAATGTTTGGTCAAATTTGGGAGTGTTTTGGATGTTATCTACTCTTGGCAAGAGAAATCAAACAATGATGAGCACATTGGCCAAAGAAACACTTTATGACAAGCGTCAAAGTGAAGGGGGCCTAGATTAGCCCAAACAAAATTTCACTAGTTCTGTACAAGATGAAGACATGCATTAGACATATAACTTATGCTGGAAGATGGAAACCATTCAATAGGCCTCTAGCGCAAGCGATACCTCAAACAAGAAAATAGATAGAGATTATGGTAGCATTGGCTCCTCCTTACAGTGCACTCACTTCTTTGGCATACCAAATTCTCTTACCCCAAATATCCAAGGATCTATTATATGGGGAATTGTTGTCTCATCTTGAGTGGGTACATAAGAGGTAACTTTGAGGTATGATATGCATCCCCTGCACATTGAATGTGGGATTTTGGGCTAATAAAACAAGGTTCTTAGTCAAATTATATGAGGGATCACTAATCCAACAATGGAATCTTGAAGCAATCCACTTAAGGCTCTAACTGAGCTTATCGGTGTAGGGAAGACCTCCACATACATCTAATTCATTCAGCACCTCAGCCGTCTGACCAACATATTTATATAGCAGCTCAGAAAACCCACTCAAGATCACACTGGGAGAGTCAATATCCCCGACATGTACCAATTTGAGATACCATTGTGAGGTGATCAAATCCTCATCAATAATACCCCTCACTACTAAAAGAAAAGGTGAGTGTTGTTGATCACCTTTCTCTCACACCCAAGATCCACGAAGGCGAGCGGTGAGGATACTTGGTGCAACGATGGGTCCACCCTACATGCATGCAAGTGCAAAAGATAGAAAAAAATTGTTCTTTTTAACCCCAAAAATATGTTTGTTAAGCTAAGACATGAAAAAAAATCTACTTTAGTGGAAAAACATGATTTTCTTTGACAAAACGTCCTGCAACAATGATTAGTAGTTTATGATAATTGATCTTGGGCATTCAAAAAAAAGAAGCTGAAAACATAATATGATTAACCCAAAAAATATTGCAAAATCAGTTTCCTTGTGATTTTCTAGGTAATTTCAAAAAAAAGTTTGATAAAAAATGATTTCATATGCTAAAATTATGTGCATTTAAAGTTTAAAAATAAGGGTTGACTTTGAACATGTTAAACTAATTTTTTTTAAATGATTTGGAAAATATAATGAAAACCCATTTTATATCTCTGAGTTTTCTTTCCAACACATTTTGAATTTTTTAAATCCGACACCCAAGCGAAAAGTTATGTTCATTTTGCAAAAACTTCTTTTTCACAAGCGCATGCATTGATTCACGAGCGTAGGCCCTAATTCACATTTTTTGATGAAAAATTCAATAAAAAATTTAGACAGGAGGATTTTTTCATTAAGCGCAGGCACAGGTGCCGATTCCCTTGCGCATGCACTAATTGACCAAAAACCTGCAAAATGGCAGTCAAAAAAATTAAATTTTAAATCTATCACGTTATTTAATGGCAGATGCACTGAACCAATGAGGCGGACGTTAAATTGCAGACCGATGTGCTGAAGTGGAAAACTGCGAGCTAAAAACACTAAAAACTCACACAAATGTTAGAAATTGGGACGTGGGTCCCATCAAGCATGCCAAAATGAAGCAAGGGAAACCAATGCAAAGTTAGATGATTAGTTTAAACCCAAATAAACATGAAAACAAAATAAAGTATAAACCAAGCTTCTTATACCTTGCAAGAGAGAGTTTTCTCTTGTTCCTCTGATTGAGCTATTGATGAATCCAAGGATGTGCTCCTCCTTAGCTTGTTTGGATTAGCTCCTTGATTGGGGTGTGGATTGCTCTCCAAACACAACAAGATTGGTTGGATTTGGATTGGATTTGAATAATGATGGATATGGATTAGATGAGAGAAAATTTGGGTATTATGATGGCATGATGGGTGATTTTGGATTTCAAATGAATAGCATAAGATTAGATGAGAAGTGGATTTGTGAGGAGAGGAGACTCTAATTTATAGATTAGAGGAGGCCAAAATGAAGGGCCAAGATTGATTTTGGGATGAAGGGTTGAGATCAATTTGAGAGGGAGTAGATGGATTGAGGGGACAAGGTGTGGGATTCAATAGATATGCCATAAAGGAATTCCTTGTCTCCACACCTCTCAAGGTTCATGGGGAAGAGCTCCCAAGTACATTGGGAAGAAAAAAAGGAATATAAAATTCCTTCGGGGAAGATAGGAGGAATTAAAAATTCCAAAATAAGAGGATGTGGGAAGACTAAATGGAAAAAGGAATTAAAAATTCCTTGGGAAGAGGATGCATGGGGAGATTCAAATAATTTAAATTTCTTGGAAATATTCAAGGTGATTAGAGATATACAAATGATTAAGGAGATTGATTAGGTATTTGAATGAGTGATTAGAGAGCAAGTGGGAAAGTTAGGAGGATGTGATATGAGGAGAGAGAATGAGTGGATGAATATGAAATTGGAGAATAATGATAATCAGGCTTCTAGAAGAATTAATTAGGCTAAGTGGGGATTAGAAGAAGTGATTTGTAGGAATCACATGACTTGGAATTAATTAACTAAGAGGAATTTAGGAGAATTAATTATTGAGATGACTTTAGAAGAATGGGGAATAATTAATTTTGATAAATTAATTATAGGACTATAGTGATAAGATTGATTTAATTAACCTTAAGAAGAAGGGAATTAACACAATTAAACTGGTTAATTATGTTGATAGGCTTAAATTAATTAAATATTAATTTAATTAATTTTAGGTGTCTACACTCTTAGAGGTAAATTGATAGTGTATTCACAATCTCTTTGCTTAAATACCTAGAGACGCTAGTAATGGTTATAGCATGTTACCTAATGAGTGAACCTTTTGATATCCAATACAACATGACCTACCACTATGAATATAATCATTATAAACTTCACATTATGTGATTTCATCAAGAATTCAATACTCTAATGGCTTGGTCACAAATTAGGAAACTCACAAAAGTTACTAAATAGAGATCCAACCTATGAACTTATTAAATAATGTGTATATTATGATCAATCATAACTCAAACTTGATTATTTTTTATATGGAAAAGAACGCTTAAGATTTCAAAAGATTCCAACAATATCATTGTAGAGAGGAATGTTGTTGATTCTCCTACTCCTACTCGACATTGCTTTATAGTTCACACTTGATTTTATTTATGCATAATTATTTTGGATTATTTATATGCATGGTCTTTGATCTAGGTTAGGAGCAATTAGAATAGGTGGTTTTTGCAACTTTAAGTTAGGATTTTGACAACTATGTATCTGTAGACGTATAAAAAATGACCATATTCCTAAATGAATATTTAATGTTCATTTTATTCTCATTCCTCTATTTAGTTAAATCTAATTTAATTAAATTACCCACATTCTTCTATTTAATTAAATAAACTATTCTATTTATTTATTTAAATTCACTTAAGCCTTTTATTTCATTTAATTGAATAAATCATTTCATTTAATTAAATCCCTTCTCTCTACTTTTTAATTAAATTTACATTTAATTAAATAATTCACCCCAATTAAATAAATCTAATTTATTTAAATCCCCAACTTGCAACCAAAATGAAACAAAGCAATTTATTTTAATTAAATCCTATTATCCCTCAACCACTTGCATTTTCCTACATCTCCCACTTGCCTCCTAACCCTCTTCCAAAAATTTTCTAGAATCCCTCTAATCCTAATTAATTAAGCTAAACCCTTCATTTGTCCCTTTTCCCTAAATTTGAAGAGGTCACTTCTCAAATTTGGAGTAAAGTCTTCCAAAGGCATTAAAACCTTTATGCCTTCAACAAGCTAGCTTGTTGAGTTCCCCCAAATTTGGAAGGACTCTTACAAATTTGTCCCCAAAGTCTTCAAACCATCAATGGTTAACTAACCCTTAGTGGCATGGTTAGAGACTTTTTGCCTAACTCAACCTTCATCTAACCCAAGGGTCTCATCAAGCATTCATTGCTTTGACCGTGGTTATCCCTTTAACCCTTGCACAAGAGTTTATCCTTTGGGTAAAAGCTTTATCCAATGGATAACCTTAACCTTTACCTTCTAAGGTAACCATGAGGTATTCTCAAGCATTTAATGCTTCTTACCTCTCATCTCAAGTAGTCTTATGTTGACAATTGTCACCATTTCATTGGTAAGAATTGTAAACATGGATCGATAACTTTCAATCTTGACCCTTGATAAGATCCTTCAATCCTGACCATCCATTGCCCTGTTTCTTCTATAAATAGAGCCCATTCCTTCTTCAAAACATCGAAGCCTTTAGCATCATAATTATACTCAATTGTAGTAAGCATTTAGCCTCTCTTTGTAATAGGAATAAATCTAATAATCATTTTAGAGTATTTCTAACATCTTAGATTAAATCATATAGCTAGTATATCATGATTAGGATAGTATTTTTAATAACCTTGTCATCTTATCATCTAGTTTAGTTCATTTACTATAATCATGAATAAATAGGATGCATTCATACTAAATTCGATCAAAAGCATCCCTCACTCTTGCATTCGTCATCCCTAAGTCACTTTGCTCAGTGATCTGAGAGCAAAGGCATTGGCTTGAGGGACCTTGTGAGATACCGAACCATGGAACACTCCTTGGGAAGTTCAGTCATTCCTCATGGCTCCATAACTTGCACCAAGAGTCTCATGGGTGTGTGGATAAGTCTTTGAATATTCTCACATTTTGGATTTCATTGAACCGCTTTTCCTGCATACAGTATCAAATGAATCCTCTTTAGTTTAGATCTTCCTTCTAATTAATTCTATGTGGAGCCCTAATTTTCCAACAAACCATAACAAAAAATCATCAAAAATTATAATATTATGTATCCTTGCCTTAATTCTCATCATAGTCATCCATTGTCAATTCTTTGTTCAGAAAAAATTATGATTTGAGTATGGTACAACTATACCAAAATGATATCAAGTGCTCGTCACTTTTTGTTTAAAAAAAAAAAACTATACCAAAATGAATTTTCTCTAAGTCAAATCCTTATTAAACTAGGTATGACTCTTTCTAAATAATCTAGATAGTCATTTGTCACGACACATATAAATCATTCGATCCAAGTGTTACAAGACAACAATCAAATTATTCTCAAGTTCATAAACTAGGTGCACCTTGAATTGTAACTAGATTTACTCTATCTTGAGTATACCTCTCGATTAGCTCCAACTATTTCATTGGATCTTTATCTATAACCTAAAGGTGAACAAAGTTTATGATTGCTTACAAAAAACCTCATTATATAGAAACAAATATCTATTAGTCAAAAACTCTCATAAAGTATAAATCAAGGTATAAGAATTATTCCTTAGTATTCTTTGTTAAATAATATATTATTATTAGGCATGTGTTATATACTTTACATGTTTTACACACTTTATATAATATAAAATGTTCCACAATTAATGTGATCCAAAATAAAACCCTTACTAGAGAATATTGGGGGCTAGCAACTCCTAACACAAGAGGTTTGGGTCAACAAACCTATAAAAATAAGTGGACCGTTCTAGATAGAATTTTTCAACCCATAGTTTTCTGTCTATCAATGTTGCAATACCAATTTAGTGATTTTTTCAGCTATAAATAGTTGTAATAGATTACATTTAAGTACAAGATACATCTTATTGTATTGTAAGTAATCACTTTAATTTATTTATTTTTGTTGATCTTTTTTTTGTAATTTCATCTTATCATACAAGAAGTGTACCAATATTTTTCTATTACATTTAAATTCTAATAAAATTATATTTGTCTTAAGATAAAATAGTTTTGAAGGGACTATAAATTATGTAAATCAAATAGAACATAAACACAATAAAAGCTCAACTAGTGAAAAAACTATACAACTATAGTCAAGTTTCTAAGAAAGGTCTACACACAACTCCAATCATGTTGCCAAGTACTAAATAGTACTCAAGGATCTAGAATAAAAAATGCTAGACCTACCATGTTCAACGTCACATCATTAGATTTGGTATATGATTGGGAGATAGATTTGGGAAGACCTTTTTTATGCCTTTGAACAATTGTGCAAAAAATGTTATCTTCCAAGTCATTGGACCTAGGAGAAGGGGAGAGACCCCTTCAGGGAGCTCATCCAAGGTGCAAAGAAAACAAAGGAGTGTCTAATAAGATATGCCAATCGATCATCTACTACCACAAGAGCCAAAAAATGGCATGTCTAGGTTGAGGGAATAATAGGAATAGTGAAAATGGAAAATTAAGTATCTAGATCGAGTCGGATGGGTGTCACCAATAGGAGTTGAAGTATCCCTAGAAGCATGAAACAGTAAGGTCATGTCAACTATATGATAAATATTCTTAGGATAATGACTTACCATGGGATAACTCACTATAGTTTGAATAGGAAGAGAAGATAAATCATCATGAGAAGACTGGACATCCTAAAAGGAGCCATCAACTATATATAGAGTTAGATACATTAATAGTGAAGTGATCAATGTAATAATTCTTCCACCACATAACTACACCCTTGCACCAAGAAGTTGGACAATATAAATCCAAGTGGCCAATGGAAAATCATTGTGTACATCTAAAGAGGATACCTTCATAGTCCAACTATTGGGTTGAAGGCCTATCCATTACCATCAAAATGATATTTAGTGAAAGATCCTTATAAATATTTGGGTCTACTAAAGTACAAGCATACATGGAGTGGCCCATGAAGTAATTTGTAGTGTCCACCTTCAAAAAGAAAGGAATTGCATTGTCAATGGCCTCATAGCAAGAATTCCTTTAGAAATTTGGGGAGCAAGATTCACTAACCTAACACAAATTGGTTTAATATGGATATGCTCAGATAGGGGGTTGAAGGAGATCAACCAAGGCTTAAAAGAGAGCTTGTGCTTCCTCAAATCAACCATAACTTATTATCAAGAACAAAATCATTGTCCTTTGAAGAGGCAAAATTCATAATGAAGAAGCCAATGTCGTTAAGATAAGTGATGAGAGACAAATATGCTTTATTTTACACTATATTTTATGCCTTCCAATGTGCCTTCATATCCCTTTCTATATACCATTTTATGTTGCCTGTGGTTAAATATATATAAGTGATATTTAATATAGTTTTTGGATAAATTAATGGAAATTTATTATTGATTGACTTTACTAATGAGTATTGTTATTTCATGCCTTGGAATATATAGCTTGTAGCATGCAAATCTTCTTGTCGTTGGAACTTCTTGTTGCATTTTGGACGGGAACTAATGTGTATGGCAGTTTATTGGTTATTCTTAGTATGACAATGACTATTGTTCACATAGTTGTTCGATGTTGGCGTCAGTTACTTGCTTACTATGTACTAGAACCAATGGAGGAAGATGTGCTCCCCAATTGGAGAAACCTACAGATTTATACGTGCTACTTTGACTCTTGTTTCGCCAACTATATGGAGGAAAAACCATAAATTTGTATCTGTTGTTATAAAAAGTCTAGTGCTGGCTATATGGAGGAAACTGAAATTATGTTTGTTTCCTAACTTTTTCTTACTGTTGCAACAAAATCATTAAATCAATGTTTTATGCGAACCATTTATTGCATAGAAGGGAAACCGTATGTTGGCATATGTTCAGAGCTTGATAAAATGATGATATTGTATGTTGTCATTGATGTCAATATGCTGAAGTATGAACCGGTATATTGTAGTAAGCAAACTGGCAAGAGAACCAGCATGATGTTGTGAACCGGTATATGAGAAAAAGTGAAGTGGTATGTTCGAATGAGAACTGGTATATGGGAAGTTTTGTATCGGGGTTTCATTTGGCATGACTACCAGTTGGTAGTCTCAGCTTATGGGTTTCCGATTGATGCATTCCAAGCCTATGTGATTCAACCGATGACATCTTGTGATAAGTTGGTATTGTAATGAAGATCAGATCATGTTGCCATGTCAGCCTTGTGCACATTAAGGATTTCCTTGAGGATCTTGCATGAAGAAGATTGATCCTATCTACCTCAAGAATGTGTGAAATCTCTGTAAACGGTGGATAGCACATGATGGGTTATCAGCTTCCTGAAGCGGCAAAGAATGAACATTGGAGAACATCTTGAGATCTATTCAAGACTGTTGTTTTCAATGCAGTGTGATTAACGGTCGGGATTGAACCAATTGAATTATTAAACCTAAATGTTTAGGGTTTAGGGTTTATGCTACCAACCTATCCATTTCCTATAAGGTCGATGATGTTTTTCATTTTGAAGTTGTTGGCAAATTTTATGTGTGTATCCAAGTGAAGAGATAATTGATTCTTGCCAGACTAGAGAAGTGTGTTGATACCTGCAGAGTGTGATTGCAAAAGCAAAAAAGCAAAAAAGGATATGCCTTGGCATTGTGTGTTGTTATCATATCAGCGTATTACCTGTTGACTTCTAACCATTTCAGTAGTTGGAAAATCCCTTAATTGGGTAGCTTTAACACACTTTTGTGTAAATCCTTTAACAAGGTGACTCAATTCAATGAGTTCTTCAAATCCTCTTGCGAGGTAACCTTTAACAGGGTTCTAACCTTTAACTAGGTATTTAGCCATCCCTTAACTGGGTGATCCCTAGCAGGATCAGTTCCTAGCAGAACCTATTGTAAAAGTCTTTAACCAGACTAGGCTCCTAATAGAGCGGACTTCAGAAGAGTTCAAAGAACAACTTGTGGGTATTCATCCCCACCGTGGTTTTTCCTAGTTGGGTTTCCACGTGAAAAATCAGTGTGTCATGTGTGATGCTTTTCATGTGATGGTTTAGTGTTTTATGTTAAGTGGTAATGCAAGTTGATTCAATGATCATAAGTATTTCTGATGTATTACTTTCTTAAGCTTCTCGGTGAAGTTGTGATAAGGTATTAGGTCTTGAATTGATCTAGGTGTTACCGGTTTTTTTTTTTCATGGTCTCGCTGTGTTTTACCGATAGTGCCCTAACTTAGATTGGTAATGTTGTTTACCGGTTAGTGCAATCTCTGTTGTTTGAGTTGTGGAGAAAGTTTTTATCTGTATTGATTCACCCCCCCCCCTCTCAGTATCGGTTTGGTACTAACTGTTCATCATTATTCATCAATTGGTATCAAAGCATCCTTCAGGTCCTTTGTGTTGTAAGCTTAACCGCTTGAGGAAAAGATCCTACTCTAATGATGAAGAGGGAAGGTCCAAATTTCAATAGAGATAACTTTAAGATATGGAAGGACAGAATGAATATCTACATTGGAAGCATGGGTGCTCAACACTGGAGCTATGTTGAGAATGCTTATGTTATCCCTACCGATACTCTCACCAATGATCAAAGAAGAGAGATTCAGGAGAATGGGCAAGTCATGGAAGCCCTAATCAGCAGTCTATCTAACATTGAGTTTATTGATGTTCAGGATAAAGACAATCCCAAAGAAGTATGGGATGCTCTGGAGAATATCTATGGCGGTGATGAGCATGTGAAACAAGCTAAGGAAGAGAGCCTTAGGGGAAAGTTTGAAGACATGCGGATGGTTGAAGGAGAGACCGTTACACAATATGGAATAAGAATCAAAACTGTTGTTGGAGACATGAAGAGTGCAGGAGGCAAAATAGATGATTCCATTGTTGTTAGAAAAGTCTTGAGATCCTTGTTACCAGTCTATGCAATAAGGGTTGTTGCTATTCAGGAGTTGAGGTCTATAGACAAGACAAAGGTATCCCTAGACTCCATCATTGCTAAGTTGACTGCATATAAGCTAAATAATTATGATGGCAGTGTTCAGAAGACTGAATCAGCCTTTAGAGCATCTACTGCACCATCTAGAAAGGGAAAAGAAGATAGTACCAGTTGTGAACCAAGACAAAGCAGAGAAATGGATGATGAGGAGATCCTAATGGAATTTGAAGCTCTTCTTTCCAAGAGACTTCCTAAGGGAACTGGTAAATACAGAGGCAAGCTCCTTTTGAAATGCTTTTCTTGCAATAGGATAGGACACATTGTTGTAAATTGTCCTAATGGTGATAATAAGGACAAACCGGAGAAGTTCAAGAAGTTCAAAGGAGGAAACAGGAGAAACTGTTTTGTAGCAGTTGATGAAGGTGTCACTGATGAGGAATCAGAAGATGAAGAAAGTGAAGACATTGTGTTTGTAGCAGTTAAGGAAGATGTGTCAGACAAGAAGGCTCTTGTCTCTCGCTTTGATAATTTCAATGAGTGGATTATTGATAGTGGTTGTTCTCACCACATCACTGGTGACCGGAGTAAGTTTTTGTCTCTAGAAGAGTATGATGGTGGTGTGGTCTGATTTGGTAATGATGCACCATGTGTGGTAAAAGGAAGAGGGTCCATCTCTCTAAATGGAAAAAGCAATGCTGATAATGTGTATTGAGTAGAAGGTCTCAGGCACAACCTTTTGAGTGTTTCCCAGCTGAATGATAATGGACTCACTCTGGAATTCAAAGATGGAGTGTGCAAAATAAAAGGAAAGAGTGGTGAACTGATGGCCACCGGTATGCAGACCAAAGGTAACTTATTTCAGCTGAATGCAAATATCAGTACATGTCTAATGGCTAAGTTTGATGATAGTTCGATATGGCATAGGAGACTCTACCATGTAAACTTTGATAATATTGTGAAGGCCAGTAATATCAAGGCAGCTAGAGGATTGCCTGTGTTGAGAAAACCGGAGAATCCTTTGTGCAGAGAGTGTCAACTGGGGAAAATGTCTTCCTCAACCTTCAAAGGTAAATCTTTCACTGCAAACAGTTTACTTGATCTTGTGCATACTGATTTGTGTGCTCCTATGAAAACTAGGAGTGTGCAGGGAGATAGGTACTTTATGATTGTCACTGATGACTACTCAAGAATGATGTGGATCACATTCTTGAAAGACAAGTCTGAAGCTTTTGGAAAGTTCAAATCCTTCAGAGCACTAGTTGAAAAAGAAAGTGGTAAGAGAATCAAATTCCTTAGAACTAGCCAAGGAGGTGAGTTCACTTCTAGTGAGTTCAATAAGTACTGTGAAGAAAATGGCATCAAGAGGCAATTGTCTACCCCTCAGACTCCATAGCAGAATGGCCTAGTAGAAAGGAACAACTGGACTGTAGTTCAAGCAGCCAGAACCATGTTGATTCAAGGAAAAGTTGCTCACACTTTTTGGAGAGAAGTGGTGAGCACTGCAGTCTACACAATGAACTGGGTACTCATCAAGAAAGGTAAGGATAAAACACCTTATGAGTATTGGACCGGTAAGACTCCTATAGTAAGCTACTTTAGAGTGTTTGGTAGCAAGTGTTATATCAAGAGGAGTGAACACCAAAACAAGTTTGATGCAAAATGTGATGAGAGAATATTCCTAGGGTATTCCACCAAGAGCAAAGCTCTCAAATGTTTCAACAATAGGACTCGGAGAATTGTTGAAAGTATCAATGTTAGAGTTGATGAAACCTCTGAGAAACTTGAGGATACCAGTAGTGAGCAAGTGGTAGATGAACCGATTGTAACCTTTTGGGAACCGGTAGCAAAATAGCCTAGTACCAATAACAGTGCTTCTACGCCGGTAGATGCTGATGCTAATGAAGATGAGGATGAAGAAGAAAAGAAAGAGGAATCTATTAAGATCATTCCTAGGTATGTAAAGCTGAATCATGATCCAATCCAGATCATAAGAGATAAGGATGCATGAATTCTTACAAGAAGAAAGGTCAGAGAAAACTCTTGCATGATCTCTGAATTTGAGCCTAAAACATTTAAAGATGCACATAAGATGAAGACTGGATCAAGGCAATGGAACAGGAACTTGACTAGATAGAAAAGAATGGCACATAGTCTTTGGTACCCAAACCTGAGCATAAAAATGTCATTGGCACCAAATCGGTTTTCAGAAATAAGCTGAATGAAGATGGCAAAGTGGTAAGAAACAAAGCCAAACTGGTGTGTAAGGGGTATGCTCAAGAAGAAGGAGAAGACTATGGAGAAACCTTTGCTCCAATAGATAGATTGGAAGGAGTTCGTATGCTTTTGCATATGTAGCCTTCAAGGGATTCAAATTATATCAAATGGATGTAAAATCTGCATTCCTGAATGGAATACTTGAAGAGGAGGTGTATATAGAGCAACCAGATGGGTTTGCCCTATCAGAAGATAGTGACATGGTGTGTAGGCTATATAAAGCCTTGTATAGATTGAAGCAGGCACCTAGAGCATGGTATGAATGCTTACACTCCCATCTTGTGAAGATTGGATTTGAAAGAACAAGTGAAGATAGCAATATCTATCTAAAGTCAGAAGGAGATCAGATTCTGATCTGTGAAGTATTTGTTGATGACATAATTTTTGGTGGAGATGACAAGATGAGTCATGATTTTGCAGATGAGATGAAGAAGGAATTTGAGATGTCACTTATAGGGGAGATTAAGTTCTTCATTGGACTACAGATTCAACAAATGAAAGATGGTAACTTTATCACTCAGTCTAAGTGTGTCAAAGAGGTGTTGAAGACCTTTGGCATGGAAGACAGAAAACCGATTGGTACACCAATGGTGACCAGTTGTAAATTGTCAAAAGAGGATGACTCAGCGTTGGTGAATGAGAAGGAATATCGATCAATGATTGGTAAGTTGCACTATGTAGTACATAGCAGATCGGACATTGCACATGCAGTGAGCATTACTAAACGGTTCCAAAAAAGTCCAAGAGAATCCCACTTGGTAGCAGTAAAGCGGATTCTTAGATATCTGAAGGGAACTATTGACTATCGATTGTGGTATTCATACAGTAATGATTTCAACCTCAAAGTGTTTACAGATGTTGATTGGGCTGATAATGTGGATGACCGGAAGAGCACAACCAGTGGTGCATTCTTTCTTGGTGGTAGACTAGTCTCATGGATAAGTAAGAAGCAAAGTTGTATCTCTCAGTCTACAGCAGAAGCGGAATATGTTGCAGCATTTATGAACTGCACTCAGACAATTTGGATGAAGCATGTATTAAGTGGTTTCAAAGTTCTTGTATCTGAATTGGTGAGTATATTCTGTGACAACACAAGTGCAATTAATATTTCCAAGAATCCGGTTTTGCATGCTAGAACCAAACACTTTGAGCTCAAGTATCATTTCTTGAGGGAGAAGGTTCAGAACAAAGAGGTTGTATTGGAACATGTTTCCAGTAAGGAGCAGTTAGCAGACATATTCACCAAGCCTCTACCGAAGGCTACATTCACCTATTTAAGAGGTGAATTAGGGTTGCTGCCCCTTCAAGAGGTGAACTAAAGGTGTGTGCTCCACATCAGTCAAGTATTGCATTGATAAATATTTTTCAGGATTGGTGTGTTGAAGGATGCTACTCCTTAGGGGGAGCAGCATAGTGGAACATAGCTGTCTGTGCCTCCACTTTGGCATTGTTGTCAAAGGGGAAGAAGATGTGAAGCAGAGAGATATCTTTGTATATTGCCATCAATTCCAAAGGGGGAGATTGTTGGCATATGTGAAGAGCTTGATGACATGATGATATTGTATGTTGTCATTGATGTCAATATGTTGAAGTATGAACCGGTATATTGTAGTAAGCAAACTGGCAAGAGAACCGATATGATGTTGTGAACCGGTATATGTGAAAAAAGTGAAGTGGTATGTTGGAATGAGAACCAGTATATGGGAAGTTTTGTATCGGGGTTTCATTTGGCATGACTATTGGTTGGTAGTCTCAGCTTCAGGGTTTTTGATTGATGAATTCCAACCCTGTGTGATTCAACCGATGACATCTTGTGATAAGTTAGCATTGTAATGAAGATTAGATCATGTTGCCACGTCAACCTTATGCACATGAAGGATTTCCTTGAGGATATTGCATGAAGAAGATTGATCCTATCTACCTCAGGAATGTGCAAAGTCTCTGTAAACGGTGGAGAGGGCGTGATGGGTTATCAGCTTCCTGAAGCGGCAAAGAATGAACGTTGGAGAACGTCTTAAGATCTGTTCAAGACTGTTGTTTTCAATGCAGTGTGATTAACGGTCAGGATTGAACCGACTGAATTGTTAAAACTAAATGTTTAGGGTTTAGGGTTTATGCTACCGACCTATCTGTTTCCTATAAGGTCGATGATGTTTTTCATTTTGAAGTTGTTGGCAAATGTTATGTGTGTATCCAAGTGAAGAGTGTTGGCATTACATTAATTTTGTTGGTATGGTGATATTGAGAAGGTTGTTGGAGATTGTTGATATAATTGATAAAGGATGATTACTGTCTTAATAATATTATTTTGTCATTGATGTCAAGCAATTGATTTTCTGGTTCATTATGATGTTGCCATATCTTAAAAAGTATGTTTTTATGAGTATAAAGATGTCGGTAAGTGACACAAAAAGAATGTGAAAATGAAGGGGAGTAATAAGTTATTCAATGGGCAACTATTACCGAGTTAGACAGTGATGAGATTATGTTATTTTGATTGTTTTGATATCCTATATATGTGTATTCGAAGATTGAATAAGAAGGAGAAAAGATTTCATGCATCAGAATGAGTAAAGGTTTGATACTATTCTATTTTACCAAGAAAGGAGCTAGTTGATAAACACCAAGGTTATCAGTGTCGGTTAAAGTAGAAAGAATGTCTACCGATTAAAGTTCAGTATTTACCGAGTATCAACCGAGCAGTAACAGAATGCATTGGATGAATAAATACATTATTAAATGAAGGATGCCAATGAGCTGGAGATTTATAGGAGATTGGAATGTCGTGCAAGAAGTTTGTTAAGGATCAACGGCAATGAAAATTCAAGAGTTGGATCTATAGCACAGATTGAACGGTCATAACCGAGCACAAGTACCAAGGAAGGTATACAAGTTCCAAGGCAAGATTAAATGTTTTTTAGTTCGAAGGATTCAATGAACCTAGTCAAGTTTGAAGATCTGATGACTAAGATTAATCATGGGAAATGTGATTAAGGAGATTAAGCGGTTTGGAATTGCTTATAAATAAGGAAAAGTTGATGAACAAAGGATGTGGGCAAATAGAAGAGTAGTGATACTACAGAGGTGATTACCGAGTACAGAAGATTGGAGATCTAATTGAAAAATAGATTGAGAAGCCCAGCAAGGAGGAAGATAAGTCTTATGACAAGATTATTTTGAGCACATAGAGTCTACTTTAACATTTCAGATGTGAAGTTGCAGATATATTTCATTACTGTTATTTATTTTTGTAAGTGATAGGAAATCTCTTAACCGAGTGGACCTAACAGTCTTATTTGTAAATCCTCTAGCAAGGTAACATTCTGAATGAGTGTTTGAAATCCTTTGACAAGGTCACTTCTAACAAAGTGCAAGATTCTGATAGATCTGAGGGAAATCCCTTGACCGGGTCACATCTAGCAATGTGTTTATGTAATCTTTAACAGGATTGGCTTTTAACCGAGCATACTCTAGAAGAGTATATTTTCTTAGTGGGTCCGAAATCCCACAGTGGTTTTTCCCTATTTGGGTTTCCATGTTAAATCTGGTGTTAAATGTGTTTTGTTGTTTCAAGTTTATTAGTTTATGAGTTTGAATGATTTAAAGTCATAGTTGCATATCAAGTAAGTTCTACTGAGGTTGAATCTGATGAATATTTTGAATTGTGAGTTTATCTGATTCACCCCCCCCCCCTCTCATCTAACTAACAATTGGTATCAGAGCTAGAACTCCGAAAGAAAAGTTTAAAGGAACTTAAGGCAAGATCCGAAGATGTATAAAAGGGATGCACCAAAGTTGAACAAGTCAAGTTTCTCCACATGGCAAAAAAGGATGAAGTTGCACTTATCAAGAATTGGAGAATATGCAACATATTATCTGGAGAATGATTACACTGTACCTAGCACCGACCCAATGAAAATGGAAGAGATAAAGGCAAAGCAAGAACATATTCAAGCAATGATTGAAATAACATCAGCATTGACTGACTCAGAGTTTAATGATCTAGAAGGTTGTAATGATGTCAAAGCTATGTGGAATAAGCTTATATCTGTGTATGGTGGTGATGAACATGTTCAAAGAGCAAAAGTAGACAGTCGAAGAGGACAACTTGAATCCATGAGAATGAATGAAGGTGAGAACATAATCCAATACAGTACAAGGTTAAAGGAAATTGTCAATCAAATCAAAGGAGCAAGAGGAACTATTGAAGAAAAGGATGTAACAAGTAAGTTGCTGAGAACACTTCTACCTGCTTATGTCATTCGATTCTCTGCAATTAATGAATTAAGGTCTGTACCAAACATGCCAGTCTCTTTGGATGCTACTATCGGTAAGCTACATGCTTTTGAGTTGAGTAATTTTGATAACAGTGGGTCTTCGGTAAACAAAGTTGAATCTGCATTCAGTTCTTTTCATCTTGATGAATCTAATGATTACAATGATAGAATGTATAAGTACGCTGAAGGAAATCACAGTGAAGCAAGTGAGAGATTTTGCAAAAACATGGAAGAAGTACACAAACTATATGAGGAAATCAGAAAGCAAGAAGAGTTTGAAGCATTATTGGCCAGAAGGTTACCGAGAGGCAAAGATAAGTATAAAGGAAAGTTACCTTTGAAATGTTTTAACTGTGATAAAATTGGACATATGGCTTCAAATTGTCCTGACAAAGAATCTAGTGAAAAGAGAGAATACCGAGATGATAGACAGAAAGACAACCAATATAGAGGGCACCGAGACTTCAGAAGGAGAGATAGAAAGACATGCCTAGTAGCTGATGAGGAATCCAATGATGAAAAATCTGATGGGACTGAGACTGCGGAAGTTGTATATGTGGCTATCAAAGATGGATCAGATGAAGAAAGGTATGAAGAAAAAGCCTTAATATCACACATAAATAATGATGATTCTTGGATCATAGATAGTGGATGCTCACATCACATGACAGGTGATAAACACAAGTTTGTTAAATTAGAAGATTATGATGGAGGTTATGTAAGATTTGGTAATGATGCACCATGTCCTATGAAAGGTAAAGGATCTATCACACTTCTTGACAATGCTAAATGTGATGGTGTATATTGGGTTGAAGGTCTGAAATACAATTGGTTGAGTGTAGCACAGCTAAACAATACAGGATACTAAATAGAATTTCAAAAAGAAATTGTCAAAGTTCATGACAAACATGGAAAGTTGGCTGCTACCGGGACTCAAACAAGAGGTAATACATTTCATCTTGACTCAACTCAGAACAATTGTCTGTATGCAAAAATAGAAGACACTTGGTTATGGCATAAAAGGTTTTGTCATGTAAATTTTGATAACCTGATCAAAATAAGTAAGAAGCACCGAGTAAGAGGTCTACCAAGCTTGGAAAAACTTGAGAATGCAATATGTCGAGGATGCCAGATGGGTAAGATGACAAAATCAAGATTTGCAACTAAGTCTTACACTTCTAAAGGAATTTTAGATCTTTTACACACTGATCTTTGTGGTCCTATGAAAGTTCAAAGTTATTATGCTGATAAATACTTCATATTATTTGTGGATGATTACTCAAGGATGATGTCAGTTATGTTTTTAAAAGAGAAATCAGAAGCCTTTAAAATGTTCAAATGGTACAAGGCAAGAGTTGAAAATGAAACAGGAAGACAGTTGAAATGTCTAAGATCTAATAGAGGAGGAGAGTTCATTTCAGATGAATTTAACTTATTTTGAAATGATCATGGTATAAAGAGACAAGTGTATGCACCGAGAACACCACAGCAAAATGGGATAGCTGAAAGAAGAAACAGATCAATTGTAGATTGTGCCAGAACCTTGATGATACAAAAGAGAGTACCTCAAATATTTTGGAGAGAAGCAATAAGCACTGCAGTTTACACCCTGAACCGAGTACAACTGTAGAAAGGAACTATGAAGACACCGTATGAAATCTGGTATGACAAGAAACCAAATGTAAGTTATTTTAAAATATTTGGAAGTAGATGTTATGTTCACAAAGATGACAGAAATGGAAAATTTGATCAAAAAAGCGAGGAAGGAACATTTCTTGGTTATTCCTCTAGGAGTAAAGCATTTAAATGTCTGATCAAATCATCTAACAAAATAGTGGAAAGTCCAAATGTGGAAATTGATGAATCTGCAGAAAAGAATGATGAAGGAAACTCCAAAGAACCAGAAGATTATGAAGAGTTTGTATATGTACAATAGAGAAGTCTAACCGAGAAAGCCGATGAAGAAAATACTTAGTTATCGAGTGATGAAGGAGATCATACAGAGCCTACCGAGCCTATATTAGAAAAATATGTTAGAAGAAATCATGAATCAAGTCAGATTATAGGAGATAAGGATGCTCCAGTGATGACAAGGAACAAACTGAGATAGAACACATGTCTGATATCCGAGTTTGAACCGAGGATAGTAAAAGAGGCATTAAGCAATGAAGATTGGGTGAATGCTATGACAGAAGAGATTGAACAAATCAAGAAAAAATGAAACATGGACACTGGTCCCTAGACCAAAAGAGAAAAATGTAATCGGTACAAAGTGGATTTTCAGAAATAAGCTAAATGAAAAAAGTGAGGTCATTCGGAATAAAGCAAGACTATTTTGCAAAGGTTATGCTCAAGAAGAAGGAATAGACTATGGTGAGACTTTTGCACCTGTGGCAAGACTTGAAGGAGTGAGAACATTGTTGGCATATGCTACTTACAAAAATTTCAAGGTATATCAAATGGATGTTAAATCTGCATTTTTGAATGGTGTACTAGAAGAAGAAGTCTATATTGAACAGGCTGAAGGATTTATTGAAGAGAAGAATAAAAATCAGGTATGTAAGTTGAACAAAGCTTTATATGGCCTAAAGCAAGCACCCAAAGCATGGTATGAAAGGTTGCACTCTTACTTAATCAAGATTGGATTTATGAGGACTAGTGAAAACAGCAACATGTATATGAAGAATGATGAGGATAATGGAATACTGATTTCAACCATATTTGTTGATGATATTATTTTTTGTGGTAATGATTCTTTATGCAAGAACTTTGGAAATGAAATGTGCAAATAATTTAAGATGTCATTAATCAGTGAAATAAAGTATTTTATAGGTTTATAGATACTGCAAATGAAAAATCGGATTTTCATTACTCAATCCAAGTATATAAAGGAAATCTTGAAGAAATTTGGAATGGAGGATTCTAAACCTGTAAGTACTCCTATGACTACTAATTGTAAACTATCAAAGAATGATGAATCTGCATCTGTTGATGAGCCACTTTACCGATCTATGATTGGAAAGTTGCAATATGTAGTTTACAGCAAGCCTGATATAGCACATGCAGTAGGTATAGCTGCAAGATTTTCTGTAGATCCCAAAGAAACCCATATGACAGCAATCAAGAGAATTTTCAGATACTTGAGAGGCCCTGAAGATTATGGTTTACTATATAAAAAGAGGAATGATTTTGACTTAAAAGTCTATACTGATGTTGATTGGGCAGGAAATATTGATGATAGGAAAAGCACAAGCGGTGGAGCTTTCTTTTTGGGAGAAAGACTAGTGAGTTGGCTTAGCAAGAAACAAGGATGCATCTCACAATCGACAACTAAAGCTGAATATGTCGTTGCAGCATTGAATTGTACCAATATAGCATGGATCAAACAATTGTTGGAAGGTATGAATGAGACAGTTATCGAGCCAGTAACTATATTTTGTGATAATACAAGTGCTATTAACATTTTGAAGAATCTGGTAATGCACTCTAAGACAAAGCATATCTCTATAAAGTATCATTATCTAAGAGAAGAAGTTCAAGAAAAGAAAGTTGTGCTGGAATATGTTAGCACAAAGGAACAAATAGCAGACATCTTCACAAAGCCACTGCCAAGGGACACTTTTGAGTATCTCAGAAGTAAGTTAGGGGTCCTACCCCTATCTAGTACTCACAGACAGAGTTTGGTGAAAGCATCAATTCTATGACTCTACATAATACTAGTTGCGAGTTGATGTTGATTTACACACTTTAGAAGGTCGTCTAAAGTTGTGCAGGAAACAGTGAATGAAGACAAGATGCCCTGACCGAGACTAAGATGATACATTTGTATATGTTTTAACAAGCAAGGAAATTACTTCACAGGGGAAGTAATCATGGATTAGTTTTACTTTTGGCATTGTTGTCAAAGGGGGAGAAGACTAATGATAGGGGGAGAAGATCACAGGAGAAGTTTACAGCTCAAGGATAACAGGAGAACAAAAATAGCAGTCTGAATCAATTGAAATAAATCAAGTTGGTATTGTCATCAATGCCAAAGGGGGAGATTGTTGGCATTACATTAAGTTTGTTGGTATGATGATATTGAGAAGGTCGTTGGAGATTGTTGATATAATTGATAAAGGATGATTACTATCTTAATAATATTATTTTGTCATTGATGTCAAGCAATTGATTTTCTGATTCAGTATGATGTTGCCATATCTTAAAAAGTATGTTTTGATGAGTATAAAGATGTCGGTAAGTGACACAGAAAGAATGTGAAAATGAAGGGGAGTAATAATTTATTCAATGGGCAACTATTACCGAGTTAGACAATGATGAGATTATGTTATTTTGATTGTTTTGATATCCTATATATGTGTATTTGAAGATTGAATAAGAAGGAGAAAAGATTTCATGCATCAGAATGAGTAAAGGTTTGATACTATTATATTTTACCGAGAAAGGAGCTAGTCGATAAACACCAAGGTTATCAATGTCGGTTAAAGTAGAAAGAATTTCCACCGAGTAAAGTTCAGTATTTACCGAGTATCAACCGAGCAGTGACAGAATGCATTGGATGAATAAATACATTATTAAATGAAGGATGCCAATGAGCTGGAGATTTATAGGAGATTGGAATGTCGTGCAAGAAGTTTGTTAAGGATCAATGGCAATGAAAATTCAAGAGTTGGATCTACAGCACAGATTGAACGGTCATAACTGAGCACAAGTACCAAGGAAGGTATACAAGTTCCAAGGCAAGATTAAATGTTTTTCAGTTCGAAGGATTCAATGAACCTAGTCAAGTTTGAAGATCTGATGGCTAATATTAATCATGGGAAATGTGATTAAGGAGATTAAGCGGTTTGGAATTGCTTATAAATAAGGAAAAGTTGATGAACAAAGGATGCAGGAAAATAGAAGAGCAGTGATACTATAGAGGTGATTACCGAGTACAGAAGATTGGAGATCTAATTGAAAAATGGATTGAGAAGCCCAGCAAGGAGGAAGATAAGTCTTATGACAAGATTATTTTGAGCACATAGAGTCTGCTTTAACATTTCAGATGTGAAGTTGCAGATATATTTTATTACTGTTATTTATTTTAATAAGTGACAGGAAATCTCTTAACTGAGTGGACCTAACAGTCTTATTTGTAAATCCTCTAGCAAGGTAACATTCTGAATGAGTGTTTGAAATCCTTTGACAAGGTCACTTCTAACAAAGTGCAAGATTCTGATAGATCTGAGGGAAATCCCTTGACCGGGTCACATCTAGCAATGTGTTTATGTAATCTTTAACAGGATTGGCTTTTAACCGAGCATACTCTAGAAGAGTATATTTTCTTAGTGGGTCCGAAATCCCACAGTGGTTTTTCCCTATTTGGGTTTCCACGTTAAATTTGGTGTTAAATGTGTTTTGTTGTTTCAAGTTTATCAGTTTATGAGTTTGAATGATTTACAGTCATAGTTGCATATCAAGTAAGTTCTATCGAGGTTGAATCTAATGAATATTTTGAATTGTGAGTTTATCTGATTCACCCCCCCCCCCCTCTCATCTAACTAACAAAGAGATACTTGATTCTTGCTAGACTGGAGAAGTGTGTTGATACTTGCAGAGAGTGATTGCAGAAGTAAAGGAGCAAAAAAGGATCTGCCTTGGCATTGTGTGATGTTATCAGATCAGTGTATTACTTGTTGACTTCTAACCATTTCAACAGTTGGAAAATCCCTTAACCAGGTAGCTTTAATAGGCTTTTGTGTAAATCCTTTAACAAGGTGACTCAATTCAATGAGTTCTTCAAATCCTCTTGTGAGGTAACCTTTAACAGGGTTCTAACCTTTAACCGGGTATTTAGCCATCCCTTAACCGGGTGATCCCTAGCAGGATCGGTTCCTAGCAGAACCTATTGTAAAAGTCTTTAACCGGACTAGGCTTCTAATAGAGTAGACTTCAGAAGAGTTCAAAGAATAGCTTGTGGGTATTCATCCCCACCGTGGTTTTTCCCAGTTGGGTTTCCACGTGAAAAATCAATGTGTCATGTGTGATGCTTTTCATTTGATGGTTTAGTGTTTTATGTTAAGTGGTAATGCAAGTTGATTCAATGATCATAAGTATTTCTGATGTATTACTCTTCTTAAGCTTCTGGGTGAAGTTGTGATAAGGTATTAGGTCTTGAATTAATCTCGGTGTTACCGGTTTTTTTTTTTCATAGTCTCACTGTGTTTTACCGATAGTGCCCTGAATTATATCGGTAATGTTGTTTACCGGTTAGTGCAGTCTCTACTGTTTGAGTTGTGGAGAAAGTTTTTGTTTGTACTGATTCACCCCCCCAACCCCCCTCTCAATACTGGTTTGGTACTAATTGTTCATCATTATTCATCACCGTAGACCTGCCTATGGTATATTTTGCATTTTGTAACAAAAGTGTTTGGAATATATGGCCACGGTAATAGGTTGTGCTTCTATATAAACCATGTAATGTAAGAACATGGGGGACATCAGATTGAAACTCAGGCTTTTGTACACAGAATTTTGTGCACATTTTATATTATTTATGGATGAATAAAACATCATTATTCTGATCGAGAAAGAGTAGAAAGTTGTTCGTGTTTCATCACCAGGCATACTAAGGAGGCAGGATCCACTTCTTGGGATGACTGGTGATTTAGTTTAGATTGGTTGTGTGTTTAATTTTTGTGTTATGATTTTAATTAGTTTAAATATTTTAATTTATGTAATTTTGTACATAATTATAATTGATTCTTATTTGTTTCAGATTTAATTATGGATTCATATTTATGTGGTTTGTTATTTATTTCTTGCGAGATTATATTCTAGATTAAATCTTCATGCTTTATAATGCTTTGTAGTTTTTAGAATAATTTGCTTTAAGAGTTGTGAGTTTAATTCCTATCACCAGGAAGTGATAGTTCCTGTCGCCAATTCTATTTTGGTTTGTTGTAGGTTTATTTCTATGTGTTTTAGGTGCATTCATCTCCACTTGGTGTGCTATCTTCATCCCTTGAGCAAACAGCCACTATACCTTTCATCATTCTACGACCCCAGATTGATATTAGATGCAAGATGAACTGGCTATTAAATCTTATCAATTATTCTTAATATTGAAACCACGGTTTGTCTCTACAATAAGGTGTTGGACACCTTTCATAATTTTTTTGATTAGATAAGTAGAAAACTAGGTTGTTAACCATTTACAACAAAGGCCCCAAGGGTTGAGAAACAAAGGCCATAACAAGCCACATACAACACGCAAGCCATAACAAGCCACTTATAATGCACAACCATAACAAGACACATATAGTACACAAGCAAAATTTCAAATAGCCCAAATCAAGAGAGCAATGAACTTACAACCACAACTCAATTTTCCATTTGGTAATTCAAGGAAGGAATAACATTCACACGTCGAATAATTACATTCCAAGAAATATTGTCATCTAACAACCCAACACAAGGGGAAGCAAGAGGAGAAACCTCCACAGAGGGCCTATTAGTACATGGAGAGGGGGAAGTGGTATGGTTAGGCAAAAGGTGTAGAATAGAAGTAGTAGGAAGAACAAAAGTTTTAATAACATTAAAAGAATTTTTGGTTGCACCAAAGACTGGAAGCACACCTGCAACATACAACTCACAAATTAAAAAGACGTAGTAGGAAGAAAAAAATGAGAGGAAAAAAGAGATTCCAAAATAATCTCATTATACATAGTAGGGGAATAATGTATCATAGGAGCCTCATCAAAAGAAAGATAGACATCATCATTCTTAGAGGATTCACTCGATGACTTAGAAGCATTAATATTTAAATGGTCATCAATGGCATCATTCCACCACATAGTGGATCCCTTGCAATGTGAGAGAGGACAAATTGTATTTAGGTGACCAATGGAGCAGTATTGATAGACATCAAAATGGGAGGCCCTCATAATTAAGAGGTTGAGTCCAAAGCCTATCCCCAACCACTAAACTACATCTCCATGAAGGGGCTTGTATATGTCAACATCCACTAGAATGCATGCAAATATGGAGTACCCCATGAAAGAATTAAAATTGCCATCTTTAAAAAAACAACCAAAAGAGCTACCAATGGCCTCATAACAAGATGGCTCCCAAGATTCTAGAGGGAGATTCATAAGTCTAACTGACATTGAGCACACATTTAGTGACTCAGTAAGAGGATTAAAGGAGGTTGACCAAGGCTTAACAGAGACAGTGCTCCCCCAAGCCCTTAACTTGCCTAACACCAAATTTCTATCCTTGATGGAGGCAAAGGATGAGATGGAAAAACCTTTAGCACATGGGAAGAGTTCAATCTTACCCATCACAAGAGGCCTCCAAGAATCCAACACCCATTTGTGTAGATCATAAAGAGAGGGCTACAAATTGGATATTTTGTACACTAAACCCCTACGTTGGTAAAAGAAATGGAAGTACATTTGGTGCACCTAGGGGGACCTAGAAGTATGTGGATCACTAGGAGTTAACATTCTTGGGGCCACTTTATATGTTGTATGTAACATTTAGATGATTATTTAATATTGGGGAAATATAATTACTAAAATGAAAAATTAGTACCCAATGTTAAATTATGAGTCAATGGTATTGTATTCACATGGTTTTGTGGCACATGGTTTTATCTTACCACTCGGTTTTATTTGTGTGAGCTTATGTCTATATAGGTAAGAACATGTTTAATGGTTAAGATTGGTTGGGTGAGTAGGTTGTCATATTATTGAGTCTTTTTTAGGAGTACATATGTGAAGCATGGCATGTAATGTTGGGATTCATGCTTGGACACATGGAGGATGTATTAGAGAGTCTTGATGTTTTGGAAGTATTAATTGTAACTTTGTAAGTGCATGTATTATTTATCTAATGAATAACAAGGAATTTGGATGTTTTTGGAGGTTGGATTTTTTCCTCATGAGAATTTTCCTAGGGTTTGTGTAATGCCCCGCCAGGAACCCTAAAGGAAAAACAACACAACTAGGCAACTATAGGGTGAAATAATTATTTTTATAAGACTAAGTGCACTAACTATAACCATTGCACATTTAATAACACAGCGGAAGTCTAACATATGATTTCCTAAGGCTTACCAACGAAGATTAATTCGTAGATTATATTAACACCAAAGTTAATCCAATTGTCCATTTAATTAGATAAATTAAATGCTTAAGTTTAAAACTACACATACATCTAAATTCCATAATGAAGAAATGAAAGTACTCCAATGTATCCAATTTCCATAAAATAATTTAACATAAGATCAAAGCAACTGAAATAACATACATTCCACTGGCATACTATTACAATATCCATAAATACACAACTTACACATCGATGAAGGAGAATCACGACGTTCCCTGTCTCACCGAAATGAGTGAAGGAAAATCGTCCCCTTGCATCCAATACACTCATAGACACACAACATATAATTACACATTGCATAGATAAAGTAAAATGTCAGTACATAGCAATAATCCATAAAATGCTATAAATCACAAGTACTAAATTACTGCAAACAAATTATGCATCTCATATCCAGATAAAGCATGAAATAATGTCATAAAAGTCTGAATAACGCATCATGGTAATGTATCCACTGAAAATAAACAATAATAAAATATGAGTCTAATGAGTTCAAACGAGTAGGGGTACTACATTCTCCCCCCCAAAACTAGGCTTACTCCTGGAAGCCTAAAATAAATAAGAATATAGCTCTCTCATCTTCGTTGAATCCTCCCAAGTCGTCGAGGTCATCTAAACACTCCACTGTCTTCTTGTGATAGTCTACGCAAGCACTGTGAGATGATAGTCAATCCATCCCCAACACAACTCCATAAGAACCCAAAGGAATGACTCGAAGGTCAACTGAGGTAGCTATGGTTCCTAGGTCCAACTCACAACTGGGAATAAAGGCATCTACAGAAACATGGACACTTGTAGCCAACTCTACTGGACACCTCCCCTAGCTTTCCTAGCCATGACCTAGCACTGTAAAAGAGAAAATGATTCAGATCTATGGCAAGGATAAAACAAGGGAAACACAAACATTAAGACCTAAGAAAAAAGGTCAAGTTGAATGGGCTCACTACAAACCCAGAGTACCCAATGTTGAAACTTGGGCTCTGATACCAAATGTAATGCCCCGCCAAGAACCCTAAAGGAAAAACAACACAACTAGGCAACTATAGGGTGAAATAATTATTTTTTTAAGACTAAGTGCACTAACTATAACCATTGCACATTTAATAACACGGCGGAAGTCTAACATATGATTTCCTAAGGGTTACCAATGAAGATTAATTCGTGGATTATATTAACACCAGAGTTAATCCAATCGTCCATTTAATTAGATAAATTAAATGCTTAAGTTTAAAACTACACATACATCTAAATTCCATAATGAAGAAATGAAAGTACTCCAATGTATCCAATTTCCATAAAACAATTTAACATAAGATCAAAGCAACTGAAATAACATACATTTCACTGACATACTATTACAATATCCATAAATACACGGCTTACACACCGATGAAGGAGAATCGCGACGTTCCCTATCTCACCGAAATGAGTGAAGGAAAATCATCCCCTTGCATCCAATACACTCGCAAACACACAACATATAATTACACATTGCATAGATAAAGTAAAATGTCAGTACATAGCAATAATCCATAAAATGCCATAAATCACAAATACTAAATTACTGCAAACAAATTATGCATCTCATATCTAGATAAAACATGAAATAATGTCATAAAAGTCTGAATAACACATCATGGTAATGTATCCACTGAAAATAAACAATAATAAAATATGAGTCTAATGAGTTCAAACGAGTAGGGGTACTACAGTTCATCATGTGTTATCTTATGGATTATCTATTTGATTTATGCATAATGGTTATTTATAAGCTTGTATGCTTGCTTTTCTCTCATGGTTTATGTAAAAAATGTATTAAATAAAATGGGCATTGATGCAGTATTTCCTAATGACTTCCACAAAGAAGAAAAGCAATCTTTCCATTGATGAGAGTATTTTATGATTCTTGTGTGAGGTGAAAAATGGTGATGACAAGCTATTGCAAAACCATAAAGATCCAACCACAAACAAAACCCTAGTTCTACAATAAAAACATTCACCATACACCAATGAAGAAACATAAGAACATTCAAATCAACAAATTGAAATAGTAATACCATTCATATATCAAGTAGGGTTTGATCTCCATTGTCTCTTATCTCCATTGATCTTGTTTGATAAATTTGTTATCAGATTTTTTTACATGTGCACAAGAGCTCAACAAAGAACGGAATTGTGGTTGTAAAATCGCTTTATTGCAAATGTCATTAGCTTAAGTCATTAGGATGATTGATTAGGATTGAAAGGATTAAAGAATCCTCTTATATAGAGAACACCTTAGAAAATGAAGGGATAAGATTAAGAGGTGAAAAGAATAAATGGTCGGCAAGGATTAAAGGGTGGGTAGGAAAAATAATAAAATATGAAGGGGGTAGGTAGAATAAAATTAAAAGATAAATGGCATGTGTCGTGAAGGGAAAAAAATAATGAATTAATTAAATAAATAAAGATTTATTTAATTAATAGAAGAAGTGGGACCAATTAAATAAATAAATATTTATTTAATTTAGGGAAAAGATAATTTAAATAAATAAAAAATATGCATTTAAATAGGGAAGGGTTTAGAAAAGGATAAATGAATTTATGACACATTTAATGCACTTTAGAGGTAGTTTAGGAAAAACGTGGAAGCAGTAAAAAATTGTTTCAATGCATCTAGGTTAGGTTTGTGTGCATCTATGTCGAACAAGCACATCTAGGTTAATTGTGCACGCGTCTATGTGTGTAATCGCTTCTATGGGATATGCAGGCGTGTTTGCATCATAGGGATGCATATGCGGAGCAGAGGCACGTTTATGTTGAACAACACCATGTTTGTACTGAGAAAGAACATTTGTGTTGCAAAGGCACATTTAGGTTGGGTAAAACCACATTTATGTTGTAAAAATGTGTTTGTCTTAGAAGGCTAAAATTGACAGTTATATGATGAACATACGCTACCAATTGGATAAGCTATCGAGAGGAATCACTCGAACAAGTGCCCTAAGAAAGACTGACTGAAATTAGGCTCGAATAAACAACCGTGTGATAGACATGCATCACCAATTGGATAAGTTATTGAGAGGACTCACTCAATAGGTGCCCTAGATAGGTAGGTTTTCTAAGCTAAGTATAGGATAAGTCGTCAAATTGATAAAATCTAGTGAGTGCTCTAGCAAGATAGGATCAAGTGCAATGTGATAAACATATACACTAGCATGCAACGCCATGTAATAAACATAAGCACTAGGGTAGAGACTGATGAGCAGCACCATGTGATGGACATTGCTACTACTAGGATAGGATAACATAGGATAAGCAACACTATGTGATAAACATGAGTACCACTAGGATTGACACGATTAGTTTGATTGGATGTAGGAGTACTTGCCCTAGATTGAGTCTAGAGAGAGATTTCTCGTGACTTAGAGATTACGAACAAACTTGACTATTGAGGACCACGCTACGATCGAGGTGATGGGATTGAGACACATCATGTATATGCCTAAGATTCAAGAAAATACAAGACTTCTCACTGCTCTAGTGGAGGGATGGCACTCTGAGACTTGCACATTTCATTTTCCAACTGGAGAGATGTCAATCACATTAGAGGATTCTGCAAAATTCTGAGGATACTGATCCATGGGATTCGGTAGTTTATGATAGGGAGGGAGACGCAAATGCGCTACGATGAGTCTTCAAATACCTAGAGCTTAAGCTAAGGACAAGACACTTGAGCTGGGAGGTCATTCACCAGTAGACAAATCTTGGTGGCAGTGGTAGAAGGAGTGATTAGCAGGTTCCTATGTCCTGACAGCGCTACACGCGAACTGGCGATAGGGTGGGGAAGGCCATTGGAGATCTTGTTGATAGAGAGGACCAGGTTTGTGTGGGGGCCATGTGTGTAGGTGCATTTATATCATGAGCTCCATTAGTTTGTGTACCTTTGTGGTTGTGGGTTGAGGTGTGGAGTGACATTGTTACAAGTCTGGGCCTATGAGCATATAGTAGTGATGAGACATATTCACTTCAAATCCAGAGGTCATGGGTAGGAATATGTACATTTTTATAGCATGATCACTTCCCAACCATAGATTGGGAAGCTAGAGTATTGGTGGTGAGTTATAGATGATATAGATAGTGTTATATGGAGGCCATATTTGGATTGTGAGGCCTGGGAGGAGGATGCGGCAGAGTTACCATTTTGTTTTCATAGTAGGTATCTCATTGGGAAAACTCCCTACATTTTGGATCAACATTTGATTGACAAGGTTACTAGGCAATTTAGCAAAGTTCAACATATGTCATGGGGATCAGGAGAGTTTGCACGCATAGTGAGGGAGCAGGTCCACTGGGGGCCAATTTTGTCTTATGATGCAACTCTCATGCAGTTCCAGGAGATGGTTCCCATGCCATGGGACATATTACTTGATGTGGTGGATGTCAGGATGACTAAGGAGTATGTGGCTTATTTTTCAACACATCCTTTCCCATGGTTGACAGACCCAATGGATCCAGTGCCAGGATTAGACATCGATGATGATGATGAGGAGGATGGACTAGGTGGACAGCGAAGGAGACAGAAGGGAGGAGGAGCCAGGAGGTTTGTACAAGGTAGAGGAGGGAAAAGAGATGGAAGGCAGGGAGAGAGATCCCAGGGAGGAGATGGGGAGGGAGGCAGACCACCGAGGCCACATAGAGGGAGAGGGGGACAACCACTAGAGGTTTCCCCATAGATATAGGTACAAGGTAGACAGGGATGGGGTCAAAGAGCATAGGGACAGGATGCCCCAGAGAAGGCCAGACAGGAAGAGGGAGGAGAAAGGGGATGAGGAGGAGGATGAGTTGCTCGCTCTCAGGGAGATTACATGGGGATAGGCCTATGAGATTAACAATATCAAGAGAGAGGTGACTTGATTGAGGTGACATATTCGGGAGATGCAGGATGAGAGAGACTAGGTCATCTAGTGATATACAGCTACAGAGGAAGCACTCGGGATAGCTCAAGCCACCTTAGGAGTTGACATATCTTCAGGCTTTGCCTATTGTGGCTAGGCAGGGGAGGAGATAGAGTATTGGAGGAACCTATATATGGCAGCAGTTCATCCTCATTTCAGAGCAAGTAGCTACAAATGGGCATCCCGCTCGACGATGACAAGTCGAGAGAGACAAAACGCATCTAGTGGGGGTGTTATGGGTCCACCTGCACCACCAACAAGGTCAATAGGAGGAGATTAGCAAGATGATCCAGGAGCTAGTTCTTCAGGAGCTTAGATTTCATCGAGGCCTATTGGCTCTGAGGGAGGATCTTCATCATAGCTCCCTTGGATCCCATTTTGTATTAGTTTTGTTATATATGATGATGTAGACACCTTCAGGTGATTTTGTAGCCATATGATTTTGACATCATTATATCATGACACTTGATTTTTTGATATATATATATATGAGATGACCTATTCCTTGCGACGACTATATGCATGTGTTCTATGTGATGCTTCTATATGCTTTATGATGTGATGATGAAATTTATGTATGCTTTCTATATGGTTCATGAGATGTTCTATCATGTATGATGCTTATAAGATATGAACATGTGATGTAATATTCTTATGTAATGATCTATACTATGAATGCATGTATATGCTTTTATGATGTTTATTTTCTATGTAATGCAATCTGTGTGGGTTATGTAGTGCATTATAGTTTTACGATTTTTTATGTTATGGTATGCATGATGCAAATGTATATGTACTAATGCAAATGGATATATGTGAAAATGTTGCTTATATTATGTACTAATGAGTGGTGTGTTCAGGATGTAATTTTATTATGATTTCTATATGCACGTAATGAGATGGACTAACATGTGTTGATGCAGATGAAGACTACATGAGATGTAAATAATTTTGGCGTGTCATTATACTTGTAGACACCTAAAATTGTCCTAGCTTAATTAAATAAATATATATTTATTTAATTATTTATTCCCAAGTCTTCTATTAATTAAATAGATTTTTATTTAATTAATTTATTCATTTAGCCTCTTCTAGCGCTTTCGTCATTTAAATAAATATTTTTATTAATTTAAATTATCTCGCTAAATTAAATAAATAATTTATTTATTTAATTGGTCCCACTTCTTTTATTAATTAAATAAATCTTTATTTATTTAATTAATTCATTAGCTTTTTCTCTTCATGACACATGTCATTTATCTCTTAATTTTCTTTTACCTACCCTCTACATATTTTATTATTTTCTTTTTCCTACCCTTTAATCCTAACCGGCCATTTATTTCTTTCACCTCTTAAGCTTATCCCTCCATTTTCTAAAGTGTCTTCTATATAAGAGGATTATTTCATCCTTATCAACCCTAACTAATTTGTCTAATCAATCATCTAACTAATACATCTATCAAGCTTCCTTGAGATCAAGCAACTTTACAACCACAATCTGCTCTTTGTTGAGCTCTTGTGAACATACAAAAATCTGAGAGCAAATATATCAAACAAGATCAATGGAGATAGGAGACAATGGAGATCAAACCCTACTTGGCATGTGAATGGTATTATTGTTTCAATTTGTTAATCTGCATGTTCTTAGGTATCTTCATTGGTGTATGGTGAATGTTTTATTGTAGAACTAGGGTTTTTTGTGGTTGGATCTTTGTGGTTTTGCAATAGTTTGTCATCATCATTTTTCACCTCACACAATACGCAGTCATGTGAAACCAAACTACATAGGACTCAAGCTGGATGATGGAGGACAATTGAAAAAGAGGGGATGGAAGGTAGAAGATATGGAGGTGAAAAATATTCTTGTTCTATTATCATCATTGAGCTTTATTATGGCAGATAGGTTATGACCATCTAGGTATAGGTTTGACCTAGAAAGTCATTGTACTTGTTTGCATTCAGATCAGATAGTCACAAACAAGGGATGCCCCAGTTCACACTAAACTCACAGTCTCCTCATATCCTTGGGTGATCCATACTATTACTAAGAGACAATCCATAGATAGAAAAGAATAGGCAAACATACCCCATCCTCACCTTTCTAGTCAAAGACATCCTGGAAAAGCTAAAAGACATGTCACCATAAAAGATAAAATCAAAAGAAAACCAAGACTTGACACCAACATGTAATGAAATCCTCAAGTTATTTGTGTTTCTTGTCACATATGTCAACATGTTTGATCTGGTCATAATGTTGTTATGCTAATAAAGGATAGATTATGTTGAAAATCATGTTGTTGCCAAAGTCTATTGAAAGATTTGAATTGTTGAAATCTCATTGTTGCTTATGTCTTGTCTGAAATTGACTCAATCTATGAAACTGATATTTAATTGCGGAGAAGAGAAGAACTTTATTGTGGATGGGTGATACAAGTAAAATTTTATTGTGAATTGTATGCAAAAAGGAGGAATTAAAAACAATGCTCCTCAAAGCATATGATGCTCAAGGTTCCACTTCCATCACTAGATTTATAAAATACCCCCAGTTACATATTGAACCTAATTTATCATGGAAAGAAAAAGGTGTGGATGGATGGAAAACCAATCTTAGGTAGATCAATAACAACCCAAGATGAGAATGGGTAAATTTTATTATGGAATGAAATTTTGTGAGTGTGTGAAAAGTGAAAGGGTGAAACTGAATCCTGAAGGAGGAGGAGAAAAGTCCCCACACATGTCATCAATAACCATGCTTTCACCATGGTACTTGCCCAGGGCACCACTGAAGTGGTTTTCACCATTGGACGAATTTATTTATTTTTTGATTTTTAATTTTTTTGCAGTCACAAGGCACCTATCTGCTAGGTTTTCACTAGGTAACCATTATTATTTTTGTTTTATTTTTTATTTTTGGGGATATTCTGAAAAAATGTGTAAAATTTTTGAAGGTGCATGCTATTGATAGGATCATCTAAAGGTTCTCTATCTGGTGTTGAGAGTTGATATGCACCTAATCCATATGTTAATGTGATGATGTAAGGGCCAAGCCAATTTGGCTCAAACTTACATGGTTGTCCACGACCTGTCTTGTCGATTCTTAGGATTCTCTCTGAGCACTATGTCACCCATCTCAAATATATGAGGCTTTACCTTGTTGTTATAGCTATGACTAATACACTGTCGATATGCCTTGAGATGATTAAAAGTAGTTTGTCTATGCTCAACCAATAGTTCCAAATCTTGTAAGCGGAAGACCTGTAGTCTTTGTCACTAATGATGCCACGCAAAGAAACTCGTATGGAAGGTAGCTCAACCTCGATAAGCAAGATAGCTTCTGTACCATAAACAAGTGAGTAAGGAGTGGCTCTAGTAGGCGTACAAACACTGGTGTGATAAGCCCAAAGTGCAGGGTTGAGTTGGATATGCTAATTACGACCAGCATCATTGATTGTCTTCTTGATGATAGTTTTGTTGGATGCCTCATCTTGAACCATTACCTTGAGGGTAATATGGAGTGGATAAATGATGGTATATGTGGAATTGATCACAAAGCTCATGAACTTCCTCATTCTTTAAAGGACATTCATTGTTTGTGGCAATGGAAAGGGGAACACCATATTGAAAAATGATGTAGTTTAGGATAAAAGTGGCAATCTGCCTTCCTATGACAGGTGAGAGAAATGGCCTCAATCCATTTTGTGAAGTATTATGTGGATGTAATGATGAATTTATGGCCATTGGTAGAAGGGGGATGAATCTTTCCTATGAGATCAAGCCCACATTGACAAAAGGGCCATGGAGTAGCAATCGGTTGCAGTTCATGAACTAGTGCATGAATGAGGTCTCCATGAATTTGACACTTCTTACACTTTCTAACAAACTGGTATGAGTCCTTTTCCATAGTGGCCTAGTAGTATCCAAACCTCTTAAGTTGCTTGGCTAAGGTTGGACCACTAGAGTGAACACCACATATACCTTCGTGAACCTCACATAACACAATCTAAGCTTCGTCACTTTCTAAACATCTAAGGAGAGTATCATCTAGACCTCATTGATAAAGGGTATCGGCTAGGATGACATAGCAAGAGGATTGGAGAATGACACTATGGTATTGATTGTTGGAAAGGTCGAGTGGAAGGATATTATCATGGAGGTAAGTGAAAATGGTACCGTACCAAGGGGAATTAGGACCAACAACACATATCATTTCTGTAGGAGTGATTTCATATGAGGGAACCAAAAGATTATCCACCAAGAATTTGTAGTGCAGATCTCATTCTGAGGCATGTAAATCAAAGAAGCAATAGTAGCCATGGCATCGGTAGCTCGATTATTATCCCTCGGAATCTGCTCAAAGACTATATGTGTGAAGTATTGCTTGAAATCATCTACCATCTTCTTGTATGGCATTATATTTTCATCTTTAGTTTGGTAGTCATTATTTTCTTGGCAAATCACAAGTTGAGAGTCCCAAAAAATGTGAAGTTCCTGGATCTTCCACTGAACTGCAATTCATAAACTTCTATGATGTTATTTGTACAAGGGAATGATAATCGGTATAACTTAGGAATGGAATCTCCTTGAGGTGTGATAAAGAGGATTCCAGCTCCTGCACCATGCTACGTGTATGAACCATCAAAATATAGTTTCCAAGGCTTTCAATTTGTCATTGTAAAGATAGATTCATCTAGGAATTCTAAGATAATAGGGGTGTCATCAATCATATGTGCATTTGCTAGCTGATCTACAATGGCTTGTCCCTTAATTGCTTTTCTATCAACATATTTGATATCAAATTCACTCAAAATCATGACCCATTTATCCAATTTGTCTATGAGTGTTGCCTTGTTGAGAAGGTATTTGAGTGGATCTATTCTTGTGATGATCTTTGTTTTGTGAGTTAGCATATAATGATGCAATTTCTGCAAAGTAAAAACCACGGCAAGACATTCACGCTCAATTGAAATGTAATTAAGCTCATAACCAACCAATGTTCAACTGATATAATATATAGCTCACTCTTTGCCTTCATGATCTTGTTGTGCCAAAAGTGCCCCTAGTGTTGTTTGTGTAGCTAATATGTAGAGTAATGGGGGTTTTCCTTGAATAGGTGGCATCAAAACTGGTGGATTTAAGAGATAGTCCTTGAGTATCTAAAAGACATGTTGATATTTATCATCCCATTTAACTTGATATTCTTGTGCAATAGATGTTGAAAAGGATGATATTTATCTACAAGCTGTGGAATGAATATGTGTATTGATTGAATTATTCCTTGTAGAGATCAGAGTTGTCTGATATTCTTCAAAGGTGACATCTCTAATATAGCTCTAAATTTGGTTGTATCTGCTTCAATTCCCCACTGTGAGACAATGTATCCAAGGAGTTTCTCGGAGGTCACACCAAAGACACACTTCTTGGGATTCAAACTGACTTTGTACTTTTCCAAATGATCAAAGACTATTGATAAATGTTAAAATGTGTTTCCCTTGTAGTTGATTTACCCAAGATATCATCAACATAGTCTTCCATAGTGACATGCATGAGATCGTGGAAGATGGTTGTCATTGCTCTTTGATATGTCGCGCTTGCATTATTTAATCTGAATGGCATGATTTTCCAAAAAAAAGTACCCCAAGGACATGTAAACGCTGTTTTATATTGATCTTCATGTGCTATTTTATTTTATTATACCTAGAGAATCCATCCATTAACAATAACATTGCATGACCGGTTGTGATATCAACTATTAAATCAATTTTTGGTAATAGAAATTTATCTTTGGGACAAGCCTTATTGATATCTCTAAAGTCTTTATATACTCTGATAATGTGATCTAGTTTGCTAACAGGTACAAAATTAGAAATCCACTCAGGGTAATCAGTCAGTCTGATGAAGCCTACATCCAATATTTTCTCAAGTTCCACATTTACTAATAGTGCCACCTGCGGATGCATCTTTTGGAGTAACTATCAAATGATGCATAACTAAATCAGGATCCAATCGAGGCATATTGGTGTATGACCATGCAAAGTTGATTTGTCATTCTATGAAGAAAGTTATGAACTTTGGTCTCTTTTTTTGTCAAAGAGTGTGCCAAAAATATATTATGTGGTACTTCCTTTGTTCCAATATTTGTCTTGATAGTCTCCTCAATCAACATTGATGATTTTTCTTCATATAATATCATAAGGAGAGTGGAAAACCTTTCATCCTCAAGCGCCTCAGAGAGGTTTTCACTGTCGGATGCATCCTTTCTTTTTACTTTTTTGTGGTCAGACAGCATCACAAGGTGGTTTTCACCGTACAACTCATGATTTGTTTTTTGTTTTTATACTTTTTTTACTGGAAGGTTTGTCACCCTCTCCAAAATATGCCACGCTATCAAGTTCTATGATGTATCCTACTTTATGGTCCCCAATTGCAAGATCATCTCATATGCCAAGGTAGTCAATAAGGCCTTGTCATTTTCAAATGTGTCTAGTCATGGAGGTCCTTGTTGGTCCCAATCAATGATTTGTGGATAAATGAGGTAAATGCCATTGAGTGCTCAAAGTCAGCAAAAGTGAGGGTAAAGACACAAGAGTCTTCAATAATTTCAATGCAATCATCGGGGTCATCACTATTACTCTCCTCATTAGTCTCATTTGTAAACGAATCCAAATAAACATTACTAGAGAGACACTCAAGGACGGGAGTCTTCACTCTTCATGGTTTTGACCTAGAACCTAGAGACGTAGAGGCTTTGGAATCCGAGGATGTTTTTATCCACGATTCTCCACTATCATTTTTTTCTTTAGATTTAGAATCTGATGATGTTGTTTGACCAACTCTAAATTGCTTTCTAAACTTTTCTTCTTCCATGAGTTCACTTGGTTCTCTGAATGTTTCGGTGAGCTCATAATCACTGGATGATTTATCTGAACCCCATTCCCATTCATTAGAATCTATGGAATAGGGTTTTTCTTGTTGTTGATCATTAGTGGAGGTAGAACCTTCAATTTGTAATGTAGCCTTGGAATTTAGACCACGCAATTTCAATGGTGCAAATCAAAGTCCTTTAGTGTGTTTCTTCTTTGGCACTAGCTCTAGTTGTAACGGCTAAACAATACCTTTCTTTTGTAATCCAAGAGGACTCTTTCCATCATATCCCATGTTTTGTAAGAACTTAAATCCTTTTCAATAGTTCTAACATGGTATTTTTTATGTGACCTTGTGTGATTTCCTCAGGTTCTTTATAAAGCATTTTATGGAAGTCATGTTCTTCCATCTCACCCCAGTTCTTGAATGTAGTGTGATCCCATTTTATGATAATTGTGGATGCTTTTTTTGAAGGATGTGGTTGTCCATAGTCCTTAGGAGAATCCATTAGTTGTCTTAAGTACATGTTTTAATTCAAAGTATATTCTCCCATGCCTTTGTCCTTATATTTTCCTTTAAGCTCACCCTGTTTTGATGTAGAAGTTTTTAATGATTCTAGATCAACATATGCTAAAGATGGAATTGCTTCTCTATTAATAGGAATTATTATCTCTGATCTTGGTCGTAGGTTGTTACAATATATGAATGGATTTGGATCACCTTTGACTATTACTTCAACTCCATTGTGTGGAAACTTAATGCATTGGTGATATGTTGATAGTATTGCTCTCATTTCATGTATCCATGGATGTCCCAAAATAATGTTGTATGTGAGATCAAAATCAAGGATTTGGCAAACCACATCCTTTTTCACTATCCCAACAATAATCCATAATTTGTTCAAAATACCCAATTCTAAAATTGTTTTCAATGTGAAAATGTTTAGACCTACTCTGCCATCTATCAAGACTCGTTTGATATGACTTTTATGGATAAAGGCTTTGATATGAAGGGGTGCATTATGTGGTTGACATGGAGATGTGTCATCGGCTTCTATGAATGTAAGGGAATGTGGAGTAGAAAGGTATCCCATCATGGCTTGAAATCGGTCCATGTCCAGATCAGTGGGAACAGAGGTTTCTCTCAATGCTTTGTCATGAATAGCCTTATGTGAAGGGGAGATACACAAAAGTTCAAGGATGGAGATGAGGGCAGGTGTCTTCCCTAACTGGTCTACAAGGTCGTACTCATTTTTGGTAGATGGTGAAGTTGTGGTCTTAGAAGGACCACCTTGTAAGGTGATTTTACCCCGTGAAGTTGTAACATTGCATTCAAGAGTTGGAGAGGATGATGGTCCAACGCCTTTCAAAATAACTTTACTCCTTTGGGTAGAACCTTTAGGATTTTTGTCCATTATAATAATGGTAGAGACATGATTCTCCATTGAAATGTGGTTAACAGTTTAATCATATGTTGTGGTAGTATAATTGGCACGATTATCTGTTTTAGCTTTTCCCTTATCATGTTTAGGAAATGATTCCTTAAACATCTCATGTTCCTCATTAGAAGTATGACCATCAACTTCTATGTTGCCTTTGTCAATAAGATCTTATATGGTGTTCTTCAATCTATGACAATTGCTAGTCTTATGCCTTTTGTCTTGTGACACACAAAACTCATCATCATTCCACCATGCATGTTTCACTTTTGGTTCATATGGTGGGTTGTCTGGTATTGTTATAAGCTTGTTTGCGACCAATTTGTTAAATGTTATCTCAATTGGCTCTCCCAATGGATTGTATTTTTTTGAAGGCTTTGACAGCCTTTGAGCACTTACTTGATTATTGGAATTAGATGAACTTGTATTGGGGAAAATCATTTTTGGTTTTATCATGTTTGCATCTACTACCCCATCATTAATTGTGCTCTTATTTTTGTTCCAAAAGTAGGGTTTGTCTTTCCCATTTGATTCTTATTTGCTATCTTTGAATAGCTTTATGGTACCTTGTTCAATAAGAAATTTGTTAGTTGCCAATCCCTTTTCAACGACTTCTTTAAAGGTAGACAAACAAGCTTTTCTTAGTTCATAACCAATGTCCTTGTTAACATTTTGAGTGGACATTTCCACCATTTATTTTTATGGGATATCACAAGAGCATAGACTAGGTAAGCTTCTCCATCGTTGTAAGAATGATGCAAAGGATTCTCCATTTTTCTGTTTGGTATTGCATAAAGTAGTCACTGATACATTTGTTTTAATATTGTAGGAGAAGTGTTGTATAAAAGATTCTACTAAATCACCCCATGATTTATTTCCTTGTGGAATTTGTGAAAACCATTCCATAGCTTCTCCACCTAAACTTTGTGGAAAGTCACATCAAGTATGTTTCCTCTTTTGATACCTCAATGCATGCTGTGAAAAATTCTCTTATACGTTCCTTAGGATCTCCCTTACCTCTATACTTGTCAAATTTTGGTGTCACAAAATGTGGAAGAAATGGAGGCATTGGTATGATTATGTCGAATGGATAAGGACATATATCCTTTATTGTGTAGTCTTATTTTGGTGCATTCATGGCTGCCATCTGTTTTTGCAAATCCTTGATTTGTTGTTGCAGGTCATTCTTAGGTGGTGTCTTTTCTCTTTGAGTTAGTCCCATGCCTAATCCATCGGGCATAGGAGGAATATAACACATGTATGGATGGTATTGATCATAGATGTGTTCATATGGATGGGGAACATAATTGTAATTAACATACAGTTCGCTTGGTATGGTGTTATAATGAGGAGCACTAGACCTAGATCGATTATACATGTCATGTTCATGAGGATAGGAGGTGTCATAGGAATGATCTTGAGTATTGCCCCAAAATCTAGCATGGGGTCTCCTTGTGTCATGATTTTGAATGTTCCTTTGGGTATAGTTGTATGTATTGGCATGATCATGAATATTATTTTGAGAATGTGTATTAATATTTATCCTCCATGCAAAAGGACGAGCACAAGGTTGTTCATGAGAGTTTCTAGGAAAACTGGCTTGAGCATGAGTGTTGGTGACTTCTGGTTTTTGAAATAAGGACGAGGGTGACTCGAGCACGAAACGTTCTCTCCTATTACCACCATTATAAATTCTAGGATTGACATTTTCTTGATTTACTTGATTTGGATCCTCTTCTAGGATTTGTGACACATCAAAATCATGAGGTAGTCTCGTTCCATTTTGTGCCATTACTAGCAAGAAATATTGATGGTCCCTCCTCATGATTTCTTCAACCATTCTATTGAACCATCGATCCATGATAGTTTCTTCAACGTCTGCAGAAGTAATGGAGTCATTATCATTGTCATTGTTGTTCTTAAGTTTTGGTGGATTATTGCAATTGTCAAAACTTTGTGGGTTGTAAAATTCATCTCCATCAAACTCATGGCTACTCATGCTGAGAGAAATTAGAGCTTCCTCAGCTTCTCTTTTAGACTTTTATGATCAAGTTTCAACCATGAATTAAACTTTGGCTAAAGTGAAAGGTGGAAGAAAATTTGAAGACTATGGAAGACCAAGAAAGGATATGAGGTGGAATGAGAATCTAGGATTGTCTTGCAATGTCCAAGAGTGTAATTCCAAGATATGTGTTTTAAAGTAAGGTGTGACTTCCAAAGAGATGATAGATCTCTTGATGAGGTAAATTGAGCTTGACTAAAGAGAACCAAATGGGACCCTAAGATGATAGATCTAATTCGGGAACCACTTAGTGATATGTTGTAGTATGTTTGCAGGATATGATTAGGACAACAAAGCAACCTTTTGACTCTAATTGAAAAGTGTATATGAGGGACTGCAAATGACTAAAAGTGAGTGGAAATTTATGACAAAGACATAATAAAGACTGGTTGACTAAAAAATGAAGCCTGATAGGAAGTTGCCTTAAATCTCTTTTGATCTCAAAACACAAACGCGTCGTGAGTTCACAAATCTGGTTTTAACCCACACATACGTTGTTTCTGAATGCATGGACATGTTTTTAACTGGTTGTGAAACACAAACACGATGTTTCCCTACACAAACGTGTTTTCTTATTATTGATAATTGTTGAATTCACAGACACGGTTTTAGGCAACTCAAACATGACAATATGTTGCGCAAACATCGTTTTAGAACGCAGACGCATTTTAACTAGTTTATGAAATATTCTTTGAGTTTTCTGATGATCAAATACACGATTCTACCCAACATAGATGCTACTTCTAAATAAATATGCAGTTTCATTTGACATAGACACATATTTCCAACACAGACGTGGTTTGAACTAACGCAAACGTATTTTTAGCAAATTTTTGTAATTTGTCCTAATTTTTTGAAATTGTTGAGTGTGACTAGATCTTAATGTTGAATGTCTTGTGGCAAGAAAACATAGCAAAAAATGAAGACACAATGTTAGAAGGTGTTTTGTCAAGTTTTTGTGTATATCAAAAGATTTTCACTGGTATAACATAGATCGAAGACACTTGAAAACATGCACAACCTAGGCTGAAAGAGAAACCATTCAATGGGGCCCCCGTGACATAGAAATACCTCAAACAAGCGAACAGCTAAAGATTCTAGTAGCACTAGCTCCCCCACCATGGCACTCACTTCTCAGGAATACCAAATTCTCTTACCTTGAAGATCTAAAGATAATCAAGGAATTCTTGTCACAACATGAAAGGGTACATGAGGGGTATCTACGGGGTATGACCCGCACACCCTAAACAATCAAATGTAAGGATTTTGGCATCTAAAATAAAATGCTTTTAGTACAGGTCTCTCTTTCAAGCGTCCATATATGCTCTCCCTTGGGAGGATTCCTTCCTATAGAACATAGGTACTGGGGAATTCAACGTAGGTAGGCAATTAGCACTCGCAGTGAAGACTTTCGTCCCACGTATTTTATATAGTGGCTAAGAGGTGACTTGCCCTTAGCCAATTACTGCTTGGTCAATCGCTCTCACAAGATGGGAGGCAGACCCTCTAAAAGTAAATAACAATTTCTCTTACACCCAAAGTCCAATGGAAGGCAAGGAGAGAGGATAGTTTTGTTATCACCTTTAGGGTTCTATTCTAAACATAAACGTGTCAAGAGGCACAAGACACTTCAAGCAAAGTTAATTAACCCTCAACAAACAAAGAAAAAGATCAATGAAAATGTGTGAGCTTAATTAAACTAGGAATCGAAATGCAAAGGTATACACACTAAATTACCCTTGCAACAAAATGATTAGTAGTTTTGATAATCATCCCCACCTGCAAGCACACTTGTTAGGTAAATTTAGAAAATCAAAATCAAAATGTGAAAAGGGGGCCTTCAACAATACATTTTTCTCTTTGAACACTGCACCACTTTTGTTAGTCCAAGCAAGGGGTTAGGACAAAGAAACCAAAATCTAAAAACCGTAAAAAGGAAGGACCAAAACCCAAATTTGAAAATTGAAAATGCAAAAATAGAAATGCACTTATACCATACACAAATGTGATAATATTGAACACAGACGTAGAGATATCTGAAACCTGCAATGAAACAATTCTGGAATACAGACGCAAAAAAAGAACACAGATGCAAAAACAAATGCCACAAATGCAAAAATATTAAAGAACCTGCAAAACTAGAAACAGAAAACACAAACGTGGCAAGAGATCACAAACACGAAATAAAGCCGCACAGACATGACAAAATTCATAGATGCGGAAATAAAGAACCTAAACATGGAAATGGCTTATGCAAATGTGGAAAGACCTTAAACCTGTAAAACAAAAAATGGACAGAGACGTAGACACAAAAGGATGATTAGTAAATAGGATTTCACCTATAATCGTCGTTGACTTGACCTGCAACTTGATAAAAAAGACTAAAACTGCAAATAAATGTTAAAATTTTAGGGACAAATGTCCCACCGGGCATGCCAAAATGTGCGAGGTCAAAAATGATGATGACAAACTATTGCAAAACCATAAAGATCCAGCCACAAACAAAACCCTAGTTCTACAATAAAAACATTCACCATACACCAATGAAGAAACCTAAGAACATGCAAATCAATAATTTTAACAATAATACCATTCACATGTCAAGTAGGTTTTGATCTCCATTGATCTTGTTTGATAAATTTTCTCTCAGATTTTTTTGTATGTGCACAAGAGCTCAATAAAGAACGGAATTGTGGTTGTAAAATCGCTTGATTGCATTTATCATTAGCTTAAGTCATTAGGATGATTGATTAGGATTGAAAGGATGAAAGAATCCTCTTATATAGAGAACACCTTAGAAAATGAAGGGATAAAATTAAGAGGTGAATATTAAAAATGGTCGGCTAGGATTAAAGGGTAGGTAGGAAAAATAATAAAATATGAAGGGGGTAGGTAGAAAAAAATTAAAAGATTTAAAAGACATGTGTCATGAAGGGGAAAATATAATGAATTAACTAAATAAATAAAGATCTATTTAATTAATAGAAGAAGTGGGACCAATTAAATAAATAAAATATTTATTAATTTACGGAAAAGATAATATAAATAAATAAATAATATTTATTTAAATAGGGAAGGGTTTAGAAAAGGATAAATGAATTAATTAAATAAATAAATAATCTATTTAATTTAAGAGAAGACTTAGGATAAAATAATTAAATAAATAAAATATTTATTTAAATATGACAAGACAATTTTAGGTGTCTACAATTCCAAATCCCATTTGTGTAACTCAGCAAGAGAATGTTAGAAATTTTTAATATATTGACCAAGCCATAGTGAAGATAAAAAAATCTTTATTTTAATGATGTCTTATCCACAAACCATGTGATTGAGGTTAACTGTGAATAGGTAAGTGGCCAACTTTTATATCATAGAAGAGGTCATGAAAGACCCATGCTCTACCAATGTTCATATAGGACATCAAGGAGCCATGACCCACCTCTTATCCACCAAGTTGATTCTTTGTATTACCTTCATATCTATGGGCTAGAGAAACAATAGATCTATATAGATGTTTGTGCAAGGCCCCAACTCCATTGCCTACCCCAAAAATGAGTCCACCACCATTAGAAGAAGGCATTCAAAAGCAACTAGTGTTATCATCATTACTAGAGAACATGTCATTGACAAGGAGTGATGGAAAATGTGCAAAATATCAAAGAGAAATCACAAACAAGACATGGTCACGAATCTCACACTATCATCACCAACCACACTACAAGCATCTAAACACAATAGGATGAAATTGTTTGAAATACTCACTACAATTTTTAGAGAAGCCAAGATTATCATCTTACCAATACTTATTATTTTAGGTTTTGAACTCTTTTGAAAAAACTAATTTTATGTGTCGTATTTTTTTTCTATTAACTATTGAATTATTTTCTTCATTTTTTTTTTCATCAATCCATATTTCACATAAATTTTAAAATACAACAAAATTAAAATTTTCCACATTATTGGATTTTTCAAATAAAGTTAGTAGAGAGGTCCTTATTGTGCAATAATATTACAAGAATTGAGCCAATCAGATGGATGGTTCATTACTTATTATTCACATTGCTAAATATTTCGAACAGCATTTGGATAGTAAATAACCTTCAATATTAACAAACTGTACAAAGCACTCAACCAAAATGAATGTTTTAAAATTCAAAAATCAAAATAATACTATTAAAACTAATATATATGCATACTATATTTTCTACATTCAAACTAAAAATAAATTAAAATAATTAATAGAAATTAACATTATATATAATTTTTATTTTCACTAGGAAAAGATAAGATGGCTCCTTCTTCTCTCTCCAACAGTTCTCATGCCCTTGCAAGTTTGAATGGCTTGACTCCCTCTATTGAGGTTCCTACTCCCCCTCTTGTGTGTGCCACCCTAACTCCCTCTACGGAAGGATCCCCCCATGTCACAGTTGATACCATTGTTGATGGTAGTAGTTCTACTATTTGCATGAGTGCAAACGTTGCTCCTATTTCCTAGTTCGTTATTCCCCCTACATCCAGGCCCTCTATGCTGGGTGGATGTCCTCCCCCCCCCCCCCCCCCCCCCCGCATTGGTACCACTGTGGCTTCCATTGGTGCTTCTGCCCCAGTTGTGGGTGGAGTGGATGCCTTGGACTAGGCTTGTTGTTATCGTGAAAGCTCGAGCTAATGGTTCTACTCCTCTGTCTAGTGATGTTGCTACTAATGGCAACCCTATTGTGGGTGCTAATGCCCTGTCTGGACCTACTTCTTTTGCTGGTAAGTGTAGCTTTTCTCATGTGGCCAGATATGTTGCCCAAGCTTCCAAGGGGGTTCATCCTCTTCCCTGTGCCAAGTCATCCCCTGTGGTGGTTTGTGGACAGGACGTTGTGGACAACATTGGGTTCTATCAACGTTGTGCTCGGTATGCAAATTCTTTGGGTTATGGCCTTTGTTATCAGACCTTCATTGTTGGGTGAGTGACTCATGGAAGCCTTTGGTTGCTCATAATATTAAGCATTTTCCTTGTGCTAAAGGCTTTTTCATTGCTTCCTTTACTTCTTCATCTGATTGTGATCTGAATTTGGGCAAGTTATGGACTTGGGGAGTTCACTCCCTCTCTGTTAAGCCCTTGACAACTTTTAACCACCTTACTGAACCACTTAATGTATGTCTGGTTTGGTTTTGTCTTTCAAATATTCATCTTCATTTTTGGGAGCACTCTTGCTATGAGGCCATCGATAACTCTAATGGTTGATTCTTGAAGGTTGATGATGCCATGTCTTCCCTGGGCCACTCCACCTTTACCCACATCTTAGTTGATATTGGCATCTCCTCACCTATCCCTAGGGATGTGACTCTTATGGTTGGGGATAGGCCTTGGACTCAACCATTGGATTTTGAAGGCCTCCACTTGTGTTGTTGAAAATGCTTCACTACAAGTCATTGAGCTTTGGATTTCTCCCTTCTACATCACAAGGGTGTTGCTACTTGGTGGAAGCATTCCACTACTAATCACCTGACTATCTAAGCTTTTGACTCTGTTGACTCCTCACAGGAGGATGTGTCCTCCCCAGGGATTAATTTGTACCTCTCAATGTCAATGATGTTGTTGTCGATGTTGTTGCTACTGTCCCTGAGGATTCAACAGTTTTTGGTCATGATTTGCAGCTTTGTTCCACTCCTACTGAATCTACTCTTGATGTTGTTCCTATGTTGTAGTAGCTTGTTGTGGATCTGCAGCAACACTTTGTCGGTGCCTTCAATTGTGTTCCGACGGGGACCTCCCCACTAGATCTCTCCTTTGATGGTCCTAATGACAGTATCCAAACCCCTCCTTGTCAAGGCTCGGGTGTCTCTCCCCTTCCTTGATTAGGGTTTTGGGTGTTTACTGGTTTAACAAGGTTTTTTGGTGGCATGTCCAACTATGTTTTTTCAAGGTTTGCCCCCCTATTTTATGGTCTCTTTTACTGCCTTCGGGCTATTGTATTAAGGGTCAACACCCTAGTTCTTGTTGATTTCTTAATCAAAAACATTATATAAAAATGCCAAATAACGTGTGTGTGTGTGTGTGTGTGTAAAAAATTATGTAAATAAAATAGTTTAATCATGATATCTTAAACTTTTTTAATAAATGTATTAAAAATATGTATATTTGTGTGTGTGTGTGTGTGCGTTTCATTATTTTGCTATATATTAAAATGTGTGTGTGTGTGTGCCATAACTCTCTTATTTTAAAGTAACTTATCTAATTATTATTGTTTCATTATTTTGCTATATATTAAAATGTGTGTGTGTGTGTGTGCGTGTGTGCGTGTGTGTGCGTGTGTGCGCGTGTGTGTGCATGTGCGTGTGTGTGTGTGTGTGTGTGTGCATGTGTGTGCGTGTGTGTGCGTGTGTGTGTGCGTGCGTTTGTGTGTGTGTGTGAGAGAGAGAGAGATAAAATAACTAATATCATTCTTGAGTAAAATAATAAAAAATTATGTAAATAAAATAGTTTAATCGTGATATCTTAAATTTTTTTAATAAATGTATTAAAAATATGTATATTAGTTCTATTAAATCCATCACATTCATTTAAGCATTCATAATTTTCTCATACACCCAAATTCAACTTAATATCATCACTTTATTATTTAATTTCTAAATTACTATTAACATAAATAAAACCATAACTCTCTTATTTTAAAGTAACTTATCTAATTATTATTGTTTCATTATTTTGCTATATATTAAAAAGTTGATGTGTGTGTGCGCGCGCGCGCGCACGTGTGCTTGTGCGTGTGCGTGTGCGTGTGTGTGTGCGTGTGTACGTGTGTGTGTGTGTGCGTGTGCGTGTGTGTGCATGTGCGGGTGTGTGTGTGTGTGTGTGTGTGTGTGTGTGTGTGTGTGTGTGTGTGTGTGTGTGTGTGTGTGAGAGAGAGAGAGAGAGAGAGATAAAATAAGTAATATCATTCTTAAGTAAAATAATAAAAAATTATGTAAATAAAATAGTTTAATCGTGATATCTTAAACTTTTTTAATAAATGTATTAAAAATATGTATATTAGTTCTATTAAATCCATCACATTCATTTAAGCATTCATAATTTTCCCATACACCCAAATTCAACTTAATATCATCACTTTATTATTTAATTTCTAAATTACTATTAACATAAATAAAACCATAACTCTCTTATTTTAAAGTAACTTATCTAATTATTATTGTTTCATTATTTTGCTATATATTAAAAAGTTGAGTTGTTTGCCCTTCCACATAGAAACATTCTACAAATTAATGATTGGCTCAATATCTCATGGAAATCTTGATAATACTAATATACTTATCTTTATGAAAAAAACTATATGAAAAATTATTAAGAAATATCATTCTTAAAAAAAAAAATGATTTAATTAAAATTATTTTTATTTTTTTTAATATATATAGGTTGTCTTTTTAATTTTTTAATTTTTTTAACATGGCCACAACATGAGACTTTGTTGATGCCATTATTATAAACGAACCATTTATTTCCATTCTTTCAACCTCACCACCTTAATTAAGAGAGGAGACTAAGGCAATTCACTAGACCACCTTTACCCTACCAAACTTTACAAGATCGCATATGGTGACATTCCCACAACTTCAGCCATTTTTACTTTCAACAAGTCATATATCACTATATATTTTACAGATCTTATTTTAGTGAATCAAAAAATGTCCACATATCAAGAATGCTAAACTTTTGAGGAAGTGGTAGTAGTATAATGCCTAAAGCTAAAAAAAATTCAGTATATTGATTTTTGGATATCAAAATTGTGTTGTGTTATCCATGTTGTAAGGCAAGTCATGCATGTAACCTAGCATGTAAATCTAATTTTTTAGACTTTGCATGCTTGATTTTATTTTTTATTTTTATTTTATTTATGTTTTTTTAGCTATAAATTTATAGTTGATCTACATGAGCCTCTAGATTTTAAACTTTCTTTCGAACAAGTTGTGTAGTCGTCATGTTAATCATTCCATGTAAGAAGCTAATGCAACAAATATTTGTATAGATCTAGTTCAATGATAGCATTTTTTTTATAATATTTTTTAAAAAATATAATTGTTAGAGTAATTGGGACATTATCTAATTATTTAATTAATCAAGTCCTTTAATTACTTTATTCACTTAATCTAAACTTAAGTTCTTTTTATCTTTTATTAGATTAGACTAATAAAAGAAATTAAGCTGACTTAATTGGCTAAACTTTAATTCTTTGAACTAATTTTAATTTCCTAATTATGATTAGGTTTCTCTTGATTTCTATAAGGCAAGTCATTCATTTATTGTAATCTATCCAATTTCATTACAATTTAATCTAAATATCATATTCCTCTTTGGTTCAATCCTCTCTCAAGGTTGCATAGCATTAATTATGGCTTCTTCTCTTCAGATGTGATAGATTTTTTTGCTTGTAGGTGATTCATGGGGTTGTAGGGTTGTAGGGTTGAACAAATAACTCCAACATGGTATCAAAGCTCCAAACCAATTAAGTTCATGTCCAATTTCTAAAAGATCCACTCTTAAAGAGAAAAATTAGCACATCCTGAAGAAAAACAATTCTTTAGGTTTTCTTTAGAGTCACCAAAAACAATCTGGGTCACTCTTAGTTTTCCAAGATTCATTAAAGTTTGTGAGAAAATTAAAAAACAAAAAGAAAAACAAAAAAAAAAGCAAAAATCAAGATTTGGTCACAACTTTTTTTTTGCAATTTTTTTAGAAAAATGTTTTCGGGTTGGGTTCTTCACCCCAAAAAACTACATGTGTATCTATTGAATGTTGCAAAAAGTAAACAGATTTTGCAGAAATCAAATTGCAAGGGTTGTGTTTGCATGTTGTCAGCTATAAATTTAGCCTACTCTTCTTTTGGCCATAACTTTTTCTAACAGTGTCAAAACTGGAAAAATGAGATATTGTTGGAAAGGTATTTTCGAGCACTTTCCAATGTTGGTGGTTTCATCATTAGATTCAACTTCAAAATTCTACTGCACTTAGTCAAAGTTAGATCTTTAGTTTTAGCTTTCAAACTCATATCTTTTCAGCAATATCTCCAATTTTCATTATTCTTACAACATTGGAAAGGTGATCAAAACTCTATAGATCTATGCATGCACATTTTCCATATGTTACCTTAAGTACATTTTATTCAAATTTTAATTTTTTTAGTATACGATCAATTACGTGTACATTTTGGCACCTAGAATGGATATGTTTGTTAAACTGGACTTTATTTGATCTAATTTATATGTACTAAGGTTTTTGTGGTTTGATTATTTCATTTGAGGAGGTATCGTGGGTTTTTCTATTCACCCTTCTATTATTAGCCTGACAAAGGGCAATTGTGAATCTTGGCAAAAGGGCATCTTGACACATCTTAGGTGGCTTGATTTTTTGTAGCATATATGGATTCATCCCTCAACCAACCTTAGAGAGGGGTAAGCATGCTTAGAGGATCATTAATGACCATGTTGTAGGAGTGATTGGTTTTAGTGTTGATTTTCACATTGTGTGCTTTATTGGACATTGATTGTCCCTACACACTTTAGACTCGCTTTTGGGAGATCTATGGAGACCTTCATATCTCTCATTTTTTAGAGGATCTTGCAGCATATTGGCTCATTCCCCTTGCACATGTAGATTGTATACCTTGTGATCGTAGTACTTTGAGATGCTTAAGTATATTGTAAGTCTTTTATGTCCTGACAGATCATAGACTTGCCAATCAGTTCTCACTCATCATATTAAGACATCATCTCAATCATCTTTATATGTTGTTCTTGATGACCTTGGCATTAACACATGCATGGACCTCATTGACTCATTGCAATAGGGAATTTTTCTTCCAAACACGACTACTTGGGATTCTTATCTTGCAAACATATCACCCTTGTTTGTGGAGTCTCGTATTGTAGATCTGGAGGATTGTCTTGAGGACATCTATATCCTCTCTTTTTATAGCCTCCTCGGTGTTGTCAACCCATCTTCATTGCCCATGGAGATTGTTCTACATCAGGTTTTGCAAAGTCCAGGATTTCCATGTTGCTAATTATCTAAGTATCCATATTTCTCTTACTTGCCTAGGGGGAAAAGACTGGAATGTTATGTTAGACTATGCCCAATATTATTTCAATCACTAGACATGTAGATACATCTCTTTCATTGTCCTATAATCCTTCTTCAAGTTGTGATTCAAACTCCTAATTTATAGATTTATAGTTCTTACAACTCCAAAAGACATCCTCCATGATTTGGGTTGAAAGTTGACAAGGTTTGTTTGGAAAGAAAATTTACAAAAAAGAAAAGGCATTTGGTTAATTGGAATAAGATTAGTCAATTTAAAAAGAGAGGCGATTTAGGTATGAGATCTTCCCTCTTTAACATTATAATTCCTAGTACCAAATTTATATTGGATATTGTGTGTGAAGGAACCAATCTTATGAAGGAAATTTCTTATGATCAAGTACTTGAACATGGAAAATCATACTTTCATCCTTAGGATGCCAACCCTTGGCAAAGGTTCTTAGATATGGAAAACTACGAAATTGGTTAGTAGCTTGACGAAAGCTAGCCTTTTCTAG